>NC_140016.1:29385564-29886676 GCF_964263955.1 Coregonus lavaretus | reverse complement strand
GAATGAGAACCACATGCACAAATACGACGCGGTGCTCAGCGTGAGTATGTGTGTCAGAGAAAACAGTAATCACATCGGTTTCCTGTGAAAAACAATAACATGTTTTAAACCGACGGCATTCTTCTCAGGGAGACTCGGTAGCTCCCATGGTAAATACGTCCCAGACTTTCCTGAGTACTGGGAACTATCTAGCTTCACAGGCTACTTCTAGGGCCAGTGGGAGGTCAGATTGGGAAGCTATAAGCTACAATTTCTGAGAATTTCTTAAATCACAGAATAAATACCAAACTTACAATAGACTGTACTCATGGCCAACGTATACACATACAGTAATATTAGTGAACTGAAATGTGGTAATGATCTATGAAAGACAATTTCTGTCAGCATATAGTTGTTATCTCAGATGTAGCATTAGCAACAAGTACACCGTATAGAAGCTCTTAGACTTTAAAAATGTCTCTCCTTGACATTGTGATCAGTTGCTGTATATAAGCCTATGTATGTACATGAAAAACCCACCATTTTGAAAGATAGATCATTTCACAACATTCCTCCCTCTATATAACAAATTATGCCATGCGCACCCCATGTGGCTCAGCTTAACTGTGATCAAGTGGAAGCTAGCAGGGAGCTCCCAGCGTGTCTGGTCCCCTAATGTACAGGGGCACTGGGGCGATGATAGATCACACTGTTTTCATCACAAACCCATCAGGCTCTGCTTGCCTCAACTTTGGGGTTTCTGACCTAAGAGCTTCCCCCCTGTCGGGGTGATTTTACTTGGACAAATTTCTCCTCCTACCGGGGTCTCTTCACTGCGAGGGGAGCCAAGGCAGACACTCATCTGCCTCCCATTACACTTCCCAAATTGAGAGCGTACACGGTTGACGTGTTAATGGATAAAAATGCAGTGCAGGGACATTTAGTGTCGGACTGTTAAAGAGCAACTCTCCCCTAGCCCTTTAAAATGCTGGGGCAGTCAAAGCTCCGTGCTTAACCTTGCTACAATGCTACTAGCCACCTTATTGGTGTTCTTCACAGCTCGGTACATGGTATTATCAGCGGTTGTTATGTCACAGGACTAGCAGACTAGGCCTACACACTTACATGTCAGTCACATATTGGAAAGCGTCAGTTCAATTGACATAACTTGATGAATTGAAGTTTTCCTTACCACTTTTTTGTTGATGGTAGTCCCACTAATGCCACTATTTTCACTCATTACAAATATGACACCAGATGGCAGAGTTAGTGATAAGGTTTTGGACCCTACGTCTGTTGTAACATTGACCCTGTTTGCTGTACAGTACACCTTGTCTTCTAACCACAGCCTTTGTCCTCACATTAGTAGCATTTCAGTCCCATGTTACTTTACAGTATCTCTAAAACCCCCAAAGTCACCAGATTAGATCAGATTAGTTATCGGAAACAAGCGGAGGTGGGTTACCTTTCGCTAGCTGTCAGTGGTGGCGAGTTCAGGGTGCAGTCAGTCAGTGTGGGCGAGTGTCTCTCATGGCAACAGAGAAGACAAGTTGTTTGATACTGTTGACTAGCATGATGGGTGCCACTGTAATCCCACAGAGGATCATTCATGACCGCAACACTTAAATATAGAAGCACAGACACAAAACTCCTGCTATTCTGGAGGACGACGGGCCGACGGGCCTTCCAAAGCAGAGTGCTACTTTTTATTCTTCAATTTGAGCACAGGTTTGTTGTTGAGTGGTCATCTACTTAAATAGTCTTGGATATTATAATTTAAACTGTTTTAACAAGTAGGCCTAAAGCACCATGAACAAATATGAACATATACAGTAGGGGAGAGTGGGGTATCTTGATACATTTTTTACATTCAGCATCGCTAAGTCAAGGTTAATATAGTATTCTTTCTGACAAAGATATCGACACATCTTTTTTTGATGTTGTGTATCCCTGGGAATTCATGTAAACATTACAGTTTTGAAAACATAGCTTGTCACAAAAAAAAAGTGGTCTCCTGCTACAACTTACCCTGGGTATAGGGTAAGTTGAGCTTGGGACAGGGTAAGTTGAACCGCCTTGGGGTAAGTGTGTGATGGTGTCCTGTGACAATGGGTGATGGTGCTGATAAGTCAAAGTTTAATTCATGGAATGGGGGAGTGGTATAGGTAACGCTTTATCTTAAGGCTCTGTAATAAACCATTTATTTACAAACAGTTTGCTCACCATTTATTAATCATTACTCCCACATTTGTAAATCTTTGTAAGCTAGTTATCCACAAATGTATATATATTTCCTTAAATATCCTGTGTTGTGAGTTTATTATTTAACCAGGTACTGCTGTAATATCTACCAAAGGCATGACCATCTTTTTGTGAGAAATATTATGCATATTATGCATAAAACTGACAAAATGTCATCATTTGTATGGGATATGGTGGCTATTGGCTCAACTTACCCCATGGCAATTGGCTCAACTTACACCAAGGCAAACATTTTGACTGTATTAACCCACACAGCTACAAAGACGCACTTTCATACTAGGTTTAGGACCTAATATTGTAGCTTATAGAGACCCCAACTGATGCACAAAGCAATCTTAATACAATTTACTTTTGTTGGTCCCGTGTGGCTCAGTTGGTAAAGCATGGCGCTTCCAACGCCATGGTTGTGGGATCTCTTCCCATGGGGGACCGGTACAACAACAAAATATCCACTTGCTACTGTAAGTTGCTCTGGATAAGAGCGTCTGTTAAATATTTATTTACAAGCATCATGTAGCCTATAACACAATACATTCATTTGACTTTGTGAAAATCGTTTTTTGGACCTAACTTGCTTAGCACTTTTCCCATGTGGTTTCTTCCTAAATATTTGGTTACATGATTCATTTTGTGTATGGTTTCCCAGAAACAAGGTGTGACTAAACCAACCCATTGGCTCAACTTAGCCCACTCTCCCCTATATACATGTACATTTCTATATAAAATACTTTGATTTAGTGAATTAGTTTTAAGGTGTTTCACTATAAACAGACTGCACACCTGTGAAGATTAAATGACTGACACTAGGATATTGTCCTAAACATATTTTTTTTTACAATCAAACCAAAGTACAACAGCGATACCTATCAGAAAAGGCATGATCAATAAGCAATTGTTTACCCTCAGCCGTAGAGGGACCTCAGACATATGAGTCTGACCTGGTCATCCGAGTGAGTAATGGATTTCTGACCATTAATTAATGCCCTCATTTATTATTACTGCATTTTTTACAGAGGACTGCAATTATAGCCCTTGATCCGTCTGTATTACAACTGGAAATCAACCCCCATCCCCCAAACCCCCCACCACCAAATTACAGGGAAAAGTTGAGAAAAAGGCATGTGTGCATTGTGTAGGCCAAAAAGGAATGAGTGGTAAGGCCCACTGACGCTTCCCATCATTCAGTGAGCTGTCCAGTCTAACCAAAGAAAGATGTGCACCGCTAAACCTGCCAAGGCTTACTTTGATGCTGAAAAGTAAATGTCTTCTGGATGGAGCATGATACCACCGAATGCAATTAGGGGCGATATAGACAAATGTAACATACTTTGTCTTCTTTGCGCATCCTTTAACAACTGCTGTGTCAAAATGCTTGACTGTTGCCAAGAGAAAACATTTGAATATGTAACACATTTTCTCACACTTATGGAGAGGATGAAGTCGAAATGAAAAAAAAAATGGAGAAGGAATTAGGGAGAGCCTATGGTCGAAATTGAATTAGCCTTTATGAGATGACTTGCAGTAAGAAATGAAATGTCATACTCTCAAAGAGAAAGAGTGGAAATGTGAAACACATGAATGTGAAAGAGAGTGCGGTTCCAGCAACGCTTTTTTATGTGCTGACTCCACTTACTAAGATGAGTCACGCATAAATCAGTGCTGTGTTGTGGGATGAAAACCAACATCCCACAGCACCTCAAAACACACACAGACACACTCCATGACGTGACTTTACACTGCAGTCTTTTGTCTTTCATGTTCCAATGATAATTAACCAGGCATAGTATCATCGTCATTCCATGTGTTTATAATCATTAAAACATATCTTTGTCATTTTAAATAAAAAAAGTTTTAGCGAGTTCCTCCAAATTTCCAAGTGTTTCAAAAATAAAGCTGAGTGTTAACGTGGAATGCTGAGTCAAGTGGAAGGGAAAAAATTATCGTTAGCTTTTAGCTAAGAACACTTGTACAGGACACGTAATCCCACTGTAAATCTGAAACTCAAACTAAAGGGTTTTTAATGCTTCGGATCTAAAACATGGAGCTTGCAGAGTTAGAGATCATGTTTCACCGAGGCGTGAGTAGCTCTGTCACTATTTTTATAGACACAGAATCCCAACCTGCTGTGAAAGTTTTTTTTTTCCTTCAAGGAAAGTTACGTGCTCCCTGCTGCTAGACTTGATGTCGATACTTGCAACTCATCAAAGAAAATAATGTTCTGAGCAGATGCATTGAAGTGGAATATGCTTTTATAGTTGGCACGTTTTAATTGTCATGGCCCATAAAGTGATACTGTCAGTTATGATATAAGGATTTGGCAGGTTAGTTCTCCCGTAACCTAATCAAGATGTCATTCTAGCTATGGACCATCATCATCATCATATATTGAAATAGTTTCATAGTTTAAAATAGTCTAACATTTCAGAAACAAACATTTTAAGTTTTTATCACTATTGAATGATCTGATGGGTAAGCTCATTAACTATTATATCACTGGTTAAGAATGCTGCCCCAAAGCTGTGAAGTAGCCTGGGATAGATTTTGGATGTCTATTTTGATAATTATCTTTAAGTATTCCACAGTGACACTCCAAGCATGTCATATCATTATGTATTTCAGATATGTGGCAGAGAACAGGACGTTGACAAACTGTAACTTCCTGTGTCCGTGTCTAGACCAAACTCAGCCTGGGTGGGGGGCATCGCACTGCAGAGACATTGCACATACATCTGGGTGATGATGGGTTTGAAACTAGGTTATCCATCACCGGCCTTCCTAAGTCCACAGGCCTCCAACTAATACCACATCCAAATGTATGGAAAGATGTGAGAGTTCGACGACCATCCATACATACTGTACTATCCCGCCCAGAGAAGATGGGCATCAAAAGACATCTCTCTACACTCAACAGTGTTTCATAATTGATAGAATACTACATGGTAGACTAGGCAGAATATCAATTGAGCTGGCTTCAGTTCTGTCTGTCTGACTTTTAACCAAACATATACTTCCCGAAACCCCACTATTTCTTAACTGCAGTGCGAGAGAAGATAAATCCCAGAGACTGGGCCAAAAGTACTTCTCAAATTATAAATTAAGGAGAAGACAGTGGCTTTCAAAGCAAGCCATTATGATAGTTAACATAAAACCACTTAAAAGGCCAGCTGCGGGAGTGTCGTGAATAATAGTGTTTAATTTGTCTAATCTTAGCTGGAGCAGTGGGTGGTTGAGTGGGGGAGCACTAGGGTGGTGGGGGTGCCTCAGGTTAGCCTGGTACCCTGCTGGCACTTGAAAAGATTGGGTTTTGCCGTGGTTTGGTACAAATGCCGTAAATGGTTGGCTGGCTGTGTTGTTTTTTGTGCATGTCGTCCCCTTTCATTTGTATTTGGTCTGTTGTTCGCATTCTTTTTGAATGCTGTGGACATGGAGAAGCTCTCTGGAAATGTAGTGCTCAGTTAAAAGGCTGCTACCGCTTGGCACGAGCCAAAAGGATCTGATTGAGGAGCTGATTGTCTGTTTCTTTTTCTAGGCCACTGTAATTTGTTCCCGCACTGTAAAATTATTTTGGAACTTGTTCATATATGTAGTTCGGAAACTATTTCTAAGTGTATTTATTGTGCACAGTATACGGGATATATAATGAAAATATATTTACGTTGTCAATAAAAGTAGCCATTTATTAACAGTAGTTTTAATGGTTAACATCACAGCTGATTTTGGCCTTGTTTTAGATTTGGTTCATTAAAAAAATGCTAGCAGCCATGACTAAATTCAAACGTGTGTTGGTTTCGGGTGTGGTTTGATGTGGGCGTCTTATGTGTGTTCGCAGGTGAGAAGAGTTAGACAAATTATTTAGCCAATTAGCTTCAGACGGCTGGTGTGCGATCGCAGCAAAATTGGTTTTACTTTGGATAGCCTATCTCTGGGGCTAACCTCTTAAGGATCGGACCCTTTTTTTTTTCAATTTTCGCCTAAACTGACATACCCAAATCTAACTGCCTGTAGCTCAGGACCTTAACTGCAGTGCGAGAGAAGACCTGAAGACCTGAAGCAAGGATATGCATATTCTTGATACCATTTGAAAGGAAACACTTTGAAGTTTGTGGAAATGTGAAATTAAAGTAGGATATAACACATTAGATCTGGTAAAAGATAATACAAGCAAAAAAAAATTTTTTTTTTGTGGGGGGTTTTGTTCCATCATCTTTGAAATGCAAGAGAAAGGCCACAACATAATATTACAGATTAGGTGCAATTTAGCAGTGTGTGTGCAAAGTTTCAGATTGATCCAGTGAAGAATTGCAATACTGGACTATTTTGTATAAAGTCTGCCCAAATGTGCCGAATTGGTCAATTGATACATTTTCAAGTACATAACTATAGAGAACATACAGAAATGATATGATTGGACGAAGTCAGACGCAGGAGAGTAAATCACAGAATAAAGGTTTATTCCGTAAATACGTCGCTGAAAGAACAAGGAGCTCCACCGAGCTCATATAAACTCCACAATAAAAAATCACACACTAAGACAAGGGGGCAGAGGGAACACTTATACAGGTACTGATGAAGGGAATTGAAACCAGGTGTGTGTAATAAACAAAACAAAACAAATGGAATGATGAGATGAGGAGCGGCAGTGGCTAGAAGGCTAGTGACGATGAACGCCGAAGCCTGCACGAACAAGGAGAGGAGGCAGCTTTGGAGGAAGTTGTGACAGTACCCCCACCTTGACTCGCAGCTACAGCAGCGCGCCGACACCGGCTTCAGGGACAGCCAGGAGGACGCGGAGCAGGGCGAGCCGGATGGCGACGGTGGAAATCCCGCAACAGGGAGGGATCGAGAATATCCCTCACCGGGACCCAACACCGCTCCTCTGGACCGTACCCCTCCCACTCCATGAGGTACTGAAGGCCCCCCACCTGACGCCTCGAATCCAGGATGAAACGGACGGAGTACGTTGGTGCCCCCTCAATGTCCAGAGGGAGCGGCGGGACCTCCCGCACCTCAGACTCCTGGAGCGGACCAGCAACCACCGGCCTGAGGAGAGACACATGAAACAAGGAGTTAATACGATAATCAGGAGGGAGTAGTAACCTATAAGTAACCTCGTTGATTCTCCTCATGACTTTGAATGGCCCCACAAACCGTGGGCTCAGCTTCCAGCAGGGCAAACGGAGGGGCAGATTCCAGGTCGAGAGCCAGACTCGATCACCCGGTACAAAAACCGGGGCCTCACTGCGGTGGCGGTCAGCGTTGGCCTTCTTGCGGCACACGGCGCGCTGGAGGTGAACGTGAGCTGCGTTCCACGTCTCCTCCACGCGCTGAAACCAGTCATCCCCCACGGGAGCTTCAGTCTGGCTCGGATGCCATGGTGCCAGAACCAGCTGATAACCTAAGACACATTGAAAGGGAGTTAGGTCAGTATGTTAGTGGAGGAGTGGCGAAGAGCGTTCTGGGCATTTTCGGCCCATGGCAAGAACCACTCCCCCAGCCGGTCCTGGCAGTAGGACCGCAGGAACCTACCCACATCTTGATTCACCCGTTCCACCTGCCCATTACTCTTGGGGTGAAACCCAGAGGTCAAGCTGACCAAGACCCCCAGACGTTCCATGAATGCCTTCCAGACCCTGGATGTGAACTGGGGACCCCGGTCAGACACTATGTCCTCTGGCACCCCATAGTGCCGGAAGAAATGAGTAAACAGGGCCTCCACAGTCTGCAGGTCCGTGGGGAGACCGGGCAGAGGAAGGAGGTGGCAGGCTTTTGAAAAGCGGTCCACAATGACCAGGATGGTGGATTTACCCTGAGAGAGGGGAAGATCAGTTAGAAAGTCAATACACAGTTGGGACCATGGCCGTTGTGGAACTGGTAAGGGCTGTAACTTACCCGCTGCGAGGTGCCTAGGTGCCTTTCTCTGGGCGCACACCAACCAGGAGGAGAGATACACCCTCACGTCCTTAGCCAAGGTAGGCCACCAGTACTTTCCGGTCATGCTGCGCACTGTACGACCGATACCTGGGTGACCAGAGGAGGGAGACTTGTGGATCCAATAGATCAGATGGTCACGGACAAGAGACGGCACGAACTGCAGCCCAGCTGGATACCGAGGTGGAGATGGATAAGTGCATACCGCCCGCTCTATGTCTGCGTCCATCGCCCATACTACCGGCGCCACAATACAGGAGGCCGGGAGTATGGGGGTGATGTCTCTGGGCCTCTCCTCTGTGTCGTACAGTCGTGACAGCGTGTCTTTCTTCACGCTCTTCGTACCCAGGATGTATGAAATAGTAAACTCAATCCGGGTGAAGAATAGGGCCCACCTGGCCTGGCGAGGGTTCAGCCTCCTCACTGCCCGGATGTAGTCCATGTTACGGTGGTCCGTCCAGGCGAGGAAAGGGTGTTTCGCTCCCTCGAGCCAGTGCCTCCACATTGTCAGGGCTGTGACTAAAGCCAACAGCTCCCGATCACCAACGTCGTAGTTCTGCTCCCCCGGCACAGGGGCGGAGCTTGGGTGGCGTGCCCAAGCGTTGAGACAGGACAGCGCCTATCCCTACCTCGGACGCATCGACCTCCATTACAAATGGTAGTGATGGATCGGGATGGACCAGTACTGGGGCTGAGGTGAACAGAACCCCTTAGGTTACTGAAGGACCTGTCAGAGATGTGCTGGGAGCTGCGACCTTGCCAAAGCCCCGGATAAACCTCCGATAGTAGTTGGCAAAGTCAATAAAGCGCTGCACCTCCTTTACCGTGGTTGGAGTCGGCCAATTACATGCGGCTGAAATGCGATCTCCCTCCATCTCCACACCTGAGGTGGTAATGCGGTATCCGAGGAAGGAGACGGACAGCTGGAAAAACAGACACTTCTCTGCCTTGGCATAAAAATCATTTTCCAACAGTCGGCCCAGCACTTTGCGAACCAGGGACACATGCTCAGCGCACATAGCGGAATACACCAGAATGTCATCGATGTAGACCACTACACCGTGACCAAGCATGTCCAGAAACACCTCGTTCACATAGAACTGGAAAACAGATCGAGCATTCATCAAACCGTACGGCATCACCAGGTATTCATAATGCCCTGTGGTTGTGCTGAATGCTGTCTTCCATTCATCCCCCTCTCGGACACGCACCAGGTTGTACGCACTCCGGAGATCTAATTTTGTGAAAAAGCGCACCCCAGCTGAGCGACCGTCCTGTCAAACTCCCTCGGTTGGGATAGATGAATCCCTCGGGGTGCTGGAGTGTGGGTGGCCGGATCCGGTCACTCAGCTGGTCCCAACGGGAGGGTCCTCTCCTCTCCAGGTGTTGGACGACCTGGAGAACCCGATCCATCGCTTCTCCCTAGCTGGCTAGCATCCTGGAATGCTCGTGGACCCGTGCCACGACTCCAGGCATGGGCTCTTCTCCTGCTGACTCCATGGTGGGTGTGTGATTCTGTGGCGTGTGATTTGGACGGAGTCAGGCACAGGAGGCGCAGCCCGTGCTATCCAAAGTCAACCCTACATTTACCATGGGCATTATGATTGGGTCGTGTGCAGCTGCACTCCAAATTGATGATTACTTGTGTGCTTCCAGCTGTGGGGATGTGGCCAGGATTAAAACAAACCCAACCTTCATTTACGTTGTGATGCAGTCACGACCACAAGTCTCACAAAACTCTGTTTTGGACAAGACTGACTTTATGACCAATATTATCCTATTTACACTTTGTAGTCAATTGTGACAGTAGAATAAATGTTTCTGAGTCATATCGATGCCACATAGGCTGTTTTGTAAATGAGAAGTTGTTTTTTTGGGGCAGTTGCTCTTTAAGAAATGTGCAAGTGTTCATCATATACAGCTTGTGGTTTAAGTGTCTACATTTCCTAAATTTTATGTCCTAAATGAAAAGTGGTGTGAGAACTTCTGCCTCACTAGCCAGAACCAGTTTGGCAGGGCCACGTTTATTGCTGATTTTATACAGCTTGTTTTCAACTTGACACAATTTTATTTTGCTGTAAAAGCTAGCATTTAAAGACGGTCCTGCAGTGCACTGAAATCTCCAGTGAATATCCCACAAGCCATGTGGGCAGGGATTTGGGAAAAGCCTCTCCTTTCGGTTTTGATGGGTACAGGAAGTGTTACATGTACTGCATATAGATATCCTGTCTGTATGCATGTCATATTATAACCTATTGTTTTATCTCATCTTAGTTTTAAGCAGTACAAAGAAGGCACATGCACTGTACATCTCTGTGAAGGGTTAATCATGATGTAATTCGTATAATTGCAGTAAACCTATGTTACACTACCCTCTTAGATGCACATGCTGAGAACCTCTAACCTAACAATTGCGTTTAATGGACACCTCCAACCACTGTTCTGCACTGTGATAACCATAACCATCATCAACACCTCCAGAGGAGGATTCAAACCACTATGGATGGCACATACCCCTCCATTATTCCAAGAGGCCTTCGTCATACCCCCATCTCCCCACCACCACCACGTAAGCCCAGCGCAATTCTTCCTCCTCAATACATCCTCTCCCTCCTTCAAAACAGGGCTCTCATTGACCTTCCCAGTGCCTCATTGTCCCAAAAGTGAGTTTTGATTACTGGCTTAAGCCCTGAGAAGGCTCGCCTTGGTGGCCACATCTGATCTTTTATACTAATTTTGGATTAATGCGGGGTCTGCAACACTGCGTCAACACCGTTTCTGAGAAGGCCCCTGCCACACACAGCTAAACATTAATCCCCCTTAATGCTGAGAGTCAACTCTGAGTCCTTATCAGAATTTGCCTTAATCTCTGCCTAGGCTGTACAAAACTCTCTACTGGTCTATGGTAAGAATAAAAGCACCAGGGTACAGGTAATGGCAAAGTGAACTGCTGCATGCAGAGAAATAGGAAATCCTTTTTTACCTTGGAGGAGTTGAATGACTTGTTCTGGTTAGAAAAGCTGGAATTGAGAGAAGATCTTCTGTACAGGGACGGGGTGACAACTTGAACATTCTTTATTTTAATTGCCGCTGCTGTCTATACCGACGCATCCTAACGGTCTTCATGCTCACCAGAGAGAATCTCCGACAAGGCGCCTGTCCAATCGCAAGTTATGCTTCTGAGAGCTATCCAATCAGCATCTGATTTGATTTGAAGAATGTCCTTCCTCCTGGCTAACTTCTTGCCAGACTGTTTTGAACAACTTTTCCCCTCTTTTGCTCTTTTTCCTGTCTTCCCTTTCAGAATGCACGCGTTCTGTTCTTCTGTGGGTGCTAGTCAATGACTGGTAGGGAACCCTCTCTTGAAGACGGCCCTTGCCTGTAATTTTCTCAAAATGATTAAGCCTCTAGGAGGGAGCGGGTGACAAGATCATCTATTATTTCAGTGAATTCACAAGTCTGCTTTTGCTTACAATTTTTTTAGACATATTTTCTGTTGAGAGTCATTGTGCAATATACAGCTCGTCCTAATTTTGTGTCAAATTGTACTCAGAGACAATATAAATCAACACCCATGCAGGAAACAGAACTTGATCCACAAGTGTGAAAAAATTTATTCACATTTGGTTGCAAGTGTGTAACTGTATGTTCAATTCAAGTCACATATTTCTTCTAACATTGTTTATGTAGATTTGTACTTATTTTTACCTTAAATGGTTGACCTTTGTAATTGCACACACACTTCCTTGCTAAAATGTATTAAACAAAAGTAAATTAGTAGACACTCCCATCCAGGGAGTCTTACCGTAGCAAATAAGGTTAAGTGAGTTGCTCAAAGATACATTGACAGATTTTTCCCCTAGTCAGGTCAGGGATTCAAACCAGCAACCTTTCGGTTATTGGCCAAACACTCTTAACCACTAGGATACCTGCAACCCTACATTTTGGATTGCTATATAGCGTGATCTTATAATATAGCCAGCTTAGCTTAAAAATAGAAACACGTCTCCTATAGTGGATAAGCTATAACATAACTGACCTCATACAAATAGCATTCCTTAGTAAATTAAATAAATGTTTAATTGAAATTACATTGGGCTTTATCAACAACAACATATGGTCAGACTCAACATTACACATAGGCCAGAATAGGCTACTAGAGCAACTACCAGTAGAACGCCTATAATGAATAAATTATAGGCAGTTACCAGTTACATCATAATAACTACTTTAATGGACACTGTTTTCATCTTAAATTGTAAAAGAGTATTAGCTCATAAGTAGGCAATACAATAAAATGACCCTGTGACAATGCCCATGCAATGTAAAGTGTATGACCTAATGGTAATACTTTACAATATGTCAAATCAAATCAAATCAAATTGTATTTGCCACATGTGCCGAATACAACAGGTGTAGACCTTACAGTGAAATTCTTACTTACAAGCCCTTAACCAACAATGCAGTTTTAAGAAAAACAAGTGTTAAGTAAAGAAATAGATAAGTAAAAAATAAAAATAGAAAATAACTAAAGAGCATAAAATAAAATAACAGTAGGGAGGCTATATACAGGGGGTACCGGTACAGAGTCAAATTGCGGGGGCACAGGTTAGTCGAGGTAATTAAGGTAATATGTACATGTGGTTAAAGTTAAAGTGACTACGTATAGATAATAAACAGAGTGTCTCTGTTATGCCAGTACCAACACAGCTTGAAATTATACTTTTTTGGGTGACTCATTATTAATTTAGATTTAGTTACAATTGAGACAGCTAGTAACAATTCTAATGACCTTGTAGATTGCACATGTTGAATGGTGCTGCATGCTCAAGTGTGATGTTGGTGCAACTGCAAATATGTTTTATTGCATTTCACAAACCTCTAAAATTCTAAGCCTTTGAAAATCTAATCTTTCTATAGAGTGGTCAAACCGTTCGGACCCTACAGACGTTGTCGTGAGAAGACTGATTTCCGGGATGTCTCATGCTCTGACAAACACTGCTGTAGCTTGGCTACCGTCCACCGCAGATGCAGAAGGCTGACATAGGCGGATGCAGTGGATTAAGACGCAGCCCATGCTATCTTAAACTGACGGATTTTGATGGGGATTTTTCTATTATGTTACTTAGATTGACGCACGGTTGCGTCAATAGACTCTTTAGGATTTAATAGCCTTTCATCCTTCAAGTCAGATTAATCCAAACATTCCCCAGCCAAACATATCCAAAGATCCATTGGAGGGGATGCCATAAGATTTTTTTTTCTTTCACTCACAATTTGGGGAATAAAACGCAGGGGTTATCTATATACGGGAGATAATGTGAATGTCAGTACAGTGTTGTTAAGAAACATGGAGTTTGATTCAAAAGCAATTTCTATTTGTGAATAAGATAAAATAAAATAAAATATTTTATTATCTTTTGTATGAGTTCGCTGATCCTGTTTCTAGCAGGAAGGTTTACCAAAGAAAATACAGGATAATTTCAAAGGGGAGGCGGGATTTCCTGCTAGGGAAAAGAATGGCCGAGCCCTTTGGGTTAAAGAGCGCTACAGCGCGGCACCAAAGGGAATGCCAGCGGGCTAATCTCACTGTAACCCGAGCACACAAACACCACCGCTAATACAACGTGGAGAAGGGATGCTGTGTGACTGTGTGTCGAGCGGGCCCTATACATGTTAAGCTGGCAAAAGTAAACACGATCGGCCTTGCAAAACGGGGGCTGCGTAATTATAAAGTTTTAAAGTAAACGCCATTGCGGACAGGAAGCTCTTATAGAGTGTGGTCCTCTGTAGCTCAATTGGTAGAGCATGGCGCTTGTAACGCCAGGGTAGTGGGTTCGATCCCCGGCACCACCCATATGTAAAAATGTATGCGCACATGACTGTAAGTAGCTTTGGATAAAAGCTTCTGCTAAATGGCATATTATTATTATAAAACAGAGAGCATGGAGTAGAAAAGGGTCTGGGAATGCCATGCACATACCGGCATACTGAGACCTTCACAGACACACTGTTTAAAATGACTTTCGTTTTCACATGATCGGATAACACGCCGCCGTCTTTTTTAAAGAGTCTCTGTTGGCCAGTTCTCAGCTTTAACAAACTAATCGTTCGTTCTGAGGTTGGGGGTTGGAGGTTTTAATTGAACGCTTTCACATTTGGCATCAAGGACTCCATATGCTGAAATCCAGCATTTCTCTAGGCAATGTTTTCTCACACATTCAGGCTCAATCGAGTTCCTTGTAATTATGGATATGAAGAGATCAATGTTCTTGGATGATTTGGTTCATATCTCTTTGGTCCAATATCTCAGTAGTATCCTTCTTGAACACTACCCTGTTCTCTACTGCCTTTTTCCCTTCCACACTCTGACTCACTAAGTACTCTTTCCCTCCCTTTATGAGCTGTGAATTGACCACAAACCTAAGCCATCGTCCTTAATGTTGTACCTCTACCTCTTCTCATCCATTTTCAGTGTCCTTCTCCCTTTTCAAGCCTCTGGGAAAGAAAGGGAAAAAACCCAACTTTAAAATGGAAAAATCCCTTAATGCAATTCCTACCTTATCTAAAACACCTACATATCTGTCTCCAGTCTGCGGCCTTTGAAAGGATATTTCAGGCCTGGGATTGAGTGGGAAAAGCTCCCTTCACAGGCAGGGCTAGGGATGAGTTATAGGCATCTAAGAAACTGGGAATCTCAGGGGCCTGACCATGGCTTTAGCATACAGCTCCAACCAAGGTTAGGGCAGCAGCAGAAACAGAGGCAGTCCCCAGCTCCACAGTAATTTGGAGAGATATACAGAGCCAGTGAGAAAGGAGAAGGGAAAGGAAATATTAAACTTTCTGTTTCTGTCTGAGTAAAAACACACCTTATCTCTGCTCAAGCAAATTGTATTGTCTGTGAGGTAAACAAAACACTTTTTTTTTAACCTTTATTTAACCAGGAAGAAAATCCATTGAGACACAGGGTCTCTTTCGCTAGGGAGACCAATAAAGCAGCAGCAGTCAATACAGCATTACAAAATGTAAGCATACAGTACAAACAGCACTACAACACGTCATTAAGGGTTAATCCAGCCTACAGGAAACATGACAATCCTCCTCATCAGCGTTTTGGGCCAGAGTTTTAAACTCACTAAGGGGCACTAATGCATCTAGGTCAGGGATGGGTAACTTTGATGTGGGTGGGGCCCACAAAAACTCTGAACTCATCATGAGGGGCCGCAGTGGCTTGCGGGTCTGCATACCCATGTCCACACCCACACATGCAGTCAGAGCCGGTCCTGTAGCTGTCTGCATATGTAAAGTGACGTCCAGCCCACCATTCGATACAAAGTGGAATGGTGGGTGAGCGACTTGAAATGAGTCCAGTCTCTAACACAGAACAGGCTGCATGCATAATCAATTATAGAAAGAAAAGTAGCTTGAACAAGCTTCAACTGGGAAGCAAGCCCAATTTCAGTTTAAGCCTCCTTACAAAATTATCTACACAAACTTTGTAGGACAGCTTATCGTCCAACCAAAGACCAAGGTATTGTAGGATGCCACCTTTTCAATGGGTGTGCCCCCAGACGTCAAAATGCTAACCTTCTCTGGCTGAGAGCGAGCTCTGGTGAATGCCATGTGTTTACATTTTTTGAGCATTCAAGACTAGTTTGAGACCATATAGGGAGGTCTGCAGTGACTGAAAGGCAGACAGAAGCTATTCAACAGCCTGAACCAGAGAAGGAACATTTGCGTAGATGACTGTATCATCTGCATACAGATGCAATTTGGCTGGTTGCGTCCCATGTTCCAGGTCATTGACAAAACTGGAGCTAAAATTGAGCCCTGGGTACACCTAGTGATCTCAAGGAAGCTGGACTTTTAATTCTCAGCATAGACACATTGTGTTCTGTCTGCAAGATAATTTCTAAACCAGTTGACAGCCCCTTCACTGAGATCAATGTTGCTGAGTCTGGCTAACAACAGTTTGTGGTCGACTGAATCAAACGCCTTTGATAAATCAACAAACAATGCAGGACAATGTTGTTTTTTATCAAGTGCATTTATGATGTCATTTGCCACTGCCGTAGCTATTGAATCATTCCACTGGTATGGTTTAGGTCAGCAATGTACTGTTGTGATGTTCTGTGATTGAAGATATGTGACATGTAACAATGGACAATGAGGCACATAATAATGCATGTATTAATACATATATTACTACACTCTTGATGCTAACTATGGGTCAAATCCTAACTTGAGAAAAATTGCTTCACTCAAACTTTTGTATAAAAAGTGTGAGTTACATTCAAACATCAAATACATGTGTTTTTATGACAATACCAACACTTGCTTTCCTAAGATATCAGGACTATTCCCATTAGTGAAAATGTTGAATTGGGAAAGGTTTGGCAGTGCATTATATTAGTGTGACTATAACCGACTGGAACGATCTGGCCCGGTAAATCATCCAGCGGAGAATAAAGTTCAAGTAGATCAAATCAAACAGATGTCGGTGGGAGGGTAGTCTTCATGACCCATAAAAGTGCTCTCATCAAAGAGCCGAGTCATTTGTTTTGAATTATTGCATTGTTATCAAAAGGGGCAGCAGTGGCCTGTTTGTGGAGGAATCGGATCTGTTTATGCGAAAAGAGGGGGAGAAATGCCCGAGCCCAGCTGAACCTTGGGAGAGTGTGGTGCGAGTGACGGGTGACAGGCGGAGCCAGCTGGGGGAACTCTTTGATTGACAGCTGTCATGTCTGGGTTTGTGTTTATGTTTGTGCAGTGGACCAGACAGTGTGTTTTGTCTGGCTCTAGTCTACGCAACAAAGTCAACGTAAACATCAGTCCTCAGAAAAAGCTGAAGAGAGAGGAATGTGATTGCCACAATAGTTTTGTTGAATTTCTTAGAATGTCATACTTGTGATGAGCAGTTCAGAAATGCCTATATACGGTGTTTCCTGTGTTTCAAATGTAATTGTCTTCCAATTAAATTTGGGATAAGATCAAACACAAACTAAGAGTCTGAAGTGATAAATTGAATCAATGTTGACTTTTTCTGTATCATCAGACACACATGGGACTTTTTTTCTTTCAATTTTAGACCTCTTGAAGATAATGCCATTCGGGGTCTTATATTCAGTGAAAGTTCAAGTCGGGGTTAAATATTTGCCTTATCTCGCAGATCTTGTCTGCTGTGATCAGTATAAGTGACAGCCTGGGCAACCAAATGTACCTTTGCGCTTTGAGATTATTTTCTATAATGAAAAGTGCTTTACAAGATAAATCAGTTGTTATTATTTATTATTACCTTTTGTGAATCTGCTCCTGAAATCCTTTGATTTATGTTTTGCTAGAGGAAATAAATATTGTATATTTTGCCTCACCATTATGATAATTATTTCGTGATAGTGTGTTTGTCTTTTTGAAATTCAAAGTGTCTGTGACATAGGAAATGTGAGGTCAGTGGTGGAGGTGGGGGGAGACTTCTAGAGTTAGCTTGCATACATGTGGTGCACTTCCGTTCGAAACACTCATTATGCTTACGTTTATGGCTTTCTTAATACTTCCCTTTAACACATAACATAGCTCTTAATTTAAAGTCAATCTAAGATATAAACTGGATTTGTGTAGCACACTGCAATGAAATAGAGCAAAACAAATAATTACCTTACAGAGACAAGGAACTGTAAGAGTGAAATCGGCTTCTTTTTCTCTTCTTCTTGACCTTGTAAGTCAGTCACGAAAGCATGTAAATCTATCCCCCTTTGAAAACTAACAGCTTCACTGGGAGTTTCACCTTGACCTTTTTATTGCGTGGTGAGGAAAACCATTGCATGTCTGCAACTGAAGCTACTTGAGAAACTTGCCATATCTCTTCCTGGGCCTCCCTACTATCGAGGAAAAAGCTTACAGAAGTAAAGTAGCCCTCAATGAATGATGACAGTAATTCACTTATACAAGTGCAACAACTGATGATCGTTATATATGTCAATATGAAAAACCTCTGAAATGCAGCACCAATTCTTTGTCATACAAAGGACACTTATCATGATGGAAAGATCACACAAAAATGTTGACCTGTTCATTACAAATGTTGAAACAAGACTGCATCTCTCAGCTAGCTATGTGTATTATTTTCACATTTAACACTAACTGCTAATCTAACTCTTTTTCTATTTCCCCACTGAAATGGTCATGAATTGTCGGTTGAGGTTTTGTCTATGGTCTTTAGTGAAGCAGGAGGTGTTTGCAGGCTGGAGGCAGGGCAGGGGGTCTGAGAGTTTCTGATAAGGAGGTCCAAGTGTGGTGTGCTCCCACTAGATTATTCTCCTATTCACAGTGTGGGGGCGGGACACAGGTAGCCAGATAACTCCCCTCAGCAGTCATAAGGCTATTTATAGTCTTCCCTCTCAGTGCCTTATTGCCTCCTGTGGGACAAAATATCACTGGAATATCACTCACTTATATAGCTGTGTTACTAAAATTAGATTATAGCTATTCATTTTTGATCTTTCAAAAAACCCATAAACAGTATTGGAAGATTCACTAGTTTTAGATGCAAAAACAGCCAACGTCACAATTTGCAGACAACGAATGTCGAAAAAATAGTTTTGCTGTAGGGAAATTTTTACTTGCACAGACAGGAGAAAGTAATTTCTTAAACAACTGGTCACAGAGCATGGGAATTGCCCAATATAAACAAGGATTAAGTTAGGAAAAGCTATTGTTTCGGGGTAAATTACTTGCCCCTTGCAATACAGGGGGTATTTTACTTTGAAACATACAATAGCTCCCCAAAGGATGTAATTGCAGAAGCTTATAATTACAAGCATAACACTAGTTAAAAAATCTGCCTCTTTGGGAGTTGTTAGTCAACACCCATTATCCCTGGGTGCTGCATTGATTAACCTGTGACACATTTCTTTAACACTCTGCAGGGTAAATAGAACTGCCTGGCTGCGGAGGTGACTTTTTCAGGATCTTTAGTCCACTGAAACTGAGTGTGCGCATGTTAGGATAACGTTCTGCACATGTGTGTATTATCTTTACTTGGAGAACAGGCTACTCAGGTGAATGGTGCTCGTTTAAGTTAGATCAAAGCTGAATCAGTGTCTGCAAGACCGCATATTGATTGTATTCTGCATAACACAACCAAATGTAATAGTATAGTATAACATTCCTCTAAGACAAAAAATAAAATAAAAATCTCTCATATGGCCAAAACTCAAAAGCGCGTGCCACTAGGCAAAATACACAGGTATGCTACAGGTTGATAGCACCATCTGCTCTAAAATTAGCTCATTGTACATCATTCAAAACAACACTGTAGGCTACTTCGAAACAACACTGTATAATTAAATAAGATCTAAATGCATATCCCTACGAAACTGATTGAGATCAAATGGTTCGTGTGCAGATGCTGCATGGACGTTTCATCGGTAAAACCTGAAGAATGATCATTCACGATTGAATGCTGTGGTGTTTATTCGGTTCTTATATGTAAAATACTATCATTAGGTGATCTTGCAGCACATGCGCAAAAGCTTCGGGATCTTAACCCTCCCGTTGTCCTAGGGTCAAAATGACCCGCCACTGTGTTGAACCAACTTTATTTAATTTTTATATTTTTGGGATCATTTGTGAGAAGGAGGCAGTGAGACTTTAAAGAAAGTATCACTGCCTCCTTCTCACAAATGATCCCCAAAATATAAAAATTAAATAAAGTTGGTTCAACACAGTGGCCGGTCATTTTGACCCTAGGACAACGGGAGGGTTAAGTCCAGTGGACGAAAGATCCCAACAAAGTCAGATCCGCAGCCACGGTCTAAATAAAAACTGATAGGAAGGAACCTTAAAGGTAACATATGATGGAGAATTCCCCTATAGTCTGTGTGCTTTTTTATATGTTTGACATATGGAAGTATATCCAAATTGTGAATACAGAAGTACACTGTAAAATGGGAGTAAATGTTTTTGTTGTTGTTGAGTAATTACATTTTCACATTGACCACAATTGAGGCATTATAGACTCTAAGACGTCACCCTGTTCTTAACAGGTATGGATAGCTTGCTTTGACTTTAATGTCTCAATATCTATTTCCCGAAGACATTGAGACCTAAAATGCCCATTGAGTATCTTATCCTCCAGATGTGTAATTTGTGATGTGTGCTCCTCCTGGGTGGGCACATGTGTCAGCGCTCCTCATGCGACTCCTCCACTGCTGACTCCATAAGAGGGCCAACCGTAGACAGGGAACTCAGTCGAGATGAGTTGATATTTCACATTGACATTTAGCAGTTACAGGTGAAGGACAGCTGACCTTCATATCTGCCAGAGGCAACGCACATAATGAACTGCGTGGGTTTGCCACTGGACGCCCCAGTTATTGATACTGTACAGCCGGCCGAAGATAGTTCCGTAGCACGTGAGTGTTTACATACTGTATTTCTCAGTGTTTGCACTGTGGAAGAGGGCCATGGTGGAATGTTTTATTGACATCAAATGTTTAATGGGTAAGCAGCAACATAGCCTCTGGTTGCTGATGAAATGATGACAAAAGAGTTGTGTGTGACACTGAGTAGCTTCCTGTGGTAAAAGAACAATAACAGCCAAATCACTGTGATGTTGTGGTGGAGGAAAGGATGACTGAAGGCTGTAAAAGCATTATTGTGTTGGATAATGTTTCAAAAAAGA
The DNA here is from genome assembly GCF_964263955.1 of Coregonus lavaretus. Lineage (NCBI taxonomy): Eukaryota > Metazoa > Chordata > Actinopteri > Salmoniformes > Salmonidae > Coregonus > Coregonus lavaretus. The sequence continues at coordinate 29,865,825 of NC_140016.1, read as the reverse complement.
CACTCAACTAGACTAATACAGTGTAGCCTGGAGTGTATTTATTTATTTTTGTCACACTTGATTTAGCTCACCCAGCATGCTACATAGGCAGAGTTTTTTGCTTTTGGAACCATGGCCCTATCCATGGCACTGTCTGTTCAATACCCTTTATTGGGGGTTGAGAAATAATTGGACATTCAAATGAGGCCTGCATTCCAGTCAACATTTTTCTTAATTGAATAAAGAACTGTTTTAATCACTACAGGCAAGAGTTGCCCTATATCACTACGGGCTCGGTTTGTAATATTTATTTCAGCTGTACCTTTCCACACTTGCATTTTCTACGTGTTACACAGAGATATACTTGCCTTGTTACATTTTCCACGCCTGTGGTCCATAGTAGAGCCAAGATAGTACAGATGTAGGATCTTAATTTGATCACCCTTTTGCAGGAGTTTTCTTGCAATGCAGGACATTTGAAACTTGTAGTGTATTTGAGGTTTAAGAAGGCTTCTAAGTTTGGAATTTCCACTTAGCAATGTTAGACTTGATTTTCCCTTATGAAGAATATATCAACCCCTACAAAAATGTCCATTCATTAATTTCACTGCTGTAACCAACTGGCTCAAATTAGGATCCTACATCTGCACCTTACATGTCTTTGATCTTTCAGCAAGCGTGGGTTGCACAGTACACAAAGCTAGCGTCTCTGTCGCCTGACAGCAGATTTGCAAAAGAGATTAATTGAGATCCATCAACAGATCTCAGCCAAACTCCATTTCTATTAAAGGATTTAGCCACCAGACAGTTCAGGATATTTCTGCATTATTATATATGGAGCCTGAGATGTCGCATTAAGCCAGTTGGATGGTTTTGTTACCATGAGTGTCCAGATATGTAAAGGTGAGACTGTACACCCGTCTCTTTTAGCACCCCTGTCTCTTTCATGGTTTAAATGTAAAGGCAGCACAGTATGGAGATTTTACTTCACCTTAAATGATCATAACAATGTACCTTGTGGGCTTTTTAGAATGAGACATGGTCGAGTATCTCTCTAGCTGGCCATTGTTGGCCCTGTCTGTCTGTCTCTAGTTCATGGCTGATAGAATCTAATTTAAAATCAGACACCATTCTCTATGATTGGAAAATACTCTGACCCTTGCCTTGTGACCTTGGTCAATTGCCCTTCATTCTCTGTCTCTTCTCTCCCCCATTCTGTACAATAAACTAGCCAACCAATTTGGTTTCCATTAGACAGTTTACCTGAATTTTTCAGACACTATCGATCAATTGTTTGGTCTTAGCTTTGTCAACCAAACAGTATCTTGTGGAATTTACTCGACAGATGTGTCTTTTAAAGACAAAAAGGCCTTCCAAGAAGTAGACTTTTGGTAGACTTTGAACTTGTACAGTGTTGGATGTTGAATGAAGAAATGATCAGTGGTAGGAATGTTGCGATGTTAGATCACCTTTTCTAGTATGTTCCTTGATTAACTTGAAGGCCCTCAAAAAAGAAACCTCAATTTGTATTTACATGGTTGATGACTTTAAAAGAAAGGAGTATGGATTTTCGTGACATTGAATTGGATATCTCTTGACCACAAGTTAGACCTAAATAAACTTTTCTAGTAGTGCCTTTACCTTAGTACTGCTTCAGTCATTTTTGCTTTCAAAGCTCATGCCAGATATTCCCAAGGAGGGTTCATTTCATGACAAAGGTTGATTTCTCTGAATCCTGACATTTCTCATATGCCCACTTATTAAAGCATATCAAACACATTGGAGGTGCTATGTCAGCTGAGTTTGTTCTGGAACCAGAACCAGAACATTCGGTGACATTTTACAGACGCAGCACAGCCAAAAAAAACAGTGAAACTCACATTACAATGCACCACAATTTAATCAAGTGTAAATCAATGAGACAGTAACAATCTTTCCACAGTCATGAATGGTTGGTCACAGAGAGACAGTTGCACTTGTATGCTTAAATTCCAGTGGCAGCACAATACATTTAGAACGGATGAGAAAACATAAATCACATTTCTTGAAAACAGCCACACAGTGGTCAAGTTAGCCTGACATAAGTGATTGGTGACACATGTAGCATACATTCACAGAGTGAAAGTAATGATATGCAATTTGTTGAGTGAACATCCTGTCTATGTGGGCCAATGACACCCATTTCTGGATGCTTTGCCCCTTGTGATGTCATGCCCTCTGGATTTGATTGGTCAGCACAGTTTCCACAGAAACTCATGGAATGTCTGTGCCACCGTGGTAGACCTTTATTCTGGGCCAGTACCCAGTACCAGTTTAGGTTTGGCAAATGGAGCTCAGATTTTACACTGAGGTTCAAGAGCAGCAATTTTACTTCAGAAGAGAATCCAAAAGCAGGCATAAATGTATCATATGTGAAATTGCACATGGCTACTGGAAGAATAATACTCTGAATTGGAAAGTATTGTAATGTAATCCCCAAATCCTTTTCAGCTTCTTTATAATGCATAATTGAGAGAGATGTATGTTTTGGATATTGTATCCTGACTGACTGACTGAGCTCATGAAACTGAGTTCAGAATTACCAATCTGCGAGAACATCATGACCTCCTCAATTTGTTATTTTCATGTCGGATATTCTGAGGTGAATAAAAAATAGATGAAAATGAATTTCGCCTACATTAAAGTTCATGCTAGCGTGGACAACTATTACCATCCCCCTGTTGTACATTCCTCCTTATTATTACTACAATGGAGGTTCCACCTTTTCATTTTAATCATTCCCATAGATATTAAACTGCGCTTGCAGCTGGGGGCCATATAGCATAGGGATTTACTGTGGGATTTGCATCTTCCTGTCTGCAAGTTCAAATCTCTGTCTTCACAGATCAAATTATCATAACCTTCAACAGGCAGGACTGCACTATGAAAATACGGCACAGAGAAATAGAAAGGCCGTCAGCGATTCCCATCGTGTGCCCATCCATGTCTCGGAAATATGGTAGTTCTACTCGATGGTAAAGCCTGGGATGTTGTTCTGGTACTCACGGCAGTGTACGGCTGTATCATAGCAAGATGCAGTTATTGTGGAAAAGGTTGCTAGACAGTTCAGTGTATTTTACTGAAGTGACACCTGACGGATTATATTTCAAGAGAGGTAAAGAAATGACATGGGTTTCAGATAGTAATTTGAACGGGTTGAAAATTATTTGTATTGATTTACATGTGTTCATGTTGACACATCATTGCAAATGTAAAGACAACATCTTGTTACAGACATAAAAGCACAATCATGCTATGTTGCTAATCAATTTGTATTTTATTTTATATACAATACTTTGTTTTATAAAAACAATTATGAAAGCCAATATACACTAGCAGATTGAAGGCCTATATGCAGACTTCAATTAAGAACTTGAGACGCCATTAAATTTTTCATACTGGTGAACTTTCACCTATTTAACAAGCATTATTTACCTAACTTAATACATCATCAAGGAGTCTACATACCCATCGCGTGACTGGCTATGATGCCATAAGGCTGAAAGTAAATGAATGTGACGTGGAGCACCCCGAGAAAGTCTATAAAAGCTGAAACTTTTATTATTATTTATTTTATTTGGGGAATGTAAGCTGAGAGTGGCCGGGGCAGGTCAGAACAATCTCCGAATTGTTCGGCACCTCACGCACCTATATATCGTCCAGAGGAGAGCAAACGCACACACCTACAGGGGTACCGTTATATTTCCCGATTAAACCAGGGCCAGGTTAGTGTGGGAAAAAGCAATTTTTTTCCATTCTCTCTGGCTGCTCAGGAACAGGTCAAATCCTCTGCTAGGTGCCCCAGGCTATTTTTCCTCTCCTCTTTTTCAGAACACCTCCACACCAATTGAGCAAAATCCCAGTCAGGAGAGAAAAAAATAGAACTACTCTGTTTCCACTTTAGAATTTGTTTAACCCTCTAGGGCATAAATAATTTAGATCAATATATATGAAAGTTCAAGATGTTGTTTTGAAGTTGGTTCATTGTGGGGTAATTACAGTGTGGTGCAAGGAAGTTAGACACACATACGTGTGAACACACACACACACAAACACACAGACACACACACACATACGCATGTGCACGCAAGCACACACACACCAGACACACAAGCACGTGCACGCAAGCACATACGCACATGCACACACACACACACACACACACACACACACACACACACACACACACACACACACACACACACACACACACACACAGTAATTTCAATTTAATTTCAGAATATTATTTTAAAAGGTGGTTTATCATTCTAATATATCTCTGTATGCATATATTCTTTGTTCATTTATTTGTCAGAGCCTGATTAACCTCTTGGTTCTCCAGTTTGAATATATTTGCATCTTTCAATTCTTTGAGATTTTATATTGAAAATAGCAATGATTTGTATAAATAAAAAGTTTAAAAATAATAAAAACATCTCAGATATTAAACCAGATTTTATTTTCACACACTTAGTATTTTCTCAATATTTCTTGCATCACTGCATGTTTTAAATATATGAGTATAAGAAAATGTATTTCCCTTTAACTTATACAGATAAAAATGTACCATGACATTACATACACAAGCTCTAAGAATACAATATAAGATAAGAAATTATGTTTCCAAATATAATATGGAGCATATTATAGGTTGATTTCCCAGACACATAAAATAATGGAAATTATTAATAGTGGGGTCAATGCAATATAACACACATACTTATGTTTCAATGTGGTTTCATGTATGAACTTTTAGAAGATAGTATTTTCATATTAATATATAAGTTGTGAAGTTCTGGGAATTCTGAACTGTATTCTTCAATAAAACACATTGTAAGTTAGGCTATTGCAAATAATTGCAAAGTTGGATTTGTTTCAACATACAGTACATTCACTTTCCTTTTGGTTTCAGTGATATGTACACTACCAGTCAAAAGTTTGGACACACCTACTCATTCAAGGGTTTTTCTATATTTTTACTATTTTTTACATTGTAGAATAATAGTGAAGACATAAAAACTATGAAATCACACATATGGAATCATGTAGTAACCAAAAAAGTGTTAAACAATTCAAAATATATTTAATATTTGAGATTCTTAAAATAGCCACCCTTTGCCTTGATGAGAGCTTTGCACTCTTGGTATTCTCTCAACCAGCTTCATGAGGTAGTCACCTGGAATGCATTTCAATTAACAGATGTGCTTGTTAAAAGTTAATTTGTGGAATTTCTTTCCTTCTTAATGCGTTTGAGCCAATCAGTTGTGTTGTGACAAGGTATACAGAAGATATCCCTACTTCGTAATAGACCAAGTCCATATTATGGCAAGAACAGCTCAAATAAGCAAATAGAAACGACAGTCCATCATTACTTTAAGACATGAAGGTCAGTCAATACGGAACCTTTCAAGAACTTTGAACATTTCTTCAAGTGCAGTCGCAAAAAAACATCAAGTTCTATGAAGAAACTGGCTCTCATGAGGACCGCCACAGGAATGGAAGACCGAGAGTTACCTCTGCTGCAGAGGATAAGTTCATTAGAATTACCAGCCTCAGAAATTGTAGCCCAAATAAATGCTTCACAGAGTTCAAGTAACAGACACATCTCAACATCAACTGTTCAGAGGGGACTGAGTGAATCAGGCATTCATGGTCGAATTGCTGCAAAGAAACCACTACATTAGACAGGTGGAAATGTGTCCTTTGGTCTGGAGTCCAAATTTGAGATTTTTGGTTCCAACCGCCGTGTCTTTGTGAGACGCAGAGAAGGTCTCCACCGTGAAGCATAGAGGAGGAGGTGTGATGGTGTGGGGGTGCTTTGCCTGGCAACACTGTTGATTATTTATTTAGAATTCAAGGCACACTTAACCAGCATGGCTACCACAGCATTCTGTATCGATATGCCATCCCATCTGGTTTGCGCTTAGTGGGACTATCATTTGTTTTTCAACAGGACAATGACCCAACACACCTCCAGGCTGTGAAAGGGCTATTTGACCAAGAAGGAGAGTGATGGAGCGCTGCATCAGATGACCTGTCCTCCACAATCACCCGACCTCAACCCAATTGAGATTGTTTGGGATGAGTTGGCTGCACAGTGAAGGAAAAGCAGCCAACAAGTGCTCAGCATATGTGGGAACTCCTTCAAGACTGTTGGAAAAGCATTCCTCATGAAGGTGGTTGAGAGAATGCCAAGAGTGTGTAAAGCTGTCATCAAGGCAAAGGGTGGCTACTTTGAATAATCTAGAATCTAAAATATATTATTTGATTTGTTTAACACTTTTTTGGTTACTACATGATTCCATATGTGATATTTCATAGTTTAGATGTCTTCACTATTATTTTACAGTGTAGAAAATAGTAAAAATAAAGAAAAACCCTTGAATGAGAACTTTTGACTGGTACTGTATATATACATATTTTATTTTATTGACCATAATAAATTAACATTGTAATTGCGCACACATTGATGTCAAATATACACCTACCCCAATGCTCTGTTGCTGATGACTGGGCTGAATGCAGGAGCAGATTTCAGGAGCAGGACAAGACACCCTCTTTTTCACTGATATAAGGGCATGTACGTGATAAGCCCATCAATCTTATAAATGCAGTCTCTTTGACAGTGACATAATTTGTATTTTCTTAGTCCAAGTAAAGTGTAATGGTTATGACTATGTCATAATGTGTTATGAAACTGGTTGTCAAGTAAAGTGTTACCGTTGGATGAGACAAGAACAGAACAGTTCTTGCACTGAATTGAATATAATTTTATAATGCATTTCACTAAATCGCAATTTCTAGTGACTTGGCACTGCATTGTCGTTTAACCCTTTTCACAGTAACAAGCAGTGACCTACCTAAAATACATTGACAGAGCAAAGAAAACAAACATCTTGATGTCATCTGAACTAACAATCCCTTCCCTTCTTCACGTTGTAACTCAATGCCAGAGGCTACCTGTCAATCAACCGACTTAACGTTGATTCCTAAAGGTGTGATTATTGCCTTGCTTAGACACAGAGATGTAACACTGACAAATGGTACAGGAATGGACAAGTAGTTTTAATAGGGGCCGTTTCATGAGGTCAATCCAGCCAATCCCAGTGTACTGTGCATAGTACAGTGTGTTGGCACCTAATCCAGTGGGATCATCATGCCTATTCAGTTGCCCAGCTGTGCTCGGTGCCTGCCCAAGTTGGATTTACCATTGTGGGCATGGTGTGTGGGCAATGTGTGCCTCTTCCCTCCCCATAAACTACAGCGGGGATCCCTCTTGAGCCCTGGGTGAGCTAAATATGAGGTTGGCATTATGCCAGGTGGGCGCTGTCAACGTATAGAGTATGGATGTCATTCTGTCTAGTGGATAGTATGAATAGTATCATGGTTGACCTGAGGTGACATGGGGCAAGTCAGATTATGTTAATTATCTGGGATTTCACTGAGTAGGTTGGCAATGCTAATTTGATGTCCATTTGTCACATCAGTGTCAAAATGCCCACCTTTCATAATACAGTGATGGACAACCATAAATGTCTGATTGGTTTGTGAAACTTGAAACTGAGGTCCACCTAATCCATATGACTTCACGCCTACTGTGGTCTAAATGTATCTATGTATATTCGATAACATCATAATGTGTAATACATATTTTAGATTAAGCAATACTGTGTTCTAATACACACACAATGCAGGCTTAGGGCACGCTGCTATATCGGTGACATATCATACCTCCAAGAGTATGGGACAACCAACGCAGAACCAAATATGGAGAAAGAATAAAGAACTCAACAAATCCCACTGAAGTGCAAAGGACCGTTGTTGGGAATGAAAGGTTTAGAAAGTAAGTAAATGGTACACTGAGTTAGGATTGACAGTATATTTAGGTGGGGCGTAAATCTGACTGTAACTTTTCTAACCTGTCACCTACATTTTTTAACACAAAATTGTGTGCTTTGTTTGTCCTTGCATGCATGTGCTTGCGTGCATGCTTTTTAGTAGCTGGTGGCCATTTTGTGGTCATATTATAGCATCAACAGAGAAATTGTGGTGAACAAATACAGTTCTGTGATAACAGATCACATTACAGTGAGGTAAATCTCAAAACCTAAATGAAAATGTTGGATACGCTAGTACACAATTTCATGCCTGAAATCTATAATGCCTTGTATTATAGCATCTCTCTGACAGTGAATGCTCTTTGACATGGGCATTACAGTATGTGATAATATCACCTACAAAGGAAAACAATAAACCCAGCGGGCCAGCTAGGAGCCAAAATAGAGATACTATTCCCAGGAGCTTTGCTACGGATTCGAGGAAGTCTCTGGAGTTAGTAGCAAGGTTATCCAGAGGGCAGCCAGAATCAGTTCTAATTTGGTAGACACTAGCATGGATAACAACAGGCCAATATACTGTTTCTTTACATCAGGAGATAACAGTGGAAAGGGATGAAAGACAGAGTTCAATGCTGAGAGTAAAATGAAATGGAGTTGTGACGCATTAAAGCAAGATTGAGTTCCGTAATTTAAGTGAGTAAAGATGAAAATGTTTCATAAGTGCAGTCCACAACAGCAACCAAAACTGTACTGAGAGAATACAAAGACATTCCATGGAACCAGTGTGGTCCACCTGGGATAGTGAGCATGAGGATTTCTGAACCGAGTCCAAAGGCAAGTTCAGCCAAACACACAAACTGTTATTAAACTTCCTGTTTTGAGCTACTGGGAACAGGCACACACACACACACACACACACACACACACACACACACACACACACACACACACACACACACACACACACACACACACACACACACACACACACACACACACACTTGCGTTCTCAGTGAACATGACTGGCAATGTTGTAAATGTCTGTTACAGGCTGTTATTGTAAGTATGTGTATAGTGCCATTTGAAAAGATCAAAAGTGCAGTGGTGATGGCAACGACCGTCCTCCAAGGTCAATATGAGACATTGAGGTTGAAATACTGGGCAGCAGAGGGATAGACCTAGCAATTTTGAAATAATTCCAAAACACAACTGCACACAAACACCCTACCATTTCTTACCCCTTCCACCTATTTGCTCCCCATGTTAATATACTCCAAACTCACCTCCAAGCAGGCTTAGGACCCGTTCAGATTCACTAGACTTGTTACCAGTGCCGATCTAATACATCACTAAACATATATTTAGCTACACTTACTGTGGCTTCGGCGATGCTAAATTCTCCCTGCACACCTCTAGTACCGTAAATCTCACTGTAGACAGTTTGGATGAATGCTATGCGAGAAGCTTCTCATCTAAACCATTACACACTTCAATAATACAACATGATACAGATACATAAATTCACAAGCATGTGCAGACAATGTAAGAGTTTTTATATATATATATTTTTTTTACTCCAATTACAAAGCGAGTCAGATAGCACAGCTAGCTTACATCATTATGACTAGGCTTGTGATTCTGTGATTTCGAAGTCAGGCGCAGGAGGGTAAATCACAGAACAACAGGATTTATTCTGAAACACAGTTACGCAGTAATGCGCCAAAACTCTCCAGTGCTTAAAACAGGCGCACTGGAAACAACAAGGCACACAGGGAAATATCCCGGCGATACAAAATACAAGGAGCTCCACCGAGCTTCTCTAACCTCCACAATAAACAATCACACACAAAGACAAGGGCGCAGAGGGAACACTTATACAGGTACTAATGAGGGGATATGAACCAGGTGTGTGTAATAAACAAGACAAAACAAATGGAATGATGAGATGAGGAGCGGCAGTGGCTAGAAGGCAGGTGACGACGAACGCCGAAGCCTGCCCGAAAAAGGAGAGGAGGCAGCTTCGAAGGAAGTCGTGACAGTACCCCCCCCCCCCACCCTTGACGCGCAGCTCCGGCAGCGCACTGACACCGGCCTCGGGGACAATAGGGAGGGATCGAGGATATCCCTCACCAGAACCCAGCACCGCTCCTCCGGACCGTACCCTTCCCACTCCACGAGGTACTGAAGGCTCCCCACTTGATGCCTCGAATCCAGGATGGAACGGACGGAGTACGCCGGGGCCCCCTTGATGTCCAGAGGAACGGAGGAACCTCCCACACCTCAGAATCCTGGAGCAGACCAGCCACCACCGGCCTGAGGAGAGACACATGGAACGAGGGTTAATACGGTAATCTGGAGGGAGTAATAACCTAAATGTAACCTCGTTTATCCTCCTCAGGACTTTGAACGACCCAACAAACCGCAGGCTCAGCTTCCGGCAGGGCAGATTCCGGGTCGAGAGCCAGACCCGATCACCCAGTACCAAGAACGGGGCCTCACTGCAGTGGCGGTCAGCGTTGGCCTTCTGGCAACGCACGGTGCGCTGGAGGTGGACGTGAGCAGCGTTCCACGTCCCCTCCGCGCGCCGAAACCAGTCAACCACCGCAGGAGCTTCAGTCTGGCTCTGATGCCACGGTGCCAGGACCGGCTGTTAACCTAAAACACATTGAAATGGTGATAGGTTAGTGGAGGAGTGGCAGAGAGAGTTCTGGGCATATTCTGCCCATGGCAAGAACACCAACCACTCCCCCGGCCGGTCCTGGCAGTAGGACCTCAGGAACCTACACACATCCTGATTCACCCGTTCCACCTGCCAATTACTCTCGGGGTAGGCTGACCGAGGCCAGGCTGACCGAGACCCCCAGATGTTCCATGAATGCCTTCCAGACCCTGGATGTAAACTGGGGACCCCGGTCCCAGTTTACATCCTCTGGCACCCCATAGTGGCACCCCATAGTGCAGGAAGACGTGAGTAAACAGGGCCTACGCTGTCTGCAGGGCCGTGGGGAGACCGGGCAGAGGAAGGAGGCGGCAGGCTTTTGAAAAGCGGTCCACAATGACCAGGATGGTGGTGTTACCCTGAGAGTCAATACACAGGTGGGACCATGGCCGTAGTGGAACTGGTAAGGGCTGTAACTTACCCACTGGGAGATGCCTAGGTGCCTTGCTCTGGGAGCACACCGAGCAGGAGGAGACATACACCCTCACGTCCTTAGCCAAGGTAGGCCACCAGTACTTTCCGGTCAGGCAGCGCACTGTACGGCCGCTACCTGGGTGACCAGAGGAGGGTGACGTGTGTGCCCAATATATCAGACGGTCACGGACAAGAGACGGCACGCACTGCAGCCCAGCTGGGCACTGAGGTGTAGATGGCTCTGTGCGTAACGCCCGCTCTATGTCCGCGTCCATCGCCCACTCTACTGGCCCCACAATGCGGGAGGCCGGGAGTTTGGAGGTGTGGTCTATGGGCCTCTTCTCTGTGTCGTACAGCCGTGACAGTGCGTCTGCCTTCACGTTCTTTGTACCCGGAATGTAAGACAGTGTAAAATCAAACCGGGTGAAGAATAGGTCCCACCTGGCCTGGCGAGGGTTCAGCCTCCTCACTGCCCGGATGTACTTCAGGTTACGTTGGTCCATCCAGACGAGGAAAGGGTGTTTCGCCCCCTTGAGCCAGTGTCTCCACAAGTTTAGGGCTCGGACAACAGCCAACAGCTCCTGATCACCAACGTCGTAGTTCTGCTCAGGCGTGCTGAGCTTCTTGGAGAGATGGCACAGGGGCGGAGCTTGGGTGAGTGCCAGAGCGCTGAGATAGGACAATGCCTATCCCTACCTCGGACGCATCCACCTCCACTACGAACGGTAGTGATGGATCAAGACGGGCCAGTACCGGGGAAGAGGTGGACAGAACCCTCAGGTTACTGAAGAACCTGTCAGCCTCAGCGGACCAGCTGAGCCGGGACGGCCCACCCTTTAACAGAGAGGTGATGGGAGCTGCGACCTTGCCAAAGCCCCGGATAAACCTCCAATAATCGTTGGCAAAGCAAATAAAGTGCTGCACCTCCTTTACCGTGGTTGGAGTCGGCCAATTACGCGCGGCTGAAATGCAATCTCCCTCCATCTCCACACCGGAAGTGGTAATGTGGTACCCGAGGAAGGAGACGGACTGTTGGAAAAACAGCAACTTTTGTGCCATGGCATGGTATTAAATTTTTTTTTTCCCTCACTGTATGAACCCCTGGCGCAGGGACTCGGAGACGTATGTCTCCATTGCCTCCATTTCAGCCTGCGACAGGGGATACACATGACTCCTGGGAGGCACAGCATCTACCCGGAGGTTTATCACGCAATCCCCCGCCCGATGAGGTGGTAATTTGGTCGCCTGCATTTTGGAAATGCGCACGGTGGAGGTAGTGTCTGGACTTTCCACCATGGTTGCACCAATGGAAACAGCTAGACACATACCCGGACACTCTCGCGACCACCCTGTGAGAACCCTCTACTGCCATGAAAAAGTGGGGTTGTGTAGTGCTAACCAGGGAAGACCCAACATAACAGGGAAATCAGGAGACTCAAGAATAAAAAAGGTGACTTGCTCTCTATGGGTCTCATGCGTAACCATAGTGACTGGTGCGGTAAGTTCCCTAATGAATCCGGACCCTAATGGTTGACTGTCAAGTGCTCTGATGGCGAGTGGAATGGATAGGGGAACCAATGTAATACCTATGTGTTAACAACCTTTCCATAAAGTTCCTAGCTGCGCCTGAATCAAACAGCGCCTTACAATGGGGAACTACCGTGTAATCAGGAAAGTGGATGTGTAGGGTACAATGCGCAGCAGAGGGCTCTGAACGAGTGTGGGTGTTTGACACCTGGGGTGAGTGCCCTGCCTGCTGCCTCCAGACCCAAAAGAACGCTGACGACAGCATGCAGTAGAATGTGCCACAAGAGTGACACTGGCGCTGTCGTCCTCCGCTCTCCCGGATCGCCGCACCACCCAGCTCCAACATCTCATGATCTGGGTTGGGGGGGGGGGGGGTGAAACGGGCAGGCCCCTTCCAGGACGTCCTCTAGAAGCCAGCACGTTGTCGTGGTGTCCCGGCAGGCTAGCTCCCTTCGGACATCCTCTCGCAGGTGGCACTCGTTCCACCCGGACCCAGCCGCTAGAGTACGAAACTCCAGGGCATAGTCCTGCGCGGTCCTCGTCCCCTGCCTCAGGTGGACCAGCCGCTCGCCCACCTCTCTACCTTCGGGCGGGTGATCAAAGACGCCCCGGAAGAGGCGAGCGAACTCCCCGTAGTTGTCCAAAGCAGCTCCTCCTTCACTCCAGACCGCGTTGGCCCACTCCAGGGCTTTCCCCGAGAGGCAGGAGACGAGGGCGGACACCTTCTCCCGCTCTGATGGAGCCGGGCTGATGGTCGAGAAGTATAGATCCAGTTGCAGGAGGAATCCCTTGCAGCGGACAGCTGTCCCATCAAAATCCCTTGGTCGGGATATATGAATCCCTCTGGGTTCTGGGGTGTGGGTGGCTGGATCCGGTCGCTCAGCTGGTCCCGAAAGATCGGGTCCTCTCCTCTCCAGGCGTTGGATGACCTGTAGAGCCCAATCCATCGCTTCTTCCAAGCTGGCTAGCATCGTCGAATGCTCCCGGACCTGCGCCACGACTCCAGGCATGTGCTCCTCTCCTGCTGATTCCATGTCTTGGTGTGTGATTCTGTGATTTCAAAGGAGTCAGGCGCAGGAGGGCAAATCACAGAATAACAGGATTTATTCTGAAACACAGAGTTACGCAGTAATGCGTCAAAACTCCACCGAGCTTCTCTAACCTCTACAATAAACAATCACATACAAAGACAAGGGGGCAGAGGGAACACTTATACAGGTACTGATGAACCAGGTGTGTGTAATAAACAACACAAAACAAATGGAATGATAAGATGAGGAGCGGCAGTGGCTAGAAGGCCGGTGATGACGAACGCCGAAGCCTGCCAGAACAAGGAGAGGAGGCAGCTTTGGAGGAAGTCGTGACAAGGCTAACACCAAGCCTAGCTATCAAAAACGATTAGCTACAGCTCTCAGTGCATAAATATTATCATACAGTATTATATGCATTATACAGAGCTAGGTAGAAAGCTAAACAAATAATGTAGGCTATGCATCACATAATTGATTAACATTGCTAGCTAATGTTAGCTAGGTATAGCTAGTTAGCTAAAACAGCCATCTAGATCATATTACAACTTCAGCTAATTACCTCAAAACAAACTAGGCTTCATTTTATCCTATAATACAAATCATTACAATCATTACATGCAATATAGCTAGCTAAGCAAATTGTGCCTGATAACGTTAGCTATTAATTCACAGTGTAGGGAGTTACCGAGTTTGGTAGCACTTTAGTTTACTGTGCTGAAATAGGGATAACATCCGGAATGTACTGATGCTAAATACTGATATGAAGTGTGATTAATTTTCCTGGTTGTTATGTAGAAACTATTATTTCTCACTGAAGAACTATCAATAATAAAGGCTAATAAGCAGAAGTGTAGTAGTTATGTAGTATTTAAGGCCATTTCACCTCTTCTCAGCAGTACCCTAAATTTATTAAGAATGTACTTGGAACTTTCAAAGAAAGACTGTTTATTGAACAGAAACTACATCATACTTATACTGTAACTTACTGGTAATTTCTATATAGTTTCATCATAGTTTCTGTGTACCTACGGGGCCTTGACATGCTATTACTTTCTTAATTGTTTCACCAGAGTTTCTGTGCATTTTAATGTTACTCTCTTTATCGTTTCACCATAGTTTCAGTGTACCTACGGGGCCTTGACACTGTATTCTAAAGCCAACATCTGTTCCCTTGTTACCATGTAAATTACTATTAATACACTATAGTTTCTGTGTACCTTACTGTTGATTTCTTTTCAACTTTACTTTATGTATATGTATGTAATATTTTTCTCTTACATAGTCTAAATAAGAGATCTGAATTAGAAAAAATACATTCCTACGTTTTTTATGTCACACATTCTACATTCCAAAAGACCACCGGCTACTATAAATGCATAAACCAATGGCAAATAGACAAAAATACACTTGTGGACCAATTTACTTGGATGAGATTAAATACATGCAGCAGTGAGGAAAGGTGTGTGCAGCATAGAGAGTCTCACCATTTTATGTCAATGCTGTGTACTGCATTTCTTCACTGCAGTTATTTCATCTCATTTAGTAATAAAAGACCAGAACCAGCAGCAGTGTGTCCTGTGTCCAATCAATACACATGCACCACAACACAACGCAGAACCGAAACCAGAGTACAGTAGCAAGCGCATTCACACACAGGCCCAGACCAGCTACAATAACAATAAATGAAGTTCTATTAATGGACCTAGTAGCTTAATTGTGTTAATATGTCTGAGTAGAAATTGCATGAAATTAAGTTGGATGTACATAAAAGTACAGTTGCAAAGAAAGTAACACTAAGGTGCACAGAAGCTATGGTGAAACAATTAAGAATGTAATTTACAGGGGAACATATCTTTGCTTTAGAATACAATGTCAAGGCCCCGTAGGTCCACATAAACTATGGGGAAACTATAAAGAAATTAACAATAATTTACATAATAATTTCTAATTTCTTTGAAATGTCCTGCTGAGAACAGGTGAAATGGCCTTAAATACTACATAACTTCTGTTTACTAGCCTTTATTATTGTTAGTTATTCAGTGACTAATAATTGTTTCTACATAATAGCCAGGAAAATTCATCACACTTTATATCAGTATTTAGCAGCTACATACTCATTTTTACGGTTATTACTGCGTTCTTACCTGGTCGTTGCTGTCTTATTTCCCTGTTGTTTCCTGTTACTTTCCGGACGGTACCCTGTTATTTCAGCACTGTAAACTAAAGTGCTAAGGGAGTTCTTGTTGTCTTGCCTGCCAATGCTGTCTCAATCGGATTCAGTTTTTCCAGCTGTTTTCTTAAAGCCACAGCAACGATGCAACAGGTTGTTACAGCATTTGAAGGTAAAATAGCAATAAAACATCTCAAATGTAAGTAAAATGTCTATACAATTCAGCTGTTTCCAAAAAATTGCTCTGTTATTAAGATTTTTACTACAGGAATATTTGGCTACACGAGACAATTCTGTTTACATCCGACGGCTCGGAGGGGGGAGACTCTTGAGCAAGACTCGCCCGTGAACTCCGCAGGTGGCTTAGGAGACGTGACAAGTTCGCAAGTTTACATTACAGTAAAAGGTCTAGCTGAAGGTATTGAAAGTCTAGCTGAAGGTCTACCTCTAGAGAATCTCTCGTATTGAGAACACACTCTTAAGGCCAGAGGTAACACAGTAACTACTGGTCCTCAACCATAACTGTCCACATAGTCTAACCCCTTATAGCTGGGATTGGCCGCCTATATAGTAAAATTAAATAAAGTAAAGGTAAGTAAAAGTAAATGGATTTTTCTATTGAACGTTATTACTTGAGGAATTGGTGCAGATGGCTATTGATCTGCCTCATCCTTGGCCATTACCTTTGGGATGGCAATCAGGGCCCCAGTCTGTTCGCTGGGTAAACAAGCATTTTCTCCTCCTGCTCGCTGGAGCCACCGTAGAGATTGAGAGCAGTAAGAGGTTTGGGAAAACATTTCTATCAGACCCCGTCTTCTACCGACGATTCTGCTAGGACGATTGAAATTTGTCTGTCATTCCTGGGTGGCCCCAAAACAAACTATTGATTCTTCTCTCACTGTGTACCATTTACAGCAATGTGTATCTGCCTCGGTATATAAGGTGTTTGTTGAAACCCAAATGCACACCCAGGAGGGAGAAAATGTTTACACGTACACAAGGGTAGACTTGAAATGTGTACATATATTTTCTTTACATAATATACTGTATGTCCTCTGTCCTGATGAAATATCCCAATGGGAACTGAAGTATTGTCTGTAACTTGTGCAGCTCACCAATATATCAGTGATTTCAGACAATGTTTTTCTGCCTGGCACCTAAGTGGGATGTGCATTTATTTTCGGTCTCTTTATTTGGATAATCCCATATAGATGATCTACAGATGGTCACACTATCAACAATCTATCTGTTGATAAGCAAATGCTTTCTAAGGTCACGGTTAGGGTTAGGTTTAGAATAAGGGTAAGGGTTAAGTTTAGGGTTAGGATAAGGGTTAAGGTTAGGGTTAGGGTTAGGGTTAGGGCTAGGGTTGGTGGATAGTTAATTGAAATGTTGTTGACAGTTATTGAACATCTACTGAACATCTACAAACCATCTACAAACCATCGACTTCGAACTATCCAAATAAAGTGTTACCGTAACAGTCGTACCATGCAATTAATTCTTCAGCAATCCTGAGTGACTACGGTGGTTCTCTTTGGACATAGTCAGATCAGATGCAGCTAGATACAGCCTCTCTGTGCTCTAAATGTCATTCCAACATCATTAAGTTGCTCTCATGTCTGGCCAACGACCCTTCACGCATCTGACCTTGAGAAAATGGGAAGGCAACAAAACAGAGAGCATAAAATCCTACAGTGGAGGTGGGATTCTGGGGACGGGAGGGGTGGTGCAGCATGGTGAGAAACAGAAATTTGGAGGTCCAATTCCATTAATTTTTGTCTCAATATCAAGTAAGTACCTTACTGTGATTGTTTCTTTTTAACCATTTTAATTTAAAAACAAAAATAGCTTCTTAGCAAAAAGCATTTTCTCAAGCAAGAACTGTCTGGGACTGGTCTAAATGGGGAGGGGAAAATGTAAACTAGTTGTTATTGGCAGAGAGGTTTGGAACTCTCTTTCTTACTGGTCTATTAACTAATTTGCTGCCTTGTGATGTCACCAGGTAGGCCAAAACAGGTGGTCTTTTCAAACAGCTCTAACAGTAAAAGGGCATTATCGTAATTTTCACAATTTCACAGTGTTATTACAACCTCATAGTGTGGAAATATGTATAAAACACAGGAAAATCACGTTTTTGACTGTCATTCATGTTGATGTTTTTGCTGAGGAGATCTTAGTGGTGCAATTTTACATCTAACTAAGATGTTTGGTGCAGTATTTCTCAAGTCTCTTGTTGAATGACAACAAACACTTAATTGAAGAATCCCTATTGTTGACCAATCACAGACGAAAGGGCGTAGGATTTGGCTACCGAACTTTGGCTTGCCTCAATACATTTTTTGGTGTGCACAAATAGCAGAAAAAACCCTTGCCGAAGACCAAAACAAACAAAAACGTCACAAAATGTTGTCATAATATATGCACAAACTTTTCCGAACTGTTTCGGATGTGAAGCATGCGGAAACATTAACTGTGAATGAATAGCAGCGTTGGTGTTGACTGAATACTGAACACCTTTTTCTGTAGTAGTAATTCCTTGATCTTGACCATTATCAATTCCCTATCCATCCTTAAGATGATTTTAAGAGGACAGGGCCTCACTACTGTAGCTTCCCACAGGTGAGAATCAGCCTCCGTATCACTTCTCACCAATAGATCAAACAGAGAAGAGTCTGGACCAGTTAATACCGAGCTATTCCACTTTGAACACTTCAATGGACTCCTGTGGATTTGAGTGGTGTATGACCAACAAGGTAGCCATCTTTGTTCTCCCAAACTCATGTACTGTAGTCACATTTGGAAGGTTTATTGTTGTTTTTCATCATATCTATCTCTGCAACATATTCTTCACTCACAGCTTCATCCCACTTCTATTCTCAACTAAGAGGTGGATTCACACAACGATATGCAAAACATGTGCAAGTAGCTTCAACAATTAACCCATGAGCTTGTTGAGTTTACACACTAGCTAAAATAAATAAGATTGAACCCATGTACTTTCCTCAAATGACATATAATATATGAGGAAGATAGTCCTCTCTATGCAAGTGTCATATGCATATGTAACTCAAATGACACTTGACAGTATTGATGACTGTTAGTGGAAGGTTATTGCTACATTCACATGCTAATTAAAGTGCTATGAATCAGATGTAGTTATAAATAGAAGGACACAGTCATACATAGATATGGTGTTCTTTTATTGACAATGCCACCCCATGCAACCTAATTATCTCTGAAATTGCATAAGGCAGCCAACTACCATTATAGTGTGTTACATTTCTTATTGCTTCAGATTATTGTGGCTTTGGGATATAAAGTGGCAATGCTGTAGACTCAAGGAGAGGACCGGCGATGCAGCTAGTAGAGTCAGTCATCCCTTTGCCAAAATATGTGGAGACATGTATGGCTTCCACCAGATTAGCAATATGGGCTTGTTAACGTGGCATTACCCGAGTATCTTAGCAACAGGATCACGCCAGATTGCAGAGATATTATAGATGCATGTGTTCGGTGAGTGATCTTTTTTTAATAAGAGGAATGCGGCTCCAGTTGAAGATTTGCTCAGTGTCACAAGTGGACACCTAAGAATGTGATTGGAACTAAGGCCTTGTCTTTTGTCTAAGATTGACAGGAATCTTACTTAGACTGATTAAGCCAGGATGCTTAGCTTCATACCTTTGAACTGAGGGAATAAAAATTGTGCTGGCGGAATGCTTAATATCGTCAATGTCACTCGGAGTCAAATATCATGCACATTACTTGTACAATTGAAATGTCAACTTAAACATGCCAAGCGTTGGGCTGGTGGGTAGCCGAGGAAGACATTTAAATTAATTTTGTTGATTCAGAGCACCACTAATCCTTCTTCATTTTCTTTCTCTCATCGAGGTTACAGGAAGTATGGGTGGGAACCAGTGCCGTTTCTAGACATAAGCGACCTAAGCAATATGGGCTTAGGGCCTCCGACTGACTTTCAGGAAATCAGTCGGGGTCTTAACTTACTGCTAGTTAGGATAGTAGAATAAACAACGTCCAACTTTGACATTTGGTGGTGCTTTAGCAGTTAGCCCATTTCAGCTAACATATTATAGATTGCTAGGTAAGTTAGTCTAGCCGGCTATCTAAACCTTGTAGTAATCATGGCCGAATTACTGCCGCAAGGAACATGCCCTTTGGAATTAAAGGGCAATTCACAACTCAATTCAGGATGGAACCCAACCCTGGTTAAAAGGGATATGACATCAGAGATGGACAGAAGAATCCTCTAAAGCAAAATCCTCTGGATGTCTAATCCTGATGTGGGCATTCTGGGGACTTGTAGCCCAACTAAAGCTTTAGACACTGAAAATATATAATGTTCATGAGTCAAATATGATACTATCTAGTTGTCATATTGGGATCAATTTTGATTTGGGTTAATTATATACAGTCAGACAAATATTATATATTTTGAAGTACCCTTCTGAGGATCCTATTTTACCCATAGTCACATTACACAATGAGATACAGTACCAGTCAGAAGTCTGGACACACCTACTCATTGAATAATTTTTATTTATTTTTACAATTTTCTACATTGTAGAATAATAGTGGAGACATCAAAACTATGAAATGACACATATCGAATCATGTAGTAACCAAAAAAATGTTCAACAAATCAAAATATATTTCATATTTGATATTCTTCAAAGTAACCACCCTTTGCCTTGATGACAGCTTTGCACACTCTTGGCATTCTCTCAACCAGTGTCACCTAGAATACTTTTCCAACAGTCTTGAAGGAGTTCCCATAAATGCTGAGCACTTGTTGGCTGCTTTTCCTTCACTCTGCCGTCCTACTCATCCCAAACCATCTCAATTGGGTTGAGGTCGGGGGATTGTGGAGGCCAGGTCATCTGATGCAGCACTCCATCACTCTCCTTAAAATAGCCCTTACACCGCCTGGAGGTGTGTTGGGTCATTGTCCTGTTGAAAAACAAATGATAGTCCGACTAAGCCCAAACCATATGGGATGGCATATCGCTGCAGAATGATGTGGTAGCCAAGCTGGTTAAGTGTGCCTTGAATTCTAAATAAATCACAGACAGTGTCACCTGTAAAGCACCCTAATACCAGAACACCTCCTCCTCCATGCTTTACGGTGGGAAATACACATGCGGAGATCATCCGTTCACCCACACCGCGTCTCACGAAGACACAGGGGTTGGAACCAAAAATCTCCAATTTGGACTCCAGACCAAAGGACAAATTTCCACCTGTCTAATGTCCATTGCTCATGTTTATTGGCCCAAGCAGGTCTCTTCTTCTTATTGGTGTCCTTTAGTAGTGGTTTCTTTGCAGCAATTCGACCATGAAGACCTGATTCACACAATCCCCTCTGAACAGTTGATTTTGAGATGTGTCTGTGACTTGAACTCTGTGAAGCATTTATTTGGATTACAATTTCTGAGGCTGGTAACTCTAATGAACTTATCCTCTGCAGCAGAGGTAACTCTGGGTCTTCCATTCCTGTGGCAGTCCTCATGAGAGCCAGTTTCATCACAGTGCTTGATGATTTTTGCGACTACACTTGAAGAAACTTTCAAAGTTCTTGAAATGTCTTAAATTAATGATGGACTGTCATTTCTATTTGCTTATTTGAGCTGTTCTTGCCATAATATGGACTTGGTCTTTTACCAAATAGGGCTGTCTTCTGTATACCTCCCCTACCTTGTCACAACACAATTGATTGGCTCAAACGCATTAAGAAGGAAAGAAATTCCACAAATTAACTTTTAAGAAGGCACACCTGTTAATTGAAATACATTCCAGGTGACTACCTCATGAAGCTGGTTGAGAGTGTGCAAAGCTGTCGTCAAGGCAAAGGGTGGCTATTTGATATAACATATTTTTTCATTTGTTTAACACTTTTTTGGTTACTACATGATTCCATATGTGTTATTTCATTGTTTTGATGTCTTCACTATTATTCTACAATATAAAAAATTGTAAAAATAAAGAAAAACCCTTGAATGAGTAGTCGTGTCCAAACTTTTGACTGGTAGTGTAGGTAATTGTCTAACTTGATTGTCTGTGTGGAAGTCAGTATCCTTGAACAACCCAACAGCATGCTGCCAAAGGACTACTGCAGTCCAGTACAACCCAACAAAGCATTTTATCTTCCTAATAAATTAAGGCCCTGGTCAAAGACCTTCACCAGGCGCAAACACAAGTGCTCCCAAGGGGGAGGCAATTCAAAGAGAAGAGAGGAGGGGGACAGAGTAGGAGCTGCAGCCTGAACGCTTCAAATCGACCTTAAAGACAATCCGGCGTGAGATGCAGCAGAAATTGATTGCCACATGTCAATGAGTTGGAGACAATAAGTGCGAAAGGTAAATGTCCCTGTGTAGATGCTTGTGCATGTGTATGAGTGGAGTTCACACGGGTCCCCTGGCTGTGTGTGTGTGTGTGTTTGTGTGCTTGTGTGTGTGTAAATCATGAATTTCCCCACAGCCCTGCCCTTTAAGGGCCCAACAGAGTACTTTCAGCTATTTTATACAGCAATAACAATTTATATATTTCAGAGTAACAGGATATATCATATGAAGTTGAGTGGGAGCTCTCTGACGTGACAAAATGTGAAGATTAATGTAGCACGCCGGTGTGTCACAATGATTTTATTTTCACTGTGACCATATCATTGGGAGATTCTAGAGTCTACATGAAGGAGATTCCAACATGGCTACATCTCAAAGTGATCACAACTGATATGAAACAACTCCTGCCGAGTCTGTCCTTATATGTCCACCAAAAATACAAGTTAAGATTTTTCACAGTAAACATGTATCAAGATACTAATCTCTAATATCTAAATACTTGTATATAATATGTATCTAAATGCTAATACCAGCAAAAGGTCAACTCTGACTGCAGCACCTGACTACAACATAGGAGAAACCCCCTTTTGAACATTAACAAACCCATTTTTTAACTGCACTGCAGGGGGTCTAGTCTAAACCTGAAAGCCAATCAGATGAGACGTATCATTATTCACACACTCACAATAGCTATATTGAAAGGCATGATTATCTATCAGATCATGCATATCTGATTTTATCATTGCTGTTACGTTAAAATTATTTTATTTGCAGATTGTGGATAATACTGAGCTAATGTTTATTGGTGATGAGCATTTCAGCTTTATTTTTACAACAAACTCAGCGATTGGTGGAGCTCAAGAACCAGAAAACATGTATATATTGAGTCATCTGACCCAGTGATCATAAAACCAGAGGAAGGCAAAGGGCCATTTGATGAGAGCACATAGCCATTGAGTATATGCTAGAGAGTCTTTTGAAGTTTTGTGGACAAAAGGTTACAGTATGTTTGTCCCCCCAAAAAATAAAATACTCGAAATTTCTAAATTCAGCTTTATGCAAAATGAGCAAAGAGAACATATGTCAGCTCCCATGAATTCTCTTTTGTCACAGGTTATGAAGATAAACCAGAAACTAAATAACATCTCGAAGCAAACCATCCCTTTGCTTGTAATCCAACCCACAGGAAACATGAATGAATCATGGATATGAATTGATGTTTAAAACAAATTCCATATGTGTCCCACTGTAACCGAAGATCAATGGCATAGTTTATGTCGTTATCAGAGCGATTCAGCAGACATAAATTATCTGATCCCTGTGTCATGTAATTTAATCTCGAAGTCTTTATTTTGTACTCTTACACTGACTCCCTATCATAACTGGCTAGAGACATACAATAGGTCTCATCTCTTCATACCCATGTATATACCTGTACATATAGACACTGAATTCTGTCCTCTGTAAATAAAATGAGTGTTACTCCAATATTCTTATAGGAAGTGATAATAAAGTTTCAGCCATTTTAAAGTTATATCATATTGTATTTTTATTTTTTTATCAATGGCTTTGATGAATCACTTCAAATCAAATGTATTCATTGCTAGCTTCTAGATGTAAAAATAATCACTCATGGTTATTACTCAGTATCATCTAGTCATTGGTTACAGCCAAATTAGCTAACCCTTTACATCGCGTTGCCCCTATTACTATGTAACTACACAGTAATAACTGCATTAACAGCATAGTAGTTACATAGGTTTTACTGTGTAATTAAAGGTAGTAAGGTTGTAGCTCTATCAGTTGTTACACAACTGGATCAAGGAATGTGTAATTACACATTCACTTGCTGAAGGTTATTCCACATGTGTAATTACTCATATTATTACACATTTTCTTGTTCCACTATGTTACTAATGTTTGTAATTACATGTTTGTAAGTCACCTGTGAATTACCATTTTAATAACTCAAATCAAAATCTGATCTTGTTACGTGTAACTACAAGGTGCCACTACCACATGTAATATCCGTGTTGATAAATAGGCTAGGACCTGGTAACAACAATTGTAACAAGGCACACCCTGTCATTCACTACTGGTCATTTATATGTCATGACCTGGCTGAAAGGCTATACCAAATCAAGAGTAATGTAAGAACAATGTAGTTACATAGGATATACATGTAATTATCATGTACCTATCCAGGAGGAAGCAACTTAATGTAAAGTGCAGGTATAACCTTTATAATTACTATGAAGTTACAATCAAACAACCTTTGCAGACAATAGGCTAACCAGGAGCAATTAGGAGACAGGAGATCATTAGGCATAATCTTTTTGGTTACATTGTACTTACAATGTAACAATATTTAACAACCAGTTACAATGTTGTTACACATGTATTTACAATGTACTAACCCAGGAGAGAGTAACTTAATGGAAAGTGAAGTGACATTTTCTATTACTTTGTAGTTACAATGTAACAACCTTTGCAGACAATAGGCTAACCAGGAGAAATAAGGAGAAAGGAGAAAATGTTTCAATTTGACTTTAATGGATTTGACAAAGATTCAAATTCAAACCTTTCAAATGAAATTCCCCATTTAGGACACAAAGCAATACCTATTAATACAACATACTAACTAGTTAGTAAAACATACTATCACAGGGTGGTAAAGCTAACTAGCATATCCCAATTTTTCACTCATGTAACTAGCTAGTTAGCTAGCTAGCAGCTAGCTAAGCACTGGTACAGTGACAACATGCTTTCCAACATGATATGTAAAACATATGAAACATCTATTTAACAATGTTATTTCACTATTTTGAAACTTACATTGCACTTCCACACATTAAAAACCTTTGTAAACACTACAAACTGAAAGACAATAATACTCTGGTATTACATGTTAACTTGATGGTATTGGCACATTGTTGTTTCATGTAACAAGGTCCGATTTTGGTTTGAGTTATTAACATTGTAATTCACAGGTGACTTTCAAATGTGTAATTACAAAACATTAGTTACATAGTGGAACAATAACATGTGCAATAACATCAGTTCCTTGTTCCAATTGTGTAATAACTGATACCACTGGAACCTTATTTCCATGTAATCACACAGTAGGGATGTTTTTCAGCGACATGGACTGGGAGACTAGTCAGGATCGAGGGAAAGATGAACGGAGCAAAGTACAGAGAGATCCTTGATGAAAACCTGCTCCAGAGCGCAAAGGACCTCAGACTGGGGCGAAGGTTCACCTTCCAACAGGACAACGACCCTAAGCACAAAACCAAGACAACGCAGGAGTGGCTTCGGGACAAGATTCTGAATGTCCATGAGTGGCCCAGCCAGAGCCCGGACTTGATCCCGATCCAACATCTCTGGAGAGACCTGAAAATAGCTGTACAGCCCCATCCAACCTGACAGAGCTTCAGAGTATAATGGGAGAAACTCCCCAAATACAGGTATGCCAAGCTTGTAGCGTCATACCCAAGAAGACTCGAGGCTGTAATCGCTGACTAAGCTGCTTCAACAAAGTACTGAGTAAAGGGTCTGAATACTTATGTAAATAGTATATTTCCTGGGTTTTTTATGCCTTTGCAAAAAAATCGAAAACCTGTTTTTGCCTTGTCATTATGGGGTATTGTGTGTAGATTGATGATTGACATTACCTTTTTTATTTTTTAATCAATTTTAGAATAAGGCTGTAACGTAACAAAATCTGGAAAAAGTCAAGGGGTCTGAATACTTTCGAATGCACTGTGTGTAAGTCATTCAAGAGTGTTAACCCTCGCAAGGCTGCCGGCCCAGACGGCATCACTAGCCGCGCCTTCAGAGCATGTGTAGCCCATCTAGTTGTTGTGTTTTTCGGAAGTGTTCTATATCAGGCCATTATCCCCACCCCCATCCCTGTGCCCAAGAAAGGGAAAGTAACTGAACATGGTCCTGTGTGGCTCAGTTAGTAGAGCATGGCGCTTGCAACACCAGGGTTGGGGGTTCGATTCCCATGGGGGACCAGTACGAAAAAAAGTATGAAGATATATGCACTTACTACTGTAAGTCGCTCTGGATAAGAGTGTCTGCTAAATGTAAAAAATGTAAACTGAATGACTACCGACCCGTAGCTCTCACTTCAGTCATCATGAAGTGCTTCAAGAGGCAAGTTAAACACCACATCCCCTCCTCGACAGATCCACGAATGACGCCATTGCACACTGTCCTCACCCTCCTGGACAAAAGGAATGCATATGTGAGGACGCTATTTATTTACTATAGCTTGGCCTTCAATACCATAGTGCCCTCTAAGCTCAACACAAAGCTCACATCCCTGGGACTGAATTCCTCCCTATGCAACTGGGTCCTGGGCTGTCCCCAGGTGGTGAAGGTAGGCAACATTACCTCCTCCACATTGATCCTCAACACCGGGGCCCCACAGTCACCTCCTGTATACCCACGACTGCGTGGCCTCACACAGTTCCAACTCCATCATCAAGTTTGATGACGACACGACAGTAGTAGGCCTGATTACCAACAATGACGAGAAGCCCTACAGAGAATAGGTAGGCACTCTGAAGGTGTGGTGTCTGGTAAACAACCTCTCCCTCAACGTCAGCAAATCAAAGGAGCTGATTGTGGACTTCAAACTGGCTAATCGCTTCTACCCCCAGACCAACAGGCTGCTGAACCACTAGGCAGCTACCTCCTCCTCCTGTCCCCCGGACGTCCTACCCACCCCTCCACCTCCCCCAATGGACATTCTATCCCCCACCCCGCAATGGACACTTATCATAGTTATTATATATTTTTGACCTGCACTGTTGGAGTTCAGAGCTTAAGAGCCCCGTGTATTTCAGTTGGTAGAGCATGGCGCTTGCAACGCCAGGGTTGTGGGTTCGATTCCCACGGGGGGCCAGTATGAAAAAAACTAAAATGTATGCACTCACTAACTGTAAGTCGCTCTGGATAAGAGCGTCTGCTAAATGACATAAATGTAAATGTACGAATTTCACTGTACCCTGCAATTACATCTGAGACCCTGTGCATATGACTAATAAACTAATCTACAATTATTACTGTGTAGTTACATAGTAATAGGGGCCACATGATGTAAAGGGTTACCCTAAAATTACAGCCAATCAGTGCAAGTCATGTCTTTTTCAAGACCTCATTGTCATAAATTGTAACTGCATTGAAGTCCCTGCCACCAACACTTTACTGGTTGGTTTGGACGTGGTTGTAGCGAACAGCAATAAAATGATAAAGGGATGTCCCCGCTAAATAATGTGCCAAAATCAACTGTAATCCAGCTACAGTGACCCTCATCCACAGACCTGAAATTAGGTCATAAGATTGTGCCATTAATGTGGTCCATATATGGACAGCCTCAGTCACACTGAGTTGGTGTCAGTGTCTCTTGGACTTGGAATATGTACATACAAAGTTTATTAGAAGTATAGATACACAGGACACACAGTTATCGGAAAGTATCAAGTATGAGTTTTTCCCAGACATTCATGTTTTAGCTGAAAGTGACCAGTACAGGGAAGAAAAGTACACACGTCAAAGTTCTAGTGTTAAATTGTTCTGGCAATGTGTGGGCAACCAATGGCATCACTAATTAGGACCAGAGTATCGGTTGACATGGGTGGGTTTGGAATCTGTGATCATATTGCCTTGCAAAATTGGTACAACTAAAAACAGAAACTTGGTACATTTTTACACAATTTCACAAGTTTGCTTCTAATTAGCATGAACATAATGGCACTAGTTTGATGAAAGCACTAATAACATGTACCCATGGCCTATAACGTTTAATTACTCAAATATACTGTAGAAGACAATGATACACATTCTATCATTCACGATAGGTAGAATCTATGTTCTTTACATATCCTCTAACACACGACACAATCTAATCTTAATGCTTTTTCCAGGGAAGACCGAGTAACCAGGAACATATTTGGGACCCTCCTATGATCTTTGTGTTTTATTTGGCACACTCCCTTCCTCCAAAGGGAGAGAAGATCGAGGGAGTGAACTGAATCAATTAATTGGAAGACTTTCTAGGGCACATCTCGGATACAACGGTAGCGTAAGCCAAAAACATGTGAATAATGCATTTTAAAGCATGTTTTCTTCTCCATGCTTAAGAGGGAACTTCATAAATGGAGAAAATCTCCCTTTGATTCCAATTAAATGACAGTGTAACAAATTGCTTTGTTTAACAGCCCCTTCAGTGTCTGGGGTTTTATTGATAGAAGCTGGACCGCTGGTTCGGGATTTATGGAAGAAAGGGAGGAGAGGGTGATAAAGTATTTGTGTGAAAGTTACCGATCTCTTAGGTGGCGCGTCTGGACCTTGGGGAACTATTTGCTCTGAGCGGCCGTGTCAGCTCTTCCAGCGTCTGTCCTCAATAACCAGTGTTTGACAGCTGTGATTTCAGATTACGGCGTTTTCCTTCACGTTCCTATCCTGTCCAGACTGCAATGCACCCCTTGTACCTTATTGTCGATCTAAAGTGTTGCGTCTTCCGGGAGCCATTGAGGGCCCAGCTGCCAAACAACAGGGAGAGAGGCCATTTGTCTAAGCCTGCTCATCTCTAGCTGAGCCCCCTACTTTTCCCTTCCTCTCTTTCCCTCCCTTGTGGAAACATGCTTCTACCAGTGAGGATACAAAGGGCAAAAAGAGGAGAGGGAGAAAGAGTGGGAGTGAGGGAACACTTACCGAATAATACTTCAACAATTGTCGCCGATAAACCTGTTACACTCATCAGCAATTTTGACCTTTCTTCATATGACCTTTTCATTCTCTGATGTGCCATCAAAGCTAATGACTGATTGGGAGTCAAATGCTAAATGTGTTATGATTTTAATTACCAATGGGATCCTCGCCGCAAATAACAGTACCAATCAATAAAGGGTATCAGGAAATATTCCAATGTAAATACGCAGCAGGGATTAACGTCAACACCCAATGGTCATATGCCTCTGTAAGAAATGTAATTATAATGTATGGTGTCCCTGTAGCTCAGTTGGTAGAGCATGGCGCTTGCAATGCCAGGGTTGTGGGTTCGTTTCCCACAGGGGGCCAGTATGAAAATGTATGCACTCACTAACTGTAAGTTGCTCTGGATAAGAGCGTCTGCTAAATGACTAAAATGTAAATTTGTCCATATTAGGACAGCCTCAAATTCACAAGGAGTTGGTGTCAGAGTCACTCTGACTTATTAAGATATTATGATGTGTAGATTGTACGAAGTTGGGTTGGTGGTTTTGTTGATAGTACAGTAAACATAGCCCAAAGGCCTATGGGAATCTTTGAGGCTGTTGTACTGATTAGCATGGCCTTATTTCTATTACAGCATATTGGATGACTGTCATTCATATTCCATTCACCCAGCTCAATGTAACATCGACAGGTTTAGGCTACTACATGATACTTGAATTTCCCCTATACCCATCATGAGGTTGCTACAACCTAGCCTACAAATGACGTAGGTGCACAGGTCGAGAGACAAATTGGAGTAATCAAGGAAACAGACAGTAACACATTCAATACCACCTTGCACAGTCTTGCCTGCCTCTAGCTGATTTAGGGTGTAATCATTAGTCCAAACAGTTGCAAAACATTCAGGTAGGTCCATTCCCATTTCATTCCATTTGCTTCCATTTAAGAAACGTTTTGCAATAGATTCGGCCTAATGACCCTAATCACCCGCAAACAAAGTTCACTTTCATAGCAACCATACAAACAGCATCATCACATCTACGCACTCTCCTCCTCTCACATTTTCCCTTCCCTTGTGGACTTCAGTGCACAACACAACATCTGTCTATGACCAGGCTAAAAAAAAAACTCCAAGCCAAACTTTCAAACCATAACCGCTAACTGCTACACACAGCCTACATCGTGGTCACCATATTAGCTAACGTCATAGTCAACATAGCTAATAGAACTAACGTGTTAGTAAACCCACAATCCAATCCATGTGTACAATCACGCAGTGCATTGTACAGCAAGCAATTTAGCTAGAGCTCATCGAATCCCATTATGATGCTGGGGGGGGGGACACTTTTTGGCAAGGGCACACTATTTAGCATGACAGGATCTAAACCAAAAGCTTACCTTGACTTGGAAGAGCTGTTGTGTTGGATAGCCTTAGCCAACTAGCAAACATAAATAGCACTCTCTTTCTCTCTCTATCTGCTGCTTCTCCTTAATTGTTGTTCAAAACTGTTCAGCTATTGTCTTTCTCTTTGAGTCAACTATTCACTACATATTATGCACTGCAGTGCTAGCTAGCTAGCTAGCAGTAGCTTATGCTTTCAGTACTAGATTCATTCTCTGATCCTTTGATTATATTGACAACATGTCAGTTCATGCTGCAAGAGCTCTGATAGCTTGGAGGACGTCCTCTGGAAGGAGCTGAGAACCATGAGCCTCCTAGATTTGGTACTGAAGTCAATGTACCCAGGAGGACGGAAAATAGCTGTCCTCTGGGTAGACCATGGTGTTACCCTACAGAGTGCTGTTGAGGCTACTGTAGACCTTCATTGCAAAACAGTGTGTTTTAATCAATTATTTGGTGAGATATTTAGTAGTAGTTTTATCTAAAAAGGATAACTTTTTGGTCCCGCTTTAAATGACGTTCAGCTTATAAAGGCTTCATAAAGCCTTCATAATGCCTTCATAAGCACTACATATATGTGTTACAAAGCATCTATAACCGTATATCATGCTTTATGAAGGGTTCATAAATGTGGCATAACTGTAAGACATACTCACCAATGTCAAATGTGACATAACCCAATATGTCGAATATAATATAAACATGTGCTTTATAAAGGGTGACATGTTGTGCTGAAGGATGGCACACGCTCTAAAGGGAAATCATGTTAGTCACACTACACCTAATCTCATTCCAAGACATTTCCACCCAGATGTGCGGAAGGTTTGGTGGACCAACGCATCAAACTTGGCCTTCATTAGTTAGGGTTAGTTTTAAAATAAAATTTTAAGAACATAAATTGTGGAAATGGGCAGGGTTTAGCCATAATTATAACTTTTGGACTGTGTTAACAAGTGACGATGACAAATACTTTTCTCAGGTCACTCCTATAGAATTCTATGGTCACTCCCACTAAGGCCCTCTTTGAATGGTTGATATCCCATGCTTATATGTGCTGTGTGTGCAATAGCTTGGGGAAGACATTACACCAAGAAATTGAAAGTGACTTTCTTCTGGAACCAAGATACCTGTTCCTCATTACACAAACACAACAAAAACGAGTCATAACGTGCGGTGCTGGGCACAGTCAGTTCTTTGACACATTCACCCACTCCCCAGCTGAAAGATCAGCCACAAAATGTTGGCACCATTGTAACAGGTTGTAATCAAGCCCTGGTCTACAGCATGGGAACACAAGAGGAATAGCTGGTGAGGTAGTCTCAGGGTGGACTACTCCAAATCATCTTGGTTCTGACACACACACACAAACGCAAGCTTTGCAGGTCCATCAATCCATTTAAATACCTCTCACACCCTACAGTAACCTGTGGATCATGAGAGAACCTTCATAAATCAGCAGAACGTTAATTATTAATAACCTATTTATTGATACATTTGTAGTATACTGTAATACTTACATAAACACATCCATAAAGACTCTATATCGCATGACACTGTACTTAAATTAAAGTCAGACCCTGAGCTGGTGCACGAATGGTTCTTGCCTCTAATCCTGATGGAGGTACTGCATGTTGGTTCCAACCATAAAATTAACAACATAGAAAGTTAGCAGGTCTGTTAGGAAATGCCTTTATCACACCATTTGGATAAGGCATTTCTGTGCTCTAAAATGGGGAGATGGGAAACTCCATTCGATTTGAATTATTATATTTTGTGGCTATATCTAGCTGTATTTTTATTTAGCTGACCCTGCTAGATAGCAACATTTTGTCTAGCTAGCAATAAATTGCTGTGAAGTCACTGTAATTATTTGAAATAACAATTGAGGTAGCTACAGCATGTAATCTAACTCAACACTCAACTACTACAACTAATTTAAATTACAATAAATAAAGGTTAAGTTACTTTTGCTGTCCAGTGGCACCAGAAGTTGGCATTTGATTTGCAAACTCATCATATGATCAGCGTCTCGCCAGCAACACTAACAAAGTACTTACGGGTCACGGAATTTCAAAGTCCACCACGTAATAGTAGAAAAGAGTCAATAACCTGTATTTATTCATGATAGTGCATCCGGAAAGTATTCAGACCCCTTCACTTTTTCCAAATTTTGTTACGTTACAGCCTTATACTAAAATGGATTAAATTGTGTTTTCCCCCTCATCAACCTACACAAAATACCCTATGTAAAAACAGGTTTTTAGAAAAGTTTGCAAATGCATTAAAAATTAAAAACGGAAATATCACATTTACATGTATTCAGACCCTTTACGCAGTACTTTTAATGAAGCACCTTTGGCAGCAATTACAGCGTCGAGTCTTCTTGGGTATGACGCTACAAGCTTTTTCCCATTCTTCCATGCAGATCCTCTCAAGCTCTGTCAGGTTGGATGGGGAGCATCGCTGCACAGCTATTTTCAGGTCTCTCCAGAGATGTTAGATTGGGTTCAAGTCCAGGCTCTGGCTGGGCCACTCAAGGACATTCAAAGACTTGTCCCAAAGCCACTCCTGCATTGTCTTGGCTATGTGTGCTTAGGGTTGTTGTCCTGTTGGAAGGTGAACCTTTGCCCCAGTCTGAGGTCCTGAGCACTCTGGAGTAGGTTTTCATCAAGGATCTCTCTGTATTTTGCTCCATTCATCTTTCCCTCGATCCTAACTAGTCTCCCAGTCCCTGCCCCTGAAAAACATCCCCACAGCATGATGCTGCCACCACCATGCTTCACCGTAGGGATGGTATTGGCCAGGTGATGAGAGGTGCCTGGTTTCTTCCAGACGTGACGCTTGGCATTCAGGCCAAAGAGCTCAATCTTGGTTTCATCAGATCAGAGAATCTTGTTTCTCATGGTCTCAGAGTCCTTTAGGTGCCTTTTGGCAAACTCCAATCGGGCTGTCATGTGCCTTTTACTGAGGAGTGGCTTCCGTCTGGCCACTCTACCATAAAGGCCTGATTGGTGGAGTGTTGCAGAGATGGTTGTCCTTCTGGAAGGTTCTTCCATCTCCACAGAGGAACTCTGGAGCTCTGTCAGATTGACCTTCGGGTTCTTGGTCATCTCCCTCACCAAGGCCCTTCTCCGCCGATTGCTCAGTTTGGCCTGACGGCCAGCTCTAGGAAGAATCTTGGTGGGTCCAAACGTTTTCCATTTAAGAATGATGGAGGCCACTGTGTTCTTGGGGACCTTCAATGCTGCAGAATTTTTTTAGCACTCTTCCCCAGATCTGTGCCTCGACACGATCCTGTCTCGGAGCTCTACAGACAATTCCTTTGACCTAATGGCTTGGTTTTTGCTCTGACATGCACTGTCAACTGTGGGACCTTATATGGACAGGTGTGTGCCTTTCCAAATCATGTCCAATCAATTGAATTTACCACAGGTGGACTCCAATCAAGTTGTAGAAACATTTGAGGGATGATCAATGGAAACAGGATGCACCTGAGCTCAATTTCGAGTGTCATAGCAAAGGGTCTGAATAGTTATGTAAATACAAATGTCTAAAAACCTGTTTTCGCTTTGTCATTATGGGGTATTGTGTGTAAATTGATGATGGACATTTTTTATTTAATCCATTTCAGAATAAGGCTGTAATGTAACAAAATGTGGAAATGTCAAGGGGTCTGAATACTTTCGGAATGCACTGTATATGAAAAATAATTGTCTAAACATTAACAATGATTCATATTTGTTCATATTTAAGTGACATCTGCATTCAATTTGGGTTTTAAAAAACATGTTCCAAGGTCAAATAAATGCCCCCAATGCAAATCAATGGAATACATATTGGCTTAGAGCAAGAACTATTCTGGGTGCCGCAGTAGAAGTATTGTAGGGAATACTCAGTAGGGTCTGTAGAATCTATATATGGTGTCATTTCATGGGGCTCTGAATAATACAGAGTTTTGCTGGCCTTTTACTCCACCCATTCCATTTGTGGCCACAATGTGAATCACTGTATATGGAATACTGGACATAATCATCACATGTGCGCTTACTGAGCTACAGAAATCCCGCTAACCAAACAACAGTGCAGGGCATGCTCACTGAATTAAAGGGCAACTAGAAATCCCTCTAACCAAACAACAATGGCATGCTCACTGAATTAAAGGGCAACTACACACCAAAAAAATGAAGTAGGCAAAACATTTAAACTGATTTTAAAAGGCCCTACGAACGCTTATTCTTTTTGTGCGTGACTGCACTTTAGAGTGTGTGTCATCCTGCAGCACAGTATTCTGGGGGAAGTTGTGGTCAGGTCCAATATTGACTATGCACCCAAGAGGGAAAGAGGTTGGGCCATCCTTGAAATGTTTTAGAGTGATATAATATTATATATACAATTTAGCAGACGCTTTTATCCAGAGTGACTTACCGTCATGGATGAATACGTATGGGTGGTCCCGGGAATCGAACCCACTATCCTGGCGTTGCAAAGCTCTGCCAAGATGCATGACAGGGTTATAAATGCTTTGTGAAGCCTCAATTTAATCTGATTTATCAGGCCTTTATTAAGCAGTGCTTATGCCACTCTTTATAAAGCACAGGCTTATATAATATTTGACATAGTGTGTTATGTCACATTTGACATTGGT
Organism: Coregonus lavaretus; assembly: GCF_964263955.1. Taxonomy (NCBI): domain Eukaryota; kingdom Metazoa; phylum Chordata; class Actinopteri; order Salmoniformes; family Salmonidae; genus Coregonus; species Coregonus lavaretus. The sequence goes on along the minus strand of NC_140016.1, from coordinate 29,830,970 downwards.
GGTTATATCACACAGTTATGCCACATTTATAAACCCTTTATAAAACATGACATACAGTTATAGATGATTTGTAACACTTGTATGTAGTGTTTATGAAGGCTTTATGAAGCCTTTATAAGCTGCACTTAATTTAAAGCGGGACCAACTTGGTCAATGTGTCACTTTTTTATTTGTTATTAAATTCACTGAGTAGGATGGTCCTCCCTTCCTCCTCTGAGGAGCCTCCACTGACCTACTGTGTATCCACAACCTGTTACCATTATTTCACTAGTCACCAGAAAACAAATACTGTTAGGGATATATTAGTTTTACGTTTTCAGAGTCAGTCATTCACTGCCAGTTTACCTTGTGAATGGTACATTAAAGTGAAGGCAACAACAGGAGTTTTGAAAAGTAGAATAAAGGACTTCAGAGAGCTATTGTTGTTTATTTGCTGGAGAGTAAATTGTGCGCACTCATGTTGGGAGTTGCAACGTCACTAATATCACTGGCTTCAGACTATAGCTAACGGGGAAAGCTGGCCTGAGAAGATATGTTGAAACTTTTCCCAAAGCTTTGTTGGAGGAAGAAAAAGCCCAGTCTAGACATGCAATTGGACTAGGAAAACGGGAGCAAGAAATTAATGGATTATGCCGGCAGGAAAGATGAATCTCTATGCTACTTTGTTGGGCTTACCCTTGCATGTCAATGTCAATGGCACTTGAAAGATACCTCAGAACCAACCCTGAGATTTAGGGTTTTGCATCAGGCTATTGGCCCATAATTACCTGTGTTTCGATGAAGGACAGGTATGCGAGGCGTGGCTTCCTCTTCCTTTGTAAACAGTGGGAGAGAGATGAGTTGGTTTTCTGTGTGAAGAGAGGCCACCAGTGAGACAGACAGGGTTCGCCCTATATGGCCAAGCTGCAAAGTCAAAATGTGCTATATACCATGAAAAAGTTCAAGGTTAAGGTTAGGCATAATGTTAGGATTAGACTATGGTTAGGGTACATTTTATTGAGAAATTGTAGAACTTCTGGATTTGCAGCTTTACCAGTTATAGACAACCAACAAACAGGGTTGAGACACATCAGCCCTGCCAGAGACCTAAGAGGTTGTGATACTGGACGTTGGCCACAGGGGTGAACTGATCCGCTGCCAAATTGATCTGTGTGTCAATTTCCATGACGAACAATTGAAGAGCGCAGCTCTTCGAATTTTTCACCTTGAGCTGAGTCAGTCGACTGACAGACCAATTAAAATAAAACATCACTATATAATCCCATATGGAATGTTGGAGAGAGATAATACAGGCTTGCGGTGTATAACCGGATATCATGTTGAGGGGTTTGATTTATGTCCTATGGTATGACAATAACCTGTCAGCAACATATCCTATTAAGATTTGAAATACAGTATATTCTTAAAAGTGCCTGAATATAGGAAAAAAACGCCGCCATTTCCTAGTTGCTAAAATTGTAATAGTTCGCCTAATTTCAGTTTATGTGACAAAACAAGCAATTATATTGTAGAGCATCATTGTACAATCTAAACCGCTATGAAATATATTTTCCATAATCAAAAATATTGTATTTTCAGTTGTTTGAAGCAAAAACAAAACTTAAAACAGATTTACCTCTTCCTAGACATCGCTTTCAATGATAATGACAGATCTATAACTCACATTTCTATGTGAATTTGGGCGGGTCGCCCAAAAAGTTACATATTGCAGTTTGAAAAAGAGATGTCTTTACATGTGTTATGAATTTGTTTATGATAGTTGCTTGGTGCTTAGTGTACATTTCATAATACGAACATGTTTTTATTTTCAGATAAATACTAATATTTTCTCATCATGTTTTATTCTAGGAATTGCAGGAGTATGCCAACAAATGTATTCAAAGATAAGTCATGACAAAATATGGCCTATTGGGTGAACTGACATGGTAATCTCTGCCTGAGTCAAGTTGAAACCAAAAGCAGTGTGTTTTCTCTGCCTGGGCTTGATTAGCAAAGGAAACAATTGGCGCACATGCAACATTTTCAAACTTTCTTAAGAGCATAAGTGCCGTTTACATAGGCTCTCGTCACTGAAGCAGAAGGTCAGCGCGAGGCCGATGTTTTGAGAACCACATTAAATGTTGGTTTACCCTTCAGAGTTATTTTTAAGACTTTATTGACCACAGATGGCTCCTGTACAACCAAACCAGGCAAAGGAAGAAGGGAAAGATTACCTAGCTTTACCACTTTATCACTATCATATGAGTTTCAGGGCACCTTACACCAAAAAACGAGGGATAGAATAGGTTTAAAAATGAAAGAGATCAAGAAAGACATGTATTAACAAGGTCATAAGGGCCTTAAATGTTACAGTGTTTTTCCTAAACTTTGATTAAACAATGACGTTTCTTCATACAGACATAAATCACAAATGTGGAAAATTATATTGTAGTTAAATTGTACATGTCAAACCCTCCAAAAACTGCAATAACTCACCGGAGACTAGTCATAACGCTCTCCCAAATTGTCAAATATTGCTGCAATTGTTACCATTTCTCCTTGGATGCTCATAATTGACAGTGAAATATTGCGTAAACCTAGCTCAAACCAATATTACAACCTAGCTATGTAGACATACTGTCACAAAAACAAGATAGATTGATCAGTGTCTGAAGAGTTTGGGATTTCCGATCTGTCAAAGGGCTATGGTCAAAACAAACTGCATGTTGTGGTGAAAGCCAAGAACAGCGTACATTTTTGGCCATATGCTGGTATGTGGGGGCTCGTCCACTCTCAAAGAGTTCAGTCCACATCAAAGTGTAGCCACATCTGGTTCTGGGTAAAGGGAGAGGGGCAGATGGACACAAGAGGTCTTCATTTTATCTGGGGAGCAGTTTGTTTGGAGGGGCACAGGGGGGTTAGTGGGTTAGTGGCAACACAGTAACGCTCAGCACACTGCTGTGAAATTAATTTGACTTAGGAAAAACAGGATTGCTACTTCCTGGATCAGTGTTTGAAAATTAACCTTATCCATGAATCTTGATGAGTCCCCTTGTCATGTGGGTTTTTGTAACAAGCATATGTACAAAGGATAGCGTTAGGACAATTAGATTGATTACATGCATACCATGATTATTGTCTCTTCCCCTTTAATTATTTATATTTTGCTATTTTAAAGTAGGCATTGAGGAAACCTTTCATTTGTGTGATTATGTTTCCAGTGTGTGGAAGAGATTATTGGAGACAATGAGTGCAAAAGCTCACCTTACGTAATGTGCCAATTTGTAATACCAGTAAAGGTGGTATAATCCTAATAATCCTAATAATTTGTGTACTCATTTTCCTATATTGCTGTTGAAGAGAAATGTGAATGAGAGACATAGAGAGTGTGTATCTATGTGTGTGTGAGTGCGTGCATGTGTGTGTGTGTTTGTGAGAGAGAAGAGCGAGAATGAGAGAGCGAGAGAGAGAGAGAGAGAGAGAGAGAGAGAGAGAGAGAGAGAGAGAGAGAGAGAGAGAGAGAGAGAGAGAGAATGAGAGAATGAGAGAGAAAGAGAGAGAGACCTCTGTGACCCTGGCAATGTCTTCTTGAGAGAGATTTCTGGCAGGCCTGGGGTCAGAGGTTGGACCTCAGGGAATTCTCTCTTTAAAAGGTTATCTGGTGCTCACTGATGTGATTCCAGTTTGTAATTGGGTATGATTGAAATAATATATAATATCAAACACTCGTTGGAGGTCACCTTTTTCCCAGGATCTTTTTTTCTTCCGAAAATTTACTAAAATGTGTAAAATGTTGCAAATTTTAGTCAGCATGTGTAATGTGACAGTGAATTCAAAATAATGCATGAAATTATTGATATATTGAGGTGAATTGAAATTGTGTTCAATTATGCCTTGCAGTCAGCTCATTTTTACGGAATAAAATCATATTTCTCTAACTGTGCTCAGCTACTTGAGTTTCTCATCTGAAATGTAAATAGGATATGTGACAAGGGTATCACGCCTCTTAATTGTTCTACTTCCCGTGTTTGTTGGTTATCTTATTCTTATTAAGGGGGACCTCCATCTGCCAGTTAAATTACTTGCTAGCTTGTAAGGCTGCTTAGATCTTTTTTTATTCTTGGGAGAAAGCTCATCTAAATCCTGGAAAGCTTAATGTTTATCCAATGTGAAAATAATTACTCAAAAGTGTTTTTCTTAATCCTGATAATTAGAGCGCGGCAAGACAGATCAGTGTCATTGTAAATCACGGCCCCGGCCGATTGACTTCTGGTTCTTGTAAGTTTCAGGTGAAGATGGGGGCGGATAAAGGCTAGATTATGCCTAATCCAGAGTAGCAGCAAGCCCTTAATCTGTTATGATACAAGGATGATCACTTAAAAAGGTCTGGACCGAGGGCCCGTGTCCTGGTTGGAGGAGAGAGGGCTCGACTGGGAGCCGTCTTAAAACATGCTTAGTGGGCGCTGTGGCGCGGTGGTGCAGCAGCTGAGATCACTTGTGCACGGCTCTATGGACGGCGAGAGAGAGAACAAGAGAGAGAGAGCGAGAGAGAGAGAGAGAGAGAGAGAGAGAGAGAGAGAGAGAGAGAGAGAGAGAGAGAGAGAGAGAGAGACTCAATATCACCATCTCACCCTACGCCTGGGTTTAGGGGAAACCTGTTGTCGAGCAATAATCTCAAGATCAACAAGCAAGATTTGAAGCCCGGGCTATGATTTCACTGTGGCGCATAGGGGATCTGCCGAATGAAGCCTCCGAGTGGCATTAAGGGTCCACTTGGAAACAGCTCATCTTGTTAGAGAGGGAGACAGGAGACATGAGGCTCCCAGTCCCTAGTTACTCCATTATTTGAGGGATGAGAGAATAAGAATTTGGTCATCTCTTCTCTGTGTCATATTACCCAAAATTCAGTGGGGAAGGAGCATGGAGAAGGGGATTAGCACAAGCAAAATCTGCATGGCTGGGTGAATTAGGGGTGGAAAGGAATGGCAGACTGGCAGGAAGCAGTGCTGGCATCTTTCCGGTGCCCGGTCTGAGTGGCAGGGATGCTTGTCTCACACCAGTAGCATGGTCTTGCCAGCCAGCTACTGGTGTGATCTGGGCACAGTGATATGTAAAATCCTCATTGACACTTGATATATGAGGGATTTGATTGACCAATATTTACATCTGCATTTTAGTCATTTGTTTACTGTAGCAGACATTTGTCCATTTGTATGGCTGGCAGCATCAGCATGTTTCAATAACCCATCAAAACTAGCAATAACACTCAACCTAAACATCCAATGAACTAACCCCAGCATTTTTTTATTTTATTCTACGCACGCACACACACACACACACACACACACACACACACACACACACACACACACACACACACACACACACACACACACACACACACACACACACACACACACACACACACACACACACACACACACACACACACACACACACACACACACACACACTGAGCCTGTCACATCAAACAGGCCCCAGTACAGCAGAGCAAGTACACACACACAAACACAAACACACAATAAATGAAAACCTGGAGAATGGCGCTTCAACCAGTGCTACAAGTATTATCACTAGTGTCTGGCGATTTAGATTGCGTGCCATGTGGGCTAATTCAGAGGCAAAAGGTGATCCTTTGATCTGTTTGCTATGTCGCTAATTATTGCTACGACACTGGATCATTTTGTTGAAGTCATTTCTGTCTTCCTATCTTTTAAACTGTAATAATTCCATTATAGTGTTGAATAAAAGAGATATAGTACAAGTTGCCAGAAATTGAAGAGTGTCCCAGGCAATTATTAGCATATTTACTGAGCTGTTTTATATGATAATAACTGGGATGGAATCAATTCACGCATATGTTTATTGGCTTTTTGATTGGCCTATTGATTGACACGGAGGTGACCTGATACATAGTTACGGGTCTGGTTCATTATCTAATTTAGAAATGTGTTATTAACATGACATTTAAAATGCCAGATGTACATCTATTACTGCTCATGATCCCCCAAGACTTATGATCATTGATATGTGAAATTATTTGTCTACTCGCTGAGCTAAGCAAGTAGACTTTGCGAATACATTACAGGCAATTTGAAGGCAAATGACAGATCCATTAGATGACATGACAGCCTTATGCATCGTAAGGTCATGACTCGTGTGTAACACCGTGCTAAGGGCAAGTATCATTCACCTATACATGTGCTATACATCACACATGATATTACCCATATAGGGGCATTCAATACTATTTTTCATTTTTACAATGTTAACTGCCAAGCTTGTCAAGTACAACTAGTTAAAACATGGGTTTATCTACTCTTTTAGTTCCAAAAATGTAATTTAATTGAGGATTTGCGCCTTCGGCCACCTGTGAAGCTGAACATCTGTGAGTATGTACTGTATGTACACTCTTAGAAAAAAAAGGTTCCCAAAGGGTTCTTCGGCCGTCTCCATAGAATAACCCTTTTTGGTTCCAGGTAAAGCCCTTTTTTGTTCCTCTGTGGAAAGGGTTCTACATGGAACCCAAAACGGTTTTACTTGGAACCAAAAGGGTTCTACCTGGAACCAACAAGGGTTCTTCAAAGTGTTATCCTATGGGGACAGCCGTTTAGGTTCTAGATAGCACTTTTTTTTTCTAAGTGTAGTGACTGGATGGATGGATGGACAGTCTAGTTAAATTTGATAATATAACTTGGATTACTATTGTCAATACTCCTCTCTCCACAATGAATACAATTTGTCTGTCTCTCACTATGGACATTTCGGGTAATTATAAAACCAATCAACGCATATGCTAATCAGTGCTTTTAATAAACACGTAAGTCTCTGTCTACAGGGGGACAGGGAGGGTTTTATTAGATTTTTATTCTGGTCTTAATTTAAACAAGCAGAGGGATCACTCTGTCAACCACCTAGCTGATTAGCTTAGACCACCGAGTCCAGAGGTCCACTGAAGTCAAACTTAGAAAATAGTTATGTCATTTAGTTTCCTAAAGTCTTCCCACACTGTAGGTTGGATTCCGTTTTTTACGATTATTACGTCACACGGTGCGATGTTACCAAATAAAAATCTTGATATTAAATTGGCCAGATTGTACGATTTGCTTCCGTTCTGTTGTCACATTCTGTGATTGGCTTGTGAGGCTACATCAGCCAACGTAGGCTAAGTCAACTGCAGCAGTGTATTTGATCTGCGCATGTGCCAACACTAGCAGCACATGCGTCCCAAGTGAGTTCAGAAAAACTGAAATTATGCATCTTAGAAATACACTGAGTGTATATTGAGTTGAACCCCCTTTCACCCTCAGAACAGCCTCAAATCGTCGGGGCATGGACTCTACAAGGTGTCGAAAGCATTCCACAGGGATGCTGGCCCATGTTGACTCCAATGCTTCCCACAGTTGTGTCATGTTGGCTGGATGTCCTTTGGGTGGTGGACCATTCTTGATACACATGGGAAACTGTTGAGCGTGAATAACCCAGCAGCGTTGCAGTTCTTGACACACTCAAACTGGTGCGCCTGGCACCTACTACCATACCCCGTTCAAAGGCACTTAAATATTTTGTCTTGCCCATTCTCCCTCTGAATGGCACACATACACAATCCATGTCTCAGTTGTCTCAAGGCTGAACAATATTTCTTTAACCTGTCTCCTCCCCTTCATCTACACTGATTGAAGTGGATTTAACAAGTGACATCAATAAGATATCATAGCTTTCACCTGGAATCACCTGGTCAGTCTATGTCATGGAAACAGCATGTTTTCCTAATTTTTTGTAGACTCAGTGTAATTTTCACATACAAACATTATATGTCCGAACTCAGAATCAAATAGGCTTCCCAAAAATAACATGGTAGCTGTGGTAGAACATTTACTTTGATTGCTGATGTTGTGCATTTATCAAAATCCCATCAGGTAGCTTATTTCAGATGTGTCATGTAAACAAGAGTTTTAGGGAAATTGTTCTTCTTGCAAAGCATGTAAACATTTAAATCAAACTATTATATGAATCTATTCACAATAATTGTATTATTGTTTGCATACTCAGTGCCGGCCATGTTCTTACTGGTCAGTCACCGGGATCGGCACGTAACACCAGCCACGATAAAGGCAAAAAGATTCAGACAATACCAGACTTTGTCGGAGCCTACAACCCCACGTAGTGGTACTTCATCGGCAGACCTAGACGCTGTCAAACTAAACGAGCCAAGATGTCTGACAATCGTTTACAACCTAAGGATTTGCCCACAACGTGGACATTTTGTCTGGGACGGCAAATTGTGGCATAAGACGGCTAAAATTGTACAGTCTGTGCTGGCCTTGAAGAGCCATTAAAAATAATTCCAAATAACATATTTTCTATGGAATATTGAGTAGTGTATTTATTTTGTTTGTTTAATTTTGTTTTATACAAAATAAAATATAAAAACACAGGGGACTAGTAAAATAAAAAAACGAAAATGTACACACTCACTACTGTAAGTTGCTCTGGATAACAATGTCTGCTAAATGACTAAGATGTTAATAATGTAAATATAAAAAAATAATTAATTTGAACAGTGTAATTACTGTAAAAAACTGTTGTAGGCCTAAGTACTGGGTGACAACATTGTGCTTACATTGTACCTGCTACAAGCATTTCGCTACACCGGCAATAACATCTGCTAAATATGTGTATGCGACCAATACAACATTTGATTTGAAGTAGCTAGGTTTGAAAAACCTCTGAAAAACCTACATACTGTATGTTTAAGGGCACATTGTTAATATGGACCATTTCAAACAAATATACCATCATAATTACACAAAATATGACACTTGTAGTGTCCCTGAAAAGCAGAAATTTACTTACGCACACTAAACCTGGTAATTACGATTGTTCAGTAGCTAACAGTGGTTGTGGGCCCTGTGCTATTAGCCTGCTACAATGCAAATGTATGCACGATTATGGCCAAACCTAGACAATCATCTTGATGGAGTCTCATTATATTCTGGCTAGTTTCTCTCTGATTTACCAGAGTGACTCTGGCGTGCGCAGGAGGGCATGTGCAATCTCTTTTGTCTGGATATAAAGGAATAAATATCCCACTAAATCCAGAGTGCTCGCAGGGTTGGGCTAAAGCTGCCGCTCAGTATTCACCGCTGTGTCTCGCTTTGGTCTTTGGTTCCTCCATCCTGGAACTTTCCTTGCCTCTCTTTTGGAGTGATAGTGAGGAAGAGAGAAAGAGAAAAGGAGGGGTGGGGGGATGAATTGGGGTGGCGTTTGATGTGTTGATTGGGAAGAGGGGGCTAGGACAGCACCAGCTGCACTGGGGAGCTTCCCTTGGGGGAGCCGGTTTGATAGCTAAATGAAGACCTCTAGTGCTTTCTTGTTAGCCAAGATGGATCCCCGCGTCCAGATGAAGCAGCAATTAGTCAATGGCGGCCGGCTTTAGGTGCACACGATCACAATCCACAAATCAGTGATTCTCGGGGCCTTAGGAGTATTGGCAGCTACTGCCCCGGGCTGTGTCCTAGCCCCTCTGGCCCTTTTGCTGCCTCTTTACCACAACAGAGGAGAGCAAGGAGGGGAAAGAAATCCCTAGCCGAGAGGGCTGCGCACATCTCTCGTTAAATGATCGCCCTGGTATTTGGGATACAGCTGTGCACATCTCATTAGACTAGAGAAGGCCCTGGCTAGCAAAGGCTGCTTAGAAGCACTTTCTCTTAGATCTCAGAACCTTTTTTCTACCACATAAGAAATAAATATTCTTGATTCTTGACGAAGATTTGCAACATTTCTGTCTGGTTTGTCTGGGCAACCTATCAATCCAGATTCCTCATCCCTTTATGTCTATAAACCTACCTAGCTGTATCTAAATCTTATCTCTCTTTTTTTCTGATTACTTTTTCAGGATAAAAATGTACATAATTGTAACTAAGAGCAATGAGTCTTGAGGCCGTTATGTCACATCTTAGCTCGATGCAAGAACATCTGCTTTCTACTTTTTTTCCTTTACTTTGTGCCCGCTAGACAAAACAAATCAGAACGGTCAACTGAGACAATAACAAAATAAAACGTTTTTGTTTTGTCTGCTTTCACAGTGTGTCATCTCCCTCTCAACTCGTCCTATGCAGCTGATAATTCCACTGGAGCAATGCAACATCGGGAAGTTTGTGCCACTGCACGATGAAGTGTTCTATTTATATTAAAATGAGGATACTCCTCGGGGAGACATAGAGGGGAATGGAACAACAAACATGGAGCTTAAGAGACTGAGAAGAGTGGGGGGACAGTGACAGCAAAATGGCAACTCCTTCATACAAAGCGGCCCTACGGACCTTAGCAAGAGTTATAATACGAGTGGTGGAGTCGCACAGGGGCTTGAGACGTGCAGTGTGTGGCGTGCACTTTGCCCATAAAACAACACCCACGGTAATAAAGTAAGTCCCCTAAATCCACAGACCGTAGTGCCTCGATCCCTTAAATTGGCTTTATTTGGGATTTTGCCTTGTTAATGCGTTGACCAACAATGTAGCACTGTCGTCTGACCTGTGATAGGTTGGGGATCTGCCTCTGTTTGTTGTAGTTGTTTTCAAAGCCTGTATTTGTTACTATATTGACTACTGTCATTCAAGTTTTTTTTCTGGACCTAATGATGTGCTCTGCACTATAAACGAGATGTGTGGGTTTAAAAGCGCAACACCATTATCCCAGACACCCTGGACCCACTCCAAATCACATACCGCCCCAACAGATCCACAGATGACGCACTCTCTATTGCACTCCACACTGCCCTCCCCCACCTGCTGTTCATTGACTACAGCTCAGCGTTCAACACCATAGTGCCCTCCAAGCTCATCACTACGGTTAGGACCCTGGGACTGAACACCTCCCTATGCAACTGGATCATGGACTTCCTGACGGGCCGCTCCCAGGCGGTGAGGGTAGACAACAACACATCCGCCACGCTGACCCTCAACACGGGGGCCCCTCAGGGGTACATGCTTAGTCCCCTCGTGTACTCCCTGTTCACCCACGACTGCATGGCCGCGCACGTCTCCAACACCATCATTAAGTTTACTGACGACATGACGGTGGTAGCCCCAAAGACGACAATGAGACAACCTACACGGAGGAGGTCAGTGACCTGGCAGTGTGGTGCCAGGACAACAACCTCTCCCTCAACGTGGGTCGTGGACTACAGAAAACAGAGGGCCGAGCACGCCCCCATCGACATTGATGGGGCTATAGTGGAGTGGGTCCAGAGCTTCAAGTTCCTCTGTGTCCACATCACTAAGGAATTAACATGGTCTTCCTCTTCCCCCTCAGGAGGCTGAAAAGATTTAGCATGAGCCTTCAGATCCACAAAAAGTTCTACAGCTGCACCATTGAGAGCATCTTGACTGGCTGCATAACCGCTTGGTATGGCAACTGCATGGCATCCGACCGCAAGGCACTACAGAAGGTAGTGCGTACAGCCCAGCACATCAGTGGGACCAAGCTCCCTGCCATCCAGGACCTCTATACCAGGCGGTGTCAGAGGAAAAGTTGTCAAAGACTCCAGCCACCCAAGTCATAGACTGTTCTCTCTGTTACCACACGGCAAGCGGTACCGATACACCAAGTCTGGAACCAAAGGACCTTGAACAGCTTCTACCCCCAAGCCATAAGACTGCTAAATAGTTAACCAAATAGCTACCTGAACTATCTGCATTGATCCTTCTTGCACTAACTCTTTTGACTCATCACATACACTGCTGCTACTGTTTAATATCTATCCTGTTGCCTAGTCACTTTAACCCTACCGATATGTACACAAAGGCTTTTGATACTGTTGATCACTCACTGCTAATTCAGAGGCTTTCCTCAATTGGCCTAGACCAGGCTGCATGTAACTGGTTTAAAAATTTATTGACAGATAGAACTCAATGTATATCTACTAATGGTGTTAAATCAGGTTTCCTGGATATTATGAAAGGTGTCACGCAGGAGTAGATTCTCGGTCCTGTACTTTTTACAGTTTATATTAACTATATTGACTTGTCTGTAAAAAATTGTTACCTGCACTTGTATGCCGATGATACCGTTGTATATGCTATTGCCTCCACGGTTAACCAGGCTCTATCTGAACTACAGTCTGCCTCCATTTTATTACAGAAACACTTTCTTGACCTGAAATTATTACTGAATGCAGGTAAAACTAAGTATATGATGTTCTCTTGAACGCATAACAATAAGTCTGAATATTTAAGCATATGAATTTTGGATCGTATCCATATTGATCGTGTCTGTACTTACAAATATCTGGGCATCTGGATAGATGAAAAGCTGTCTTTTAAAAAGCATATTGATGAGTTAGTTAAGAAGCTGAATAGTAGAAAGCAGATTATTCAGTCGATGTTCCTATCGGTCCTAGACTATTGCGACATCATCTACAGTTGAAGTCGGAAGTTTGCATACACCTTAGCCAATTACATTTAAACTCAGTTTTTCACAATTCCTGACATTTAATCCTAGTAAGAATTCCCTGTTTTAGGTCAGTTAGGATCACCATGTTATTTTAAGAATGTGAAATGTCAGAAAAATAGTAGGGAGAATGATTTAATTCAGCTTTTATTTCTTTCATCACATTCCCAGTGGGTCAGAAGTTTACATACACTCAATTAGTATTTGGTAGCATTGCCTTTAAATTGTTTAACTTGGGTCAAACGTTTCGGTTAGCCTTCCACAAGCTTTCCACAATAAGTTGGGTGAATTTTGGCCCATTCCTCCTGACAGAGCTGGTGTAACTGAGTCAGGTTGGTAGGCCTCCTTGCTCGCACACGCTTTTTCAGTTCTGCCCACACAATTTCTATTAGCTTGAGGCAGGGCTTTGTGATGGCCACTCCAATACCTTGACTTTGTTGTCCTTAACCCATTTTGCCACAACTTTGGAAGTATGCTTGGGGTCATTGTCCATTTGGAAGACCATTTGTGGCCAAGCTTTAAATTCCTGACTGATGTCTTGAGATGTTGCTTCAATATATCCACATAATTTTCCTTCCTCATGATGCCATCTATTTTGTGAAGTGCACCAGTCCCTCCTGCAGCAAAGCACCCCCACAGCATGATGCTGCCACCGTGCTTCACGGTTGGGATGGTGTTCTTCGGCTTGCAAGCAACCACCTTTTTCCTCCAAACATAACGATGGTCATTATGGCCAAACAGTTCTATTTTTGTTTCATCAGACCAGAGGACATTGCTCCAAAAAGTATGATCTTTGTCGCCATGTGCAGTTGCAAACCGTAGTCTGGCTTTTTTATGGAGGTTTTGGAACAGTGGCTTCTTCCTTGCTGAGCGGCCTTTCAGGTTATGTCGATATACTTGTTTTACTGTGGAAATAGATACTTTTGTACCTGTTTCCTCCAGCATCTTCACAAGGTCCTTTGCTGTTGTTCTGGGATTTATTTGCACTTTCCGCACCAAAATATGTTCATCTCTAGGAGACAAAACGCGTCTCCTTCCTGAGCGGTATGACAGCTGTGTGGTCCCATTGTGTTTATACTTGCGTACTATTGTTTGTACAGATGAACGTGCTACCTTCAGGCATTTGGAAATTGCCCCCAAGGATGAACCATTTACATTATATTTACATTTATGTCATTTAGCAGACGCTCTTATCCAGAGCGACTTACAAATAGGTGCATTCACCTTATAGCCAGTGGGATAACCACTTTACAATGTTTTATTATTATTTTTGTAATTATTATTTTTTTTTGGGGGGGGGGGGGGGGGTTGGAGTAAAGGGGGGGGGGGTAGAATGATTACTTTATCCTATCCCAGGTATTCCTTAAAGAGGTGGGGTTTCAAATGTCTCCGGAAGGTGGTGAGTGACTCCGCTGTCCTGGCGTCGTGAGGGAGCTTGTTCCACCATTGGGGTGCCAGAGCAGCGAACAGTTTTGACTGGGCTGAGCAGGAACTATGCTTCTGCAGAGGTAGGGGAGCCAGCAGGCCAGAGGTGGATGAACGCAGTGCCCTCGTTTGGGTGTAGGGACTGATCAGAGCCTGAAGGTACGGAGGTGCCGTTCCCCTCACAGCTCCGTAGGCAAGCACCATGGTCTTGTAGCAGATGCGAGCTTCAACTGGAAGCCAGTGGAGTGTGCGGAGGAGCGGGGTGACGTGAGAGAACTTGGGAAGGTTGAACACCAGACGGGCTGCGGCATTCTGGATGAGTTGTAGGGGTTTAATGGCACAGGCAGGGAGCCCAGCCAACAGCGAGTTGCAGTAATCCATACGGGAGATGACAAGTGCCTGATTTAGGACCTGTGTCGCTTCCTGTGTAAGGCAGGGTCGTACTCTCCGAATGTTGTAGAGCATGAACCTACAGGATCGGGACCCCACCTTGATGTTAGCGGAGAATGACAGGGTGTTGTCCAGGGTCACGCCATGGTTCTTCGCACTCTGGGAGGAGGACACAACGGAGTTGTCAACCGTGATGGCGAGATCATGGAACAGGCAGTCCTTCCCCGGGAGGAAGAGCAGCTCCGTCTTGCCGAGGTTCAGCTTGAGGTGGTGATCCGTCATCCATACTGATATGTCTGCCAGACATGCAGAGATGCGATTCGCCACCTGCTTATCAGAAGGGGGAAAGGAGAAGATTAGTTGTGTGTCGTCAGCGTAGCAATGATAGGAGAGGCCTTGTGAGGATATGACAGAGCCAAGTGACTTGGTGTATAGCGAGAATAGGAGACGGCCTAGAACTGAGCCCTGGGGGACACCAGTGGTGAGAGCACGTGGTGCGGAGACAGCTTCTCGCCACGCCACTTGGTAGGAGCGACCGGTCAGGTAGGACGCAATCCAAGAGTGAGCCGCGCCGGAGATGCCCAGCTCGGAGAGGGTGGAGAGGAGGATCTGATGGTTCACAGTATCAAAGGCAGCAGACAGGTCTAGAAGGACAAGAGCAAAGGAGAGAGAGTTAGCTTTAGCAGTGCGGAGAGCCTCTGTGACACAGAGAAGAGCAGTCTCAGTTGAATGACCAGTCTTGAAAACTGACTGGTTTGGATCAAGAAGGTCATTCTGAGAGAGATAGCAAGAGAGTTGGCTAAAGACGGCACGCTCAATAGTTTTGGAGAGAAAAGAAAGAAGGGATACTGGTCTGTAGTTGTTGACATCAGAGGGATCGAGTGTTGGTTTTTTGAGAAGGGGTGCAACTCTCGCTCTCTTGAAGACGGAAGGGACATAGCCAGCGGTCAAGGATGAGTTGATCAGCGAGGTGAGGTAAGGGAGAAGGTCACTGGAGATGGTCTGGAGAAGAGAGGAGGGGATAGGGTCAAGCGGGCAGGTTGTTGGGCGGCCTGCCGTCACAAGTCGCAAGATTTTATCTGGAGAGAGAGGGGAGAAAGAAGTCAAAGCATAGGGTAGGGCAGTGTGAGCAGGACCAGCAGTGTCATTTGACTTAACAAACGAGGATCGGATGTCGTCAACCTTCTTTTCAAAATGGTTGACGAAGTCATCCACAGAGAGGGAGGGGGGGGGGGGGGATTCAGCAGGGAGGAGAATGTGGCAAAGAGCTTCCTAGGGTTAGAGGCGGATGCTTGGAATTTAGAGTGGTAGAAGTGGCCTTAGCAGCAGAAATAGATGAAGAAAATGTAGAGAGGAGGGAGTGAAAAGATGCCAGGTCTGCAGGGAGTCTAGTTTTCTTCCATTTCCGCTCAGCTGCCCGGAGCTCTGTTCTGTGAGCTCGCAATGAGTCATCAAGCCACGGAGCTGGAGGGGAGGACCGAGCCGGCCGGGAGGATAGGGGACATAGAGAGTCAAAGGATGCAGAAAGGGAAGAGAGGAGGGTTGAGGAGGCAGAATCAGGAGATTGGAGGGAGAAGGATTGAGCAGAGGGAAGAGATGATAGGATGGAAGAGGAGAGAGTAGCGGGAGAGAGAGAGCGAAGGTTGCGACGGCGCATTACCATCTGTGTAGGGGCAGAGTGAGTAGTGTTGGAGGAGAGGGAGAGAGAAAAGGATACAAAGTAGTGGTCGGAGACTTGGAGGGGAGTTGCAGTGAGATTAGTAGAAGAACAGCATCTAGTAAAGATGAGGTCAAGCGTATTGCCTGCCTTGTGAGTAGGGGGGGACGGTGAGAGGGTGAGGTCAAAAGAGGAGAGGAGTGGAAAGAAGGAGGCAGAGAGAAATGAGTCAAATGTAGACGTAGGGAGGTTGAAATCCCCCAGAACTGTGAGGGGTGAGCCATCCTCAGGAAAGGAACTTATCAAGGCGTCAAGCTCATTGATGAACTCTCCAAGGGAACCTGGAGGGCGATAGATGACAAGGATATTAAGCTTAAATGGGCTAGTGACTGTGACAGCATGGAATTCAAATGAGGAGACAGACAGATGGGTCAGGGGAAAAATTGAGACTTGTAGAGGTCTACCATTTTTTTTCTCTTGGCTGATTTCTTTTGATTTTCCCATGATGTCAAGCAAAGAGGCACTGAGTTTGAAGGTAGGCCTTGAAATACATCCACAGGTACACCTCCAATTGACTCAAATGTGGGCAATTAGCATATCAGAAGCTTCTAAAGCCATGACATCATTTTCTGGAATTTTACAAGCTGTTTAAAGGCACAGTCAACTTAGTGTATGTAAACTTCTGACCCACTGGAATTTTGATACAGTGAATTATAAGTGAAATAATCTGTATTTAAACAATTGTTGGAAAAATGACTTGTGTCATGCACAAAGTAGATGTCCTAACCGACATGCCAAAACTATAGTTTGTTGACAAGAAATTTGTGGAGTGGTTGAAAAACTAGTTTTAATGACTCCAACCTAAATATATGTAAACTTCCGACTTCAACTGTATATGAACGCAGCTGTCACTTCAATAAAGCAGTTCGATATATTTTATCATAGCGTACTGCTCTTTATTACAGGTGACAAGTTTACTACTCCACTGCATTCTCTACTAGAAAGTTGGTTGGCCCTTTTTGATGTCACGTAGGTTTATACATTGATATGTTTCATTTATAAAGCCCTTTTACAAAAAGTCCCACTGTACCTAACATCATTACTAAACTTTAGATGTATGAGTTACCACACCTGGCCTCAGGGATGGCTAACTCTGGAAAGGAGTTAGGTAAATCAGCTTTTAGTTTATTGTACATTATTTGTGGAACGATCTTCAAAATGTTCTTAAATTTGATGTTCTGGAGCCTCTTGGGCAATTCAGAAAGCTGATTGAGGACCTTATTACTGATGAATGTGTTTGTTTTTCTATGACTGTGTTTTTCTTTCTGCTTGCATTTTGTATTTATATTTTGATGTGTGTATTTTCTGTAATTTACGTTATTCAGGGCTCATCTGTAAAAGAGACGTTGGTCTCAGTATGATTGTCTTATAAAATAAAGGTTAAATAAATATCTACCTCAATTACCTCATACCCCTGCAACTTCACTCGGTACTGGTACCCCTTGTATATAGCCAAGTTATCGTTACTCATTGTGGATTCTATTATTTCTCTACTTTCTTTCTCTCTGCATTGTTGGGAAGCGCCCGTAAGTAAACATTTCACTGTTATTCTACACCTGTTGTTTACAAAGCATTTGACAATTACAATTTAATTGTATTACATTTGAAAGTGTATGATGTACAGCACATTTCTCAGCTCATAGACTGGTCACATTTTCACATAAATTACATAAAAACAAAACATGTTTAAAGCTGGGCATAGTGGTTGTTTTGTCGGTGTCGTGGAACTGTGTTAGAGCTGTCAAATCCACAAGTGGCATTATACCTAAAGCGGACATTGCCATTGGCTGCATGGAGCCGCATTAACAGAAATCCCATGGAGCCTGGTTAACAAGTTCAAACACTGGAATGTGAGACGTAATCTACACCTCGACTAGGATGATAGAAATCCTCATTATTTAGTTTAATAATTGTTCAATTTGAGCGTAATTATTTCTATATAGCCTACAATTTCTCATTCTGAACATCGAACTGGAGTGGGGTGGGTATGGCTTTGTGACAATGATCAACCACCGATTTGATGGTTCCAATGCAGTTCCACCTCCAACACCACCAAAACATCCGTTATGAGGGTGTCCGCTATCGCCGGTTAAAGCTTGATCTGATTGAATCTACGCCTAAATTGGTGAAAGTGCCACATCCGTTCGGGATATTACAACAACAAAGAAGTTACTGCAAACAACGAACACTGTTTTCCCTCAGACATCATTGCACACGCGATAGGACAGCAGAATATGCACAGCATTTTTTTTTGGGCCACGCTGCCAAATGCTCCTCTCCTTCATTTTCATTAACAAAACTAAAATAATTACAAAGGCAGTGGGACAAACAGTGGCGCGGTTTTCCTCAATGCAGATTCAATCTTTAAAGCTTTTAAAAGAGTTACACACGACTGAACTGTTGGATGTTAAATTCTACAACAGATACATTCTGCAGGTAAAATTATGATCATGCAGGTTAAATTATGAGTACCTTGTCCTATTGATAAATACACCAAACCTGCACCAATTATCCAGAATATGTGTCCCAGAACCTTCCTATAATGACATAATGACCTATATCATCACCCAGTCATAATAATATTGGCCAGTAGACAATAACAGACAGGTTTTTCCCATATTCAATAAAGCAGTGTGGACTGGAGTAGTATGGACCCTGGCCCCACAGTCTACTTGTTAATTAAACTCAAGGGTGAAGGCATTATTTGTGGGAAAGAATCCAATTATTTTACCTCTACAAGCTGGAAGAGAGCGGCGGTGATAGTGGTGGTGATGATGATAACGCTGAGGGGAGAGAGATAGCCACTTCAGGACTGAAGGAGTCTATTGTTCATATACTCAACCCCTTGA
Source organism: Coregonus lavaretus (assembly GCF_964263955.1). Taxonomy (NCBI): domain Eukaryota; kingdom Metazoa; phylum Chordata; class Actinopteri; order Salmoniformes; family Salmonidae; genus Coregonus; species Coregonus lavaretus. Next base: position 29,812,136 of record NC_140016.1, on the reverse strand, counting down.
TTAGCTCATTTCTCCATATAGGAGAAATAGCCTTTTCACGGATGTTAGAAGAATATTATTGATGGGTTGGTGAACTGATGGTAACCAATGGCAAAATACAGGTAGTAATTCTCATATTCTTATTTAGCTTTATGTTGCCTATCTGTATTATATTTTGTGGGAAACTGATAAGCTAAAAGTTGACATGCCCTAGATAATTGTAACTTCAAAGGCAGCAGGCTTTGATAATAAAAAAAAAAAATCTTAATTACAACTTCATACCATCTAAAAACTGACAACTTTATCCCTGTCTAGCAATGTGTAATGGATGGCCTTGTTTGAACTAGCGCCTAGTTTTTCTCAACGCAATTAGTGGCTTTAACATGGGATCAGGACTGAATTAAGCAAATATAGATCTTTTAAGGAATTTCTTAGTTAGGGTATACTTCAAAGAAGTATATTTCAATCGACTCATTCAGTTGCAGAATGTATGCAGAAAAGTAAGCTTCCATGTTGGGACAGCCCAATACCTTTATAACCCTAAACAATGAATTGCTGTGGGATAGTATATTCTTCACACCGTAGAATACGTGTGGGCTGTTAAATTAGAAAGAAACATCTAAATGTCTACTCAAATCACACCAGTAAATGGTAAAGACCTCACAAAAGTCTAATTTTATTGTATCTTTCAATTCTTTCTCTTTTATTTATTTACCAAGCTGTCACACATGACCCATCTCACTAATTGACATTTGTGTACTTGCTCTGCTGTACTGGGGCCTGTTTGATGTGACAGGCTCAGTGTGTGTGTGTGTGTGTGTGTGTGTGTGTGTGTGTGTGTGTGTGTGTGTGTGTGTGTGTGTGTGTGTGTGTGTGTGTGTGTGTGTGTGTGTGTGTGTGTGAGTGAGAGTGTGTGTGTGTGTGTGTGTGTGTGTGTGTGTGTGTGTGTGTGTGTGTGTGTGTGTGTGTGTGTGGGTTTGTGGGTTTGTGGGTGTGTGTGTGTCTGTATTTGTATACGCACACAGTTGTGTGTGCATGTGTGTGTGCCACATATCATTTCACACTTTCATGTCTCCGCTGGGACAGGCAGGCCCCTAATCTACTCCTGGGAGCTCTCACCCCTCCTGAACTTTGGCATGGCGTGGGTCACCTCCACGGGCCTAGGGGACCTGCAGCCTCAGCCAGCCCTAATCCTGGGGAGTCGATAGATGCTAGCATGGCTGCAGGGCTGCAGGCCTCAGCTCTACACACATACCCGCGGGAACTGCTCATTTCAATAAATGTAAAGTGATGCTGTCCACAAGCAAACGTAATGAAACATGAAAGCTGGGGGAGCATACTCACAACATGTTTATGGAACGCAGTCAACGTCCACATAGCCTCACACATGATTATGATCCCATAGTAAGCAGATGCACTGGAGTGTCCTCGGGGCAAAATGTGAAGGTGTGATCTGGTGAGATGTCGTTAAATGACAGGCAAGCGAGTGGAACATTTGATCGCTTGACGGAGTCGATGCGCTTCTGCTTCCACGATAACACCTTATTAGTGTGCTTACTTCAGCTGGCAACATAACTGTTATTTCTGAAAATTTTTTACTTATCTATTTCTTTACTTAACTTATTTTTCTCAAAACTGCATTGTTGGTTAAGGACTTGTAAGTATGCATTTCACTGTAAGGTCTACACCTGTTGTATTCGGGGCGTGTGACAAATACAATTTGATTTGATTTGATTTGATTTATTTCATATTTCAGTTTGTCTCGATTGCTTGAGCACATTTGTCCAAATAAATCCACTTTTTCAAAACAATTAACACGCAGCCCCAAACAATTAACACGCAGCCCCAAACTGCCCCAAAGACTTTGGCCAAAATGACACATTTCATTTGCAAAATGCATGAAGACGCTCAAAACATTAAATCCATGACACAAAGTCAACTACCTCCATCAAAACATACAACTTGTTATTTAATTGAAAGTAATTTCAGTCAATCTTTACACAATAGCCCAATAAATACTAAATACAACTATCAATATACCCTAACATGGTTAACCCTCTTTTATATGTCTGGGCCATTTGTTGATACTATAGTATACACCATAAAAGGAAAAAAAAAACATTATCACAGCATGGGCTGTATTCTTTTTTCCTAAAATGATTTTACCAAATAAATACTGTCACTCAAGAGCATGAATATCCAGAAACAAAAGGCTTTATTTAACCTTTTTCCATTTTAACTGAAAGCTAAACTATCTTCCTCTAAGGGCCCCTTTACCTCTCTTTTGTCCTTGCCCTCGGCCTCTTACTTGGTCCATTCTTGCAAACAGCTACTCAGAGGTGACCTCTTTTATGCATTAAGGACTGATTGCTGATTGCTGATTGAACAACAAAGAAGTTTTGCACACGTACAGAATAGTTTCACATTCATGGGAGTAATTTGGGAATGTTTTAATTTAGTTTGACATGATTTATTCAACTGACTTTTGCATCTTTTGTAGAGAGTTGTATTTACTGTTTTTCTAAAATGTGCTTAGCATTTGCATTGTGTGTGAAAGCAATGAGGAATGATTTACAGTTTTGCAAAAAATAATACTGTTGTGCTCATTAGGTTATGATGGAGATCAAGTGGACCACAGTTTCATTAAAAGTGTCTTAGCAATCAGATTTTTTTTTTATTATTCGTGTGCTTTCATGTTGTTATTTATTTGCTCCCCCCTTTTGAATTTGGACGGTGAAGCTACAATTTTACATTTGGCTCTATACTCCAGAATTTGGGATTTTAGATTAAATGTTTCATATGAGGCAACAGTACAGAATGTCACCTTTTATTTGAGGGGATTTTCATACATATCTGTTTTACCGTTTGAAGATGAAAGCACTTTATATATCTAGTCCTGCCATTTGAAGATGTCATAAGTATTTGGACAATTTCAAGTATTAAAGTAGTCAAAAGTTTAGTATTTGTTCCCATATTCCTAGCAAGCAATGACTACATCAAGCTTCTGACTCTACAAACTCGTTGGATGCATTTGCAGTTTGTTTGGTTGGGTTTTGGGTTATGTTTTGCCCAATACGAACTGAATGGTGAAGGATGACTGGAGTATTTTTCTTTATAAGTGAGTAGATAAGATGTTTCTAAACACTTCTAAATTAATCTTGATAATGCCATGATTAAGAAAAATAATGAATGAATCATGAATAATGATGATTGAGAAAGTTACTGAGTCTACAACAAAACATTCTAACCTCTCACCATTACCAACAGCGAAGGTTAGCATTTTGGGGGGATATGATCTTTGTTCCTCTGTAGCTTTCTCACTTATTGTCATTCACAATTCATTGAATTATCCATAATCATGGTAGCATTCCTATTACCATAGAAGTGTTAAGAAAATATTTTTACTTACTAATTGTAAAACAGATATGTATAAAAATACCCTCAAGTAAAAGGTGACATTTTGTACTGTGGCCTCATGAAACATTTTATCTCAAATCCAAAATGCTGGAGTGTAGAACCAAATTTTAAATTGTAGCTTCACTGTCCAAATACATACGGAGAGGAATGTATTTGTGTGACAGTGACGTGATTATGTTAACCCCTGTGGTGAGTAGCATGTAACAAGGAGGGTGGAGGTGTGGTGGAGGATACATACTCTATGGCCAACTACCACCCTGCTGTGAAGGGAGCCGGTGCAGACGTGCAGGTCTAGCTGGGGGGTGGGTAGGGGGTGTGAGACACAATGAGATGGGTGGCTGAGCGGGGCCTCCCACCATCACAGCACTAAATAGGGTAGCCCGGCTCAGACAGAGTTTGTGAATGAGCAGAACTCTCATGGGAGGCTAGGTTCACTGGGTTTCTGATAGGAGTGTATGATTAAGGTCACAGACTAATGTGACTGTGCGACAGTGGCGAGGTGAGGTGACAAGGCAAACGCTACAGGGTTAAGTTTATAGTTGTGTAGCTATAGGGCCAGGGTTAAGATCATGCTGAGTTCATTGTTCAACTGGTTAACGAGCAAGGCAAGGGGGTGTTTAGATGGAAGGGAGGTGGTGGGTTCTGCTTTCATGTAAATGATGTAATGATCATGTTTGGTGTGCAATGCCTATTCGTCCTGCTTCAATCAAACAAGCCCCACATCGGGTGGCAATTTAAGAAATTGCCGCCCAATGTGAGTCCTAGTCCTATAAAGTACCAGAGACAACAACTTTAATCAAGCCCCGGTCTCCAAAGTATGAGCTTATGTTCTACTTGCCTTTTGTCATGGTCTACCCACTACTGTGACTGTCCTAATATGGACACGCACAATATACCAAGTGCTTAAAATATGAGGTGAAATTAGCAGAGAACACATTTCCTGCTCTAGCACGGTGTACACTTCAGGACATCCTCAAGGTCATTCAGAAACCTCCCATCGATCTTGAGTAACTTTGAACCAGAGAGAGCTCTCCAAGTATTGATGGATACAACTCAATGGCTGTCAGTATAGATGAATTCAACCTGCTAATCAAAGCTGATTATCTAATTCTGTTGAGTTTGGCTAAAAGAAGATTGTCTCAAACAGGTGCCATTACATTTGACACTAAGATAAAATAATAGCGTTTTTCGCCCTCTTATTTCTTCCCATTGTAACGGTGCTTTGTGATTTAACAAGATATCACTACAAGTAAAGAATAGATTTTACAGACAGGCATCCAATGGGGCCAAGTCAAGGGATGCTTTCAATAAAACATCATCACAGTGATCACCCACACCAACCGTAGGAGATGGACGGACAGACTGCCAGTCTGACGGACTGGCAGACAGACGCAAATAGATAACTTTGACCTCCAGCTCTAAGGGTATTTCACTTAGGCACCAGACAGGCCGCACCGAAAGTGTTTATTTCCAATGGCCCCCAAAAATAAATTAGGAGTGGGCTCCTTGGCCATCTCCCTCAAATCAAACGCCAAAAGATTATTCCACATAATTATACTAAAGGGCAATTGGTTGATATGTGTCAGGGTCGTAGGTCGTGGCCGGTATAAGCAATCTGATTGGGGCTGGGTGGTGGGCTGTAATATGTATCCGCGCGGTAGGCTCTAACCCTATTCCCCAGCCTGATTGCTCCCTGTCACTTCCCTTCAAGTCATGTAAATTGTGTCTGCTGCTCTCTTATAGCGACTGGAGGACGGGGGATGGTTGTGGTGTGTATGAGTCTGTGTGTGTGTGTGAGTGTGTGTGTGCGTGTGAGTATGTGGATGATGGAGACATGCTGTGTGTGTGTGTGCGTGCGTGTGCGTGTGTGTGTGCGTGTGTGCATCTGAGTCTCTGTGTGCATTTGTGTGTGTATTGGCAGGGGCATCTGTCTGATGTCCACTCTAACCAGAGCTGTCCCTGCTTGCGGTAATGGCTTCTTTTGGGCAATCAGAAGAGACGGTTTCTTGACTCATCTCCTTTAATGGGTTGTCCTCCTCAGGCAAAAATTGAATAGCCCCAACATGGCCTAAGGCAAGCGCTAAAAATTCAATAATTCGGCGGGGTCAACGTCCTGTCATTTTTGGGGGGTTGGGGCGAGTAATTACACTGCACTAACATGGGGCCCGGATGGGGGGAGTGTGTGGGGGAGGTTTGAAGGAAGATTGACACCTGACACCTCTTGGGAAGAAGGGAAGAGGAGGAGGTGGAGATGGTCACCTTGATGTACCCACTCATCCGCTACCTGGTCCCATTCTGGCCAAAACCAGACGACCATAGCTCTGTGTCACAGACCAGCAGAGGTAGAAAAGTGTTCAAATGGATTGGGTTTATTTTGCTGTTGCAGAAATGGCACCCTTTTTCCGGTCCCTGGGTCTGTGAAAGGAGTATAAGGTTTGCTCGTGTGAGGTTGTGCATGGTTGATCTGATGGTCAGTGCGTTCATTTCTTGATATGTGTCAATTCGATTTTATTTTCCCCATAAACATTTTGATACAAATGAACAACACAGGATATATTAGCTATAAGGTCTATTATGGTATGAATTTGGAACTTCAAAAACATATACATACAGAAATAAAAGTGTATAAAACAATTTATTATCAAGATAAAAACTCTAATGGAACATTAATACCACCCTATACATTTAAAATAGTACTTCAGAGAATATGGATAGATCATGTTAGAAGTCATACTGTGTATACATATATATCTCATTGTGTGATAAAGTGTCACATGCTCTACATACATACAGTACATGAATTGCTATCGATCCCCTTCCTCCCGTGTCAAACACAAACTTCTCATATTCTCCATAAAACAGAATACATTTGCAATGGAAAAGGACCGAGATGGGTAACCCCTGAGAGAAAGATGTCCCCCCTCTGTCAGTTTTATATGACATTATTATTCCCCAGGTTGTAAATTCTGATATGTTAGATCTCCGACAACAACAATATAAAATTCAATCAATGACGCTCTTCTCTACTGGCTTCTCCAGGCCCTCTTTCTCGCCCTTATATTCAGCCATTGATAGTTGCTAAATCAAAGCAGCATGGATTCTGCATAATACGGTGGCTGGGGTTGGGTCGTCATGAGTGGGTCGTTGGTGTCCCCCCGGCTTTATCGAGTTAATGTGAATGGAGGTATAATGCAGTATAAAACGCTGGCCTCATAAAACACTGCATTCACATATCGCAAAACAGGTCACATGTTTATTTATCACGCCTCCGTGATCGAGAAAGAAGAGGTGGTCCTTCATATGATATTCAATACCTGTCACTCTCCATTCATCGGTCGGTCTGCATGCTGCATCTATTAGACACATTTCTCATATCAGGTCTGAGTTGTGTGAATATTTCTAGTCTAGACGTGTCTCACTGTGGGCGATATACTGCATTTTCAAGATTTCTGGGGGAAATTATTCTGATCATTCTTAAACATAGCATCAAACTAGACACGTAAAACGTTAAACAAAGAAGTTGTGCTGACACACTCCAATAGTGTGTAAAACAAATGAAATAATTATGTGTGTGCGTGCACCCTTGTGTGTTTGTGTGTGTGTGTGTGTGTGTGTGTGTGTGTGTCTATGAGTGTTTGTGCGTGTACGTGTCTGCATCCCTGTATGTGTGTCTGTGCACATCTGCATGCCTGTGCATGTCTTTGCACCAAATGATTTCTCTGATTGATCATTATCTGATGGCCTCTTAATTACAATGCTAATGAGAGGTGGTGATTTTCTGCTCCGACCAAGGCTTTTCTGCCCTGTCACTGAAAACAGGAGGAAATGAAATGACATGGAAGATCTAGGATGGATGATCCCCTAGTTAATATTTCCAATCTGTTAATCAATGGGCTGGTCAATAGGACCAATGGCCACCACAGTGCTGCACCACTACAACAACCTAAATGTGTTGTACAGATGTAGGATCTTAATTTGATCCTTTTTTTTGCTGATAATTTTCCTGCACGTCAGGAAATGCAAACATGTAGTGTATTTCAGTTTGAAAAAGGCTTCTAAAATGTGTAATTTCCACTTTGGGTAGAAGCAGAGGTTCAGGTTGGCAGCATGTTAAAAATTGTTTAGAGACCTTGCATTAGAATCAGTTAATCATTTGTGAGATGAAGATGGAGATATTATTGGCAAATACTTACATAAGTGAATACATGCATTGTTTGTTTGGTTTAATATAATCTATTCCACACTGTGGTAGTTGTGGCAGTTGTTATCTCTATCTGTTCACAAGGTTACAAGGACACTGAAATAGAAATCAACTTTTTCATGGGAGGGGGAGGTGTAGGGTAACGGGTGGTTTGTTGGAGGTTTGAGATCATAGCGCGGAACGAAAACGTATTAACAATGTAATAACAAAAGATTATGTTCATCTGAGGCGCGAGGCCGTTTTCTCGGCTCGCACCGACTGTGAAGTCTTTATTCTGCGAGTCAGCCCCCTTAAAAAGGTTATTATGTTCTCTCACTGTGACAGTGCTGGCCCAGGGAGCTCCAATATTGTGGCGGGGGTCGCCTGTACCACATTAGAGCCAATAAATGTGCGTTGGCACTACTCAATTTAAAGTAAAGCCCTTTCTTCCTTCTACCTCCCTTCTTCATTCCTAATAGGGTATTCCACAAACGCATCTAATAAGTTATAGGATATCTGCTGTGCTCCAAGCTGAATATTTCAATTTTGTCTTTCTTTCTTTTGTACTGAATGTTTTTATTTGGCAGTAGTTACTTTGTGTGATACATCATTTTTCAATTGTGTTAGTTGTTGTACCTAGTTGTATAGCGCAGCACCCAATGTTAGTTTGCATTATGTTGTTCCAGTTTTCAAGATGTTTTTGTGCACGATGTTTGACATATTCTGCTGTGCCATTTTTCAAGTTATTTTTGTGCAAGATGTTTGAAATACTCAAAAAATGTATATTACTATTAGTTTACCTTGAGTGTGACTAGCTTTTCATGATCTGATTCCTTTCTAGATATATTAATCAGAAACATAATTAACAATATTCTATTATATAAATGAAAACAAATATGAAAACACAACACATTCACATTTCATACAAATATCTAAAATCTTTGCTGCAAGTTCATTTGGGAAAGGTTGAAGACCAATGTGTTTATTGTGGAATTTAAGGAAGTTAAGGGTGGTAAAGATAAATACTATGCTAAGCTGGGTTATACTGTGATTCTTATCATTTTAGGTAATATCAAATTCTGGGATAATCCAAAGCCTCGCTGGGTCCACTGAGGGTTCAGGATTCATGAGGGTGTTTTGTGTGTGTGTTTGTGTGTACATTTATTTGATGTGATTGTGATGATATACATTGGATAAAATTATATTGTTTTGGTAATGAATAAAACCACTAACCTTTATAGTATAGATTTGTTTTTGTGTTTTATTTTTTTTTGCACTAGCTACGTTTCCATTAACTTGTCCAGTGATATTTTGTGAACATTTATAAAGTTTGCATAGGGAGTACTGTAGATGCAACAATTGCCTGCCAAAGTGTGTTTCTATTCAACTGTCTTGTGTCGATAAAATGACTTCCCACCCAAAAAATAAAATGTTCACAAAAACCTAGAATGTCGAATAAAAATTAAGTGGTTGAAGAGTTTCCATTATCCATTTAGGCAAATTGCACATTAATAAATTGGCGACAGCCTGTATGTGCTGCCCTCCTATCTGTTCCTGTATCAGGTATCCCACAAAAGCCAGCATGGATAGAATGCAAGAATTGACTAATATTTGCCATATTCTAATGTCTACTTATCGCCATGGTAGTCATGTTGGCCCAGTAGAGATTTGAAACAATTTGATGGTGAAACTTCACATTGCAATGTAAAGCAATTCAGGTATTCTTTCAAATAAACATAATTTGTTATAGTTGAATAAATGGATTTTGTAAGCAGTAGGCATTTAGAATTAAAATGTGGAATGGAGCATTATAGTTACATGATAACATCACGTGACCCTGTACCATCAAAATGATTTGTCAATCAGAATTTATTAGAAAAACACAGTCTCCATAATCCTTTACCTCAATAAAGAAACTTTGACAAAAGACAAATCCACCCCTGTCGACGGATACACATTTATTTGATCTTTAGAATATTTATCCTATATCTGCCGTTTTCATTAGACTTCGCAAAGTTTTTTTTGGGCGACAATACTTTTGTCGAATTGACCTGGGTCAATGGAAACCTGCCTATTGTCTTCTTGAGCACAACCAAACTATATACAATGCATTCGTAAGTTATTCAGACCCCTAGACTTCAAATGTTGTTACGTTACAGCCTTATTCTAAAATGGATTAAATAAAAAATGTTCCTTGTCAATCTACACACAATACCCCATAATGACAAAGCGAAAACAGCTTTTTAGAATGTTTTGCTAATTTATCATTTTTTTTAAACCCGGAAATATCACATTTACATAATTATTCAGACCCTTTACTCACTACTTTATTGAAGCGCCTTTAGCAGCGATTACAGCCAAGAGTCGTCTTGGATATAATGCTACAAGCTTGGCACACCTGTATTTGGGGAGTTTCTCCCATTCTTCTATGCAGATAATCTCAAGCTCTGTCAGGTTGGATGGGGAGCGTCTCCGCATAGCTATTTTCAGGTCTCTCCAGAGATATTCAATCAGGTTCAAGTCCGGGCTCTGGCTGGTCCACTCAAGGACATTCAGAGATTTTTCCCGAAGCCACTCCTGCATTGTCTGCTTAGCGTTGTTGTCCTGTTGGAAGGTGAACCTTTGCCCCAGTCTGAGGTCCTGAGCACTCTGGAGTAGGTTTTCATCAAGGATCTCTCTGTACTTTGCTCCGTTCATCTTTCCCTCGATCCTGACTAGTCTCCCAGTCCCTGCCGCTGAAAAATATCCCCACAGCATGATGCTGCCACCACCATGCGTCACTGTAGGGATGGTGCCAGGTTTTCTCAAGACGTGACGCTTGGCATTCAGGCAAAATAGTTAAATCTTGGTTTCATCAGACCAGAGAATCTTGTTTCTCATGGTCTGAGAGTCTTTAGGTGCCTTTTGGCAATCTCCAAGCAGGCTGTCATGTGCCTTTTACTGAGGAGTGGCTTCCGTCTGGCCACTCTACCATAAAGGCCTGAATGGTGGAGTGCTGCAGAGATGGTTGTCCTTCTGGAAGGTTCTCCCATCTCCACAGAGGAACTCTGGAGCTCTGTCAGAGTGACCATCAGGTTTTTGGTCACCTACCTGACCAAGGCCCTTCTCCCCCAATTGCTCAGTTTGGCCGAGCGGCCAGCTCAAGGAAGAATCTTGGTGGTTCAAAACTTCTTCCATTTAAGAATGATGGAGGCCACTGTGTTCTTCGGGACCTTCAATGCTGCAGAAATTTTTTGGTACCCTTCAATGTAAAGAGGATGCACCTGAGTTCAATTTTGAGTCTCATAGCAAAGGGTCTGAAAACGTACGTAAATAAGGTATTTCTGTTTTTTATTTTTAATACATTCGCAAAAATGTCTTAAAACCTGTTTTTGCGTCGTCATTAAGTGGTATTGTGTAGATTGATGAGGAAAAATATGTATTTAATCCACTTTAGAATAAGGCTGTAACGTAAAATGTTGAAAAAGTCAAGGGGTCTGAATACTTTCCGAATGCACTATATATATATATTATTATTATTATTTTCTTAAAATATCTCTTTCACTATCCATATAACGGTAGAAATGGAAAAACCAGAGCAGTTCCTGTGCACTTCCTGAAAAACAACCTAATATTTGATATGAGTTCAATTCTTTGTGAAATCATTAGTTCATATGTTGATGGAGTCAACATAAGATGGCTTGGTTCAGAAAAGAAACGCAATAGAATAAGCCAAACAATGAAGGTCCATCCATGCTACAGTATAGGCCACTCAGCCTACCACACATAGTCTGTAAGTAAAAAGGAACATCATCCAAAAGCAGAACAAGCTTTTTCAAAGACTGATTGGTGACTGATCGCCTGCAGAGCACCCCCCTATTGGTCACCTTTGAGAGGCTCTTTGTTTCATCATTTTCATTCTTGCAGAGGGAGAGAAAGTCGGGGCGAGGTGCAGAGAGGGAGGAGAGAGAGAGGGAGAGCATTCATTAATTAAATGTGCCAAACCCTTGCCTCGAAAATGTTTCAATTTTTTTGAGCCACCGTCACCCCATCTCATCTGTATTCCAGATTTGTCCCCAGACGATACCACCCCTGATTGAGAGGCAAATGCGAGAGAATCGCAAATCTTCCTTTAAAACAACACTCCTTAACACATGTGCATGTCTATGACTATGAGACCTATGGTTTTAAAACACATGGCCCCTTGTCGACACTTTGTATTTACTTGTTTGTACTACATTTAAAATGATGACATTATTCGACCTCATGGAGGTTATGTTAGACCTTATGGTATCAAACATTGAGTATGAAGGCAAACCCAAAATGTGTCCATTGCAACCTGAACTTAAGCACATTTTATTATAACTGGTTATGCAATGTTTAGATATTTTTTCTATTTTTTTTTCATAAATATATTTTTAAAAATACAGTATATTTGAGTATTAGATAGACAACTGAATTGCTAAGCAGCTGACTAGACTCTATAGTTACTTTTAATAGTGTTAGTCTATCCATCAGATGTCCTGTCTACCATCTCAACTACCCTCCACCCCTAATAATAATGATTATGTTAATTAGCTAATGCATTTTATTTTTTACTACTTTCCTGTCCAACTTAATTAACAAAATTATATATATTTATCCCACCTCCATTGTGTTTGCCACTCCACAACAAGAGTGATGGGACATGTCCTTTCAACTGTCAAATAGCAGGCTACTATCTGCCCGTCTGCCCCTGTATACATAATTGTGTTTGTGTCTTTGTTAACTGCCCATTGATCCAGGTTGTGTACAGCCAGTTAGCCACATTAAACATTAACCGGGAGGCGACTGAGGAACACAGGGGGCAATTAATAGAGCTATAGTGGAGGGGGACAGATCACTTAGGTAGCGGTGAGTGATGGCCAGCGAGGGACCACCTGTTTCAGTGTGGAGGGAAATGAAGTAGAACTGGTCTGGAACCTGCCACCCTGCTGTGAGACACTGATTGAAATTTACAAGGCTACAAACTGCAGCACTGACAGCCATGTCGGATCTCCCACTTTGTCCCACAGGGCCAGACGTGTGGACATATAGTAGGGAGGTGTGAAGTAGGGACTGAGGGCTGGTGGAAACATTGTATTATTTGTGATGATTATGCACTGTGCTTGGTTAAATATGGAAATGGTGCTTTAATTTCAATATCTATATGTTATGGTCACTCACAGACAAAACAGTCATTCATATCATGTACCTTTAACAATCTGTATTTTGTGGAAAATTGTGGTTTCCAAATTTGCTTTTGGACATTGTTGATTTTTTAAATATGCTTTGTTAGTGTAATCAATGATGATTGTGTAATCATACCTTATATGACAGAAGGTAAAACTACATATCAATGCGAACATACTACGTTCAAAACACCGAAAATACCACTTTCCATAGCCACACATACTTAAACAAGCATTGTTTGTCATCCTTTCTCAATTGCTCGTTTTAGTGTTTGTCCTCCTTTATCACAACCCAACCCCTGGCCCTCTTTTATTCAACACACACTACAGTGGAAACAGATGTCTTTTATGCCAGTGGAACAACTTTCAAGTTGACAAGGTCCCCCTAGAGAACGCATGGATCCATGGCAGTCAGAATTTCTGACTAATAGCTGGTTTGATGTGACAGGCCTCTGCCGCCTGGGGAAATTGAGGCTGCGCTCCTTGTCGATACCTTTTGTGTCTCGCTCAGTTGTAGGTTATTGTTGGCCTAGGGGACAGGGAGCAGTCTGGCAGTTTACATTTGCTAGACAGTATGTGGTCAGCACCAACTTTTTATTGTCGTCTATTGATCTGTCGCAGGCCCCTCTCTCCGCCGAGGCTAATTTGCTTGTTAACATAAATTTGTCAGGAGCAGGGAGGAGTAGTTTCCATCATGGCCGCATCAAGCGAAGCCTCGAAGGCTCTCGCCATCGTTGCTGCCTCTCCACTCCTTTCGCCTCGACGTAATGTCAGCTCCAGTGGTCATTTTCAAGCGCCCTTTTCACCTCCTCCTTCGACACTTTCTCTCGAGCCAACTGTCTAATACACAGGGCCTATTTTTTAAACAGCTTCTTGTTAAGCTGTCGTTTAATCAATACTGTTTCCTTTATCTCATGCTCGCCCGGAAATAAACATGAGTTAAACACAAAACCGGCGTAATGACCTTTCTACAGGTCCTGCTCAGCCAATAAAATTAGCACCCTGGATGAGCCATTTATACCTATAAGCCCTGCGTAAGTCATTATTTTCAGGAAATATAATTTTAAATTACAACACATGGCAGGCATTTGGTGCTGCACTTTCAACTCCTGGGCCGCCGCGCTGTCATGTGAGAAGAGTTTGTCACCGCACAAGAGGAATGCCGCGGCTTTATAACTAACAACAGACCGAACTGAATAAATCTATCTGTGAGACAAGGGGAGAGAGAAAAAGTAGAAAGCATAGATTTTATATTAAATTCCTTTGCCTAATCCGATCTGCTGTACAGTCCAGACCTAGTTTAGGCAACATATTAATAATGCATTTGAAAGTGCTTTATTCTCCGTACCACAGAGGGGTTTAGAAACGGGTGCTTTCTCATGTTCTGCATCTTGGTTATTTGTAAGCACCCAATAAATAAGTAGGTGACAGCTCATTTTATGAGATCTTAAGCCCAGGAAAGCCATGAGAATGCCCACGGTTGGGTTTTCTAAGACAATGGAGAGATAGAGAAGAGGACATAATGAATAGGTAGAATATCACATTTCTTAGCATCTTTGAACGATGCCTTGGGCAAATGTCATTACCTTTCCAACAGTCAAAATTCACAAGTACACCACGATCCATGAAATTACACGTGAACACATTGATAACAATTTATTGATATATTTTTACAAAAGCCGCCAGGAATATGAATTTCAAAAATATATTCAAGAAAAAACTGCTCAATACTGTATATCAAAAGTATAGTGGAACAATGAAGACTCAAGATGAACCAGTCATGATCTACCATTCATGAAGTCATACAGCGAAACACTAAGTGGTTTTGTCAGGCGCAGACATTCGATTTTTATTTAGTCACATGCACTAGGTAGTTGTGGATGCAGTGCAAAGTGAAATACTTAAACTCGGAGCTCGAACAGTGCAGGTGACCTGTGAATGAAACAATAAACAAATATATACATATTTACAACTGTGACAATGATAAATATAAATGTCAATTGGGGTGTGGGCAGGGTAATTGTCCGTGGGGGGGTGGAATAAAATGTCCATAGGGGGAGCAGCAGGGGGTGGGGGGGTGTAGGAGTAGGAGTAGTGGTGGCTAAGGTGGAGCATATATCTGACATGTCCAAAGGGGGAGCATATAAGTGGCATGTCCAAAGGGGGAGCATATATCTGGCATGTCCAAAGGGGGAGCATATATCTGGCATGTCCAAAGGGGGAGCATATATCTGGCATGTTCAAAAGGGGAACATATAACTGGCATGTCCAAAGGGGGAGCATATATCTGGCATGTCCAAAGGGGGAGCATATATCTGGCATGTTCAAAAGGGGAACATATAACTGGCATGTCCAAAGGGGGAGCATATATATCTGGCATTGCCATAAGATCCGTTGACTACACTACTACACAGTCATGAGAATGTTAATATTCCCATGGCTGTCGGTCGATTGGACGGATGGCGTGTTTAACAACACAAGCCCAAGCTGTCTTTCCCTCTTCTTCGGGAGTATAATTTGAGTTTGAGGGACGGCAATAAGAAGGAACCACGGATGTCTTGCAGCGTGGAGAAATGGCATGGGGGGCAGTCTGATATGACGCACTGTCTGTGCCCCCCGGCACAACACAGGGAGGTATAGCACATATGCCTAGACTCATCGAGACTCATCACTGTCCCCCCCATCGGACGGTGTTTGGTTTCACAGGATGCCACAGCTCTGAAAGAGCCGGCGAGCACAGAAACGGTGGTGACAGCCAAGGGTGACATCACCAACAACTGGTGTGAGATACCATAGAAACATAAATAATATTTTTGTTGACATTTGAAATAAATCATATCAGAGGGCATGTTACTCATCCCTAAACTGGCAAATCATTGGGGTCTCTGACAATTCAGCGTTGATGTGGAACCAGCGGCCTCTGTTGACCACCCCCATCAAAGCACTCATCAATCTTATTTTAATAATGCCTATCAAATGTTTAGTAGGTACTATGTTCTGTATAATGACCTTTAACCCAACAACCTGCCAAATGGGGAAGAGGCTTGATAAAAAGTAGTGTGTGTGTACTTAGTGGATGTTGGTACATTGGTGAGTTATCTTCTGAAATATTTGAACACATACTGTAGGACTGATCTAGTTCACCTGATCTAGTGACCACTAATTACCAGTTAGCTGGTTAACTGAATACAGAGGTAAACACTGACCACTTAAACAGCGCCCTAAGGAGAGTGGACACCCTGGCCTTACTCTGACCTCAACCTGAACGTAACCCTGACCTCAAGGCAACCCCTAACCCTAAACGTAACCCTAACACCCGCTTGCACC
Source organism: Coregonus lavaretus (assembly GCF_964263955.1). Classification (NCBI taxonomy): domain Eukaryota; kingdom Metazoa; phylum Chordata; class Actinopteri; order Salmoniformes; family Salmonidae; genus Coregonus; species Coregonus lavaretus. The sequence goes on along the minus strand of NC_140016.1, from coordinate 29,796,044 downwards.
CTGACTTTCACCCTCAACCTGACGCCCCGTGCCTCCCAGGCACATTGGCTTTGGGACAAGGGCTTTGAGCGAAAGAAGAAAGAGGACAAAAAAAAGAGGATGAAATCAGACTCCCAGATGAAAACCGTTCAATTTCTCAGTCCTTGGCTACCGTGAGACTAATGTTGATCTTTGGTCGATGGGGAAAAGAGACGGGTGGCCCGTGTCGACCCTTCGCCAGAGTGCGCCATATGACCCTGACTGTCTCTACGCTACATAGCTACACTGTGAGATGTGCTGCCCATTGCTTAATGGATTTGGCTGGATACATTCCCTGGCCAAAAGAATTCATAGTGAGTTAGTAACCTAAATAAGCTTTTGTGATCCGACAAGACCTCATCAATGGTGTTATATATTGTCAAATTGTATTCATAACCACTGAGGTAACCTTATTGTTATCAAGCTTCTAAGTTGATCTGGATACAAATCCTGATACCGAGAAACATTTACTGTATGTGAAGAAACTGCTTCTCGATACAACTAAAGCTTGGACACTCAGTTTCTCAGTTAGATGCGACATACAGTCATCCCCCTTTGAAGCCTTTCGCTGCGTTGCCTTTCCCTTCAAATCCGTCAATGCGTATGGCAATCTCTAGCGCTGAGTGCAGCGCCATGAAGCGACCTATTGGCTGATCCCCGAGCACGGTGGTCTTTTTGATACATGTGCCTGCGGACTGGCCCAAGAGCAAGAAGCAACGAAATAAATATCTCCCATAACCCTCCTCCCTCCCATCGTTTCCCTTTCCCCTTGGTCACCGTGACTCCCATGCTCGAGTTGGACTTTTTTCTCCCAGCCTCTGAAATACTCCCCCGCGGCTCCTGGCTTAGGTTCCTCTGCGGCCCAAATCTCCAGCCTCCAAAGCTGAAGTTGAATCCAGGAAGACCTGGGTTCAAATACTATTTTAAATACTTTGGCTGTGCTTGATTGAGTTTACCTGTTGCAATGGAACCAATAGAAAAGTCTCAAAAGTTACAAACTCCACCCACCTGGCACTCGAGGTAGGCTAAAACAAAGATTTCAAATAGTATTTGAACCCAGGTCTGGACCTGGGTTAGAATGGGTGGTCACCAGTATAAGTTTGAGGGGCTCTGCTCAGTGTAGACAAACGCAAAGGGGGAAAGAACCTCGAAAAACGAAATACCGTCGCATTGAAAGGACATCCTCAGAAAAAGCCTGCCCCTTTCAATCCAGATGCTGATATTGCATTTGACATTTGTTGGGCGGTAATGTCCATGCTTTAAAGCGAGTGGCTTTCTGTTTTCAACTTAAATGTAATGAAAGGAAAACAGTGCAAAATTCCCACTTTATTAAATAAAACATGTTGGTGGCCCTGGGGCAAACATTGTCACGCCAAGAACACATTTCTTGCGATAATACGTTCCATAACAATTTGCTGCAAAAAAACCTTGACAGAGCATGTGTAAAATGTTGACCATTTATTAGTTTTGAGATAAATGCTTGTATGTTTACAGATAATGTATCCCCCTATCCACAGGCCTGAACAAAGATGCTCTCTAGCTGTTGTTACCTTACTTCTATGTAATTGAAGTTGGCCAGTTTCGATAATGACACTCATAAGACTATTTCCTGTGGATAATAGCCAGAACATATGACCCATGATGCACTTTGCAATGACATCAAACAACCAACTTTTGTTATCTACTTCAGTGAGAGACAGCTAATCTGGAATTACTTTTTTATTTTATTTGCAGAGCATTAGCATTTTTCAGCTAACACATATTCAAAATGTGTATTGTAATTTCTAGTCAACCCCAGACAATTTACAAGATAAGAAACCATAGTAAAAGTGCACATTTTGCTGAACACATACAACTACATACAGACTACATAGCAATCCATAGCCAGCCAATTCAAACGTATATAGACTGTATTGTCCAAGAAACCCCACCCCCCATTGATGCTCCACTCTGCTTTCTCCCCAGTGAGATCACCATAACAGGCACAGATATGGATGCAATGGTCAGTCGGTCAGTCCCTTGCCTCAGGACAATTGGGGCAGGGCTCATGTGGAGGTCATTGAGAGGTCACACAGCGACCCCTGACCGTGGCCGAGGTCGTCCGTTAATGAGAGTGGTCTGTCTGATAGCCCTCTGCAGAGGGTATACCTCTCAACCTTTATGCCCCTGCTAGTAACCACGGCAGACTCATAGCAACATTACCCTCATGAGAAACACATTATCTAGCCTTAGTTGTGTTAGCTGGTTTGTTTTAAGAACCAAAAATACTCACATAAAGGAAATTAAATACTGTGTCTCATATTCTCATGATTTGTGTTGCTCACACACATTTTTGTTGACCTCATTCCAGTAATTGGGATGAGATTGATTGCACAATAGAGAAAAAGAGATGCTAATTTAAACAATAAGGTGCCAGAAACACACAAATACATGACTAAACTGTAAAATAGGACTTGTTCTTGGTCTCCCTATAGTGCAACTGCGTGTTCTAAGGTGGACTCTCTCTCCCAGCCTCTCCCTCCTCCTTTCTCCCTGCTGCTGCCGACTGTCTTATCGGTCAGAATCCCATTTGTAATGGAATCCAGATGGAGAGAGATGAGCAAACATAAGACATGGCAAAGACAGAGACATTAACTACCTTTTTGGAATAGCAACGATTTTCCGATGTTGCCTGACTCAATGTCGGGCTTTGAAAAATATATATACAGTATATTATAGCCGAGAAAAAACACATCACTTCAATTCTTTATCGTCAGACGGCATCATCATTTAGAAAGAAAAGGTCCTGCTGTCTTTAAAGTGATCTTTCTTTGATAGATAATCCCCTCTGTTCTGTTCTTATAGGAAGAGCGGGGTTTAAAAACTTCATAAAGTTGACAGGTAGAATGGAGGAGATATAGATAGGAAATGTGGTGGAATTTTAATCAGACCAAATTAATGTAGGCCTATTCACTGTGGTAAACAGCACCAGGTACATGCAGCTGTTTGCGTAATAAAGGAAATATTCAGGGTCACTGGATTACCAACTTTATTACATTTATTATAATCTCAAATCAGTAGAACAAAATAAATATATAATATAAATTGTTTAATTATTTTTAGGTACCACTCTTGCTACAACTCATTTTCATCAAGTATCCAAGCATGTAGCCAATATACACTATACGGATACTGTATATAAACATTTAAATAGCACACCTGTAAAAGGAATAGGGGTCATCTTTCCAAGAAAGCAATATATTTCGATATGAAACACAGAATCTTTGGAGCTTTGGAGTAGTTGTGGAAAAAAGTAGAGAAAAAAATTTCCTCAGGCAGCTATAAAAAACATGCCCCTTTCCCTCCCTACCTCCCTAGCTCCCTCCATCCCTCAATCCCTCTCTCTCTCTCTTAGTATCCCCAACACCTTTCTTTGGGATTTACTTAGAATATGAAAGGATTGGAGACTACACCTGGATTGACAGACACTGTGCTACTTCATTAAACCACATGCGCCTAGTGTGGTGCTGTATTAAAATTGAAAGAGAAAGCAGCGAGAGGCCCGATTCCTCGAGATAGACAGTGCCAAATCCCCGGTCAAAACATCTCTTCTATCGCCTCCCCTGTTTTCTACTATTGATATTTAGATGATGCCGTTGCAGGTAGGAAAAGCATTTTTTAAGATATTGATTTTAAATTGCACATTAGGCCTGTTCCACTTGCTATACCTTAAAGAATAGGCCCAGGGCCCGGTCAGCTCCTCTCCCCTCCCAGGACTATTTCACGTGTGGGAATTTGTATAGATTTTCCAGGGCTTGTTTGCTGTGATGGGGGAGTGAATGCAATAAGCGCTCCATTACTTACACAATCTGTGAGTGCTCGGAAAGTTAGTCACCAGTGACCCCGTGCCCTCACTCTCACGCTCATTCTCAGTCAATGTACCTGATGGGAATATGAATAAACTCCGACTAATGTCTGGATTTCTCTGCCACCACTGCGCTACAGCCTCTCTCCACCAAAGTCTTCACTGGAGGCCAGATTTTTCAGCATTGAATTGTGTTAAAAAGTTGTGTGGTTCGCTGCCTAAAACATCTCTATTTCTCTCTCTCTCTCTCTCTCTCTCTATATATATATATATATATATATATATATATATATATATATATATATATATATATATATATATATCAGAATCCGTTTTTTAAAACTTGTTACTAGAAAATGGTATGATGCATGAGGGCATAAATCAAGACAATATATTATCTCAAAATGTCTCAAAACAGGTCACATTTTGGTGAGCTACACTGCTGAACAAACATAAGTCACTGATAGCTCACAAACATATACAGTGGGGAGAACAAGTATTTGATACACTGCCGAATATGCAGGTTTTCCTACTTACAAAGCATGTAGAGGTCTGTCATTTTTATCATAGTTACACTTCAACTGTGAGAGACGGAATCTAAAACAAAAATCCAGAAAATCATATTGTATGATTTTTGAGTAATTCATTTGCATTTTATTGCATGACATAAGTATTTGATACATCAGAAAAGCAGAACTTAATATTTGGTACAGAAACCTTTGTTTGCAATTACAGAGATCATACGTTTCCTGTAGGTCTTGACCAGGTTTGCACACACTGCAGCAGGGATTTTGGCCCACTCCTCCATACAGACCTTCTCCAGATCCTTCAGGTTTCGGGGCCGTCGCTGGGCAATACGGACTTTCAGCTCCCTCCAAAGATTTTCTATTGGGTTCAGGTCTGGAGACTGGCTAGGCCACTCAAGGACCTTGAGATGCTTGTTACGGAGCCACTCCTTAGTTGCCCTGGCTGTGTGTTTCGGGTCGTTGTCATGCTGGAAGACCCAGCCACGACCCATCTTCAATGCTCTTACTGAGGGAAGGAGGTTGTTGGCCAAGATCTCACAATACATGGCCCCATCCATCCTCCCCTCAATACAGTGCAGTCATCCTGTCCCCTTTGCAGAAAAGCATTCCCAAAGAATGATGTTTCCACCTCCATGCTTCACGGTTAGGATGGTGTTCTTGGGGTTGTACTCATCCTTCTTCTTCCTCCAAACACAGCGAGTGGAGTTTAGACCAAAAAGCTCTATTTTTGTCTCATCAGACCACATGACCTTCTCCCATTCCTCCTCTGGATCATCCAGAGCAAGATTACTAAATGTAAGTAGATTATTTACTTTCAGAGTTGAATGTATCAAACCAGTTGCTGTGATACGTATTTTTGTTGTTGTGCACTCTCCTCAAACAATAGCATGGTATTTATTTCACTGTAATAGCTACTGTAAATTGGACAGTGCAGTTAGATTAACAATAATTTAAGCTTTCTGCCCATATGAGACATGTCTATGTCCTGGAAAGTTTGCTGTTACTTACAACAGTCATGCTAATCACATTAGCGCATGTTAGCTCAACCGTCCCGTATACGAGACACTGATCCTGTAGAGGTTAAACAAATCAAAATATTGCTTATATTTTAGATTCTTCAATAGCCACCCTTTGCCTTGATAACAGCTTTGCACACTCTTGGCATTCTCTCAACCAGCTTCACTTGGAATGCTTTTCCAACAGTCTTGAAGGAGTTCCCACATATGCTGAGCACTTGTTGGCTGCTTTTCCTTCACTTTGTTGTCCATCTTATCCCAAACCATCTCAATTGGGTTGAGGTCAGGTGATTGTGGAGGCCAGGCCATCTGATGCAGCACTCCATCACTCTCCTTCTTGGTCAAGTAGCCCTTACACAGCCTGGAGGTGTGTTGGGTCATTGTCCTGTTGAAAAACAAATTATAGTTAAAGTGCAAACCAGATGGGATGGTGTATCGTTGCAGAATGCTGTGGTAGCCATGCTTGTTAAGTGTGCCTTGAATTCTAAATAAATCACAAACAGTGTCACCAGAAAAGCACCCCCACACCATCACAACTCCTCCTCCATGCTTCACGGTGGGAACCACACATGTGGAGATCATCCATTCACCTACTTTGCGTCTTACAATGACACGGCGGTTGGAACCAAACATCTCAAATTTGGACTCATCAGTCCAAAGATTTCCACCAGTCTAATGTCCATTGATCATGTTTCTTGGCCAAAGCAAGTCTCTTCTTCTTATTGGTGTCCTTTAGTAGTGGTTTCTTTGCAGCAATTTGACCATTAAGGCCTGATTCACACAGTCTCCTCTGAACAGTTGATGTTCAGATGTGTCTGTTACTTGAACTCTGTGAATCATTTATTTGGGCTGCAATCTAAGGTGCAGTTAATTGTCGATTTCTGAGGCTGGTAACTCTAATTAACTTATCCTCTGCAGCAGAGGTAATTCTGGGTTTTCCTTTCCTGTGGCGGTCCTCATGAGAGCCAGTTTCATTATAGCACTTGATGGTTATTGAGACTGCACTTGAAGAAACTTTCAAAGTTCTTGAAATGTTCCGTATTGACTGACCTTCATGCCTTAAAGTAATGATGGACTGTCGTTTCTCTTTGCTTATTTGAGCTGTTCTTAACATAATATGGACTTGGTCTTTTACCAAATAGGGCTATCTTCTGTATACCACCCCTACCTTGTCACAACACAATTGATTCGCTCAAATGCATTAAGAAGGAAATAAATTCCACAAATCAACTTTTAACAAGGCACACATGTTAATTGAAATGCATTCCAGGTGATTACCTCATGAAGCTGGTTGAGAGAATACCAAGAGTGTGCAAAGCTGTCATCAAGGCAAAGGGTAGCTACTTTGAAGGATCTCAAATATAAAATATATTTTGATTAGTTTAACACTGTTTTGGTTACTAAATGATTACATATGTGTTATTTCATAGTGTTGATGTCTTCACTATTATTCTACAATGTAGAAAATGGTAAAAATAAAGAAAAGCCCTTGAATGAGTAGGTGTTCTAAAACCTTTACCCGGTAGTGTATGTATATATATATTTTTTACATATTTTTGTGTTGGGACAAAAGAGTAAAGTAGTTATTTTTTTTATACGATTCTGGCGTTCAATAAGACGAAAGCTTAAACCACCCACTTCTCTGTACACAGTTTTTAACTAGTGCATATACAGACTGTTCAGCTCAAGTACTCCCTGGAGAAGAGCAGGAATTTTCAAAGAGGGGCAGGTGGTGTGCGTGTGCGTGCATGCATGCACACTCGTGTGTGCGCGTGTATGCTGCATGCGTCTGTGTGGGGCAACACCCCTTCCCATGGGTTCCCGTTAAGTCATAATGAAAAAATTGCGACTCAGCACAAATTCAGCAGATTATGAGAAATTACTTGGCAAAACGTGATGCTCTCTCCTTCTGAGCTGAACGTAAAGGAAGAGGAACTAAAACAGGGAGGGGGTCGCATTGGGAAAAGAGAAGAGCACAAGAGGAGAGGCATAAGGGTGAAGTTACAGCCCTCCAAATCTCCCTTTCTCTCCATCCCAGAAGGCATGAAAGGCCTTGGTATCTCCCAGTGGCGACCCCGACGAGAGCAGGAAAGGGGGGCTCACTCCTCCCCTCTGCTCCCCCTCCTCTCCTAGACTAACCACATTGAAGCTTTGCTTGATTTAATAAATGAGGCTTGGGAAACCTGATCATACAACACACTTGTCTTCACAAAGCAGCCCATCTAACTATTGCCAGATGCGGGTGGATGGTGGATGTGTCTGGAAAAAAAAGAGGACACACATGTAATTTCTCCCGGGGCTGGGATGACACAGTACTGTCTTCCCTGGGTGCCAACAGCGCTAGGCTAGCTGGTCAACCCCTACTTTGGAACGACTTGCAGAGACACAGAGAGAGAAGAGAGAGAAGAAAGAGGGAAGATGGACAAACCATTGAGTGGGACTGACTCATAATTAGGGTCATATTCATTAAGCACAGAAGAAAACAGAGTGAAAGAGGGAGGGAGAGTGAAGGATCTTGTCCTCTAAGAAACTGTCCTTTCTGTTTGACTTTGTAATACATTGTGTTACAGTGTGTCCTAATGAATGTGACCAAAAAGAAAGGTGGACAGACCCTCCATGGTGATTCAAGATTGAAGTCCATTGGACTACTTCCTAAAAACTGCAGCATACAGTGCATTTGGAAAGTATTCAGACCCCTTGACTTTTTCCACATTTTGTTACGTTACAGACTTGTTCTAAATTTGATTAAATTATTATTTTTCCTCATCAATCTACACACAGTACCCCATAATGACAAAGCGAAAACATGTTTTTTTGTGTGTGTGCAAATGTGTTACAAAAAAAAACAGAAATACCTTATTTACGTAAGTATTCAGAACCTTTGCTATGAGATTCGAAATTGAGCTCAGGTGCATCCTGTTTCCATTGATCATCCTTGAGACGTTTCTACAACTTGATTGGAGTCCACCTGTGGTAAATTGAATTGATTGGACATGATTTGGAAAGGCACACACATGTCTATATAAGGTCCCACAGTTGACAGTGCATGTCAGAGTAAAAACCAAGGCATGAGGTCGAAGGAATTGTACGTAGCACTCAGAGACAGGATTGTGTCGAGGCACAGATCTGGGGAAGGGTACCAAAACATTTCTGCAGCATTGAACGTCCCCAAGAACACAGTGGCCTCCATCATTCTTAAATGGAAGAAGTTCGGAACCACCAAGACTCTTCCTAAAGCTGGCCGCCCGGCCAAACTGAGCAATCGGGGGAGAAGGGCCTTGGTCAGGAAGGTGACCAAGAACCCGATGGTCACTCTGACAGAGCTCTAGTGTTCCTCTGTGGAGATGGGAGAACCTTCCAGAAGGACAACCATCTCTGCAGCACTCACCCAATCAGGCCTTTATGATAGAGTGGCCAGATGGAAGCCACTCCTCAGTAAAAGGCACATGACAGCCCGCTTAGAGTTTGCCAAAAGGCACCTAAAGACTCTCAGACCATGAGAAACAAGATTATCTGGTCTGATGAAACCACGATTGAACTCTTTGACCTGAATACCAAGCATCACGTTTGAAGGAATCCTGGCACCATCCCTACGGTGAAGTATGGTGGTGGCAGCATCATGCTGTGGGGATGTTTTTCAGCGGCAGGGATAGGGAGACTAGTCAGAATCGAGGCAAAGATGAACGGAGAAAAGCACAGAGATCCTTGATGAAAACTTGGGGCGAAAGTTCACCTTCCAACAGGACAACAATCCTAAGCACACAGCCAACACAACGCAGGAGTGGCTTTGGCACAAGTCTCTGAATGGCCTTGAGTGGCCCAGCCAGAGCCCAGACTTGAACCTGATCGAACATCTCTTTAGAGAACTGAAAATAGCTGTGCAGCAATGATCCCCATCCAACCTGACAGGATCTGCAGAGAAGAATGGGAAAAACTCCCCAAATACAGGTGTGCCAAGCTTGTAGCGTCATACCCAAGAAGACTGTAATCGCTGCCAAAGGTGCTTCAACAAAGTACTGAGTAAAGGGTCTGAATACTTATCTAAATCTGATATTTCAGTTATTTATTTTTTATAAATTTTAAAGAAAATCCCAAAAACTGTTTTTGCTTTGTCATTATGGGGTATTGTGTGTAGATTGATGAGGGGAGAAAAAAAACATTTAATTATATTTGCATCCAGATTTCTCTATTGTGGCTTATGTTAACATTAAGTGATTTGCTTATTTTTACATTTTATAGAAGTACAGACCCAGAGCTTCAAAAGTATATATCATACATTATAGTTGGAAGACTACATGGGAAAGTTATGCTGCTTTAAACATTGATACACTTGTTATCCCCCTTCGTAAACAAGTGGAGAAAATCCCCATTGAAAGATATTTATGAGATTTTTCTCACTTCCTCGACAGCTCTTCTTTGTTTATGCCCATTCAGCATCATTCACACCCTCTAAATGCATCTACAGAGAATACGCAAACAGGGCCAACGGAGCATAGCGCAGGGTTGCAATGTCGTTTTTCGTCCTTGTAATACCCTCCGGCATTCGACACAGTTTTCTTCTACCTGGAGATTTATCATTCCTTGCAAAAATGTAGGGGCAGTATTTAGTGAGTTTTCCAACGGAATTCCTGCCCCTGTTTCTACATCACATCTTTTCATGTATCCCTTTTGGTATAAACATGGAAACAATGGGGGATGTGCTATTAATTCGCTGCAACTCCATGCTATTTTACTTGCAAGCTTAGTTTGTTTGTGGTTTTATTTCGAGATTTGCTACTCTGTCATGAACCCTGCGTCCTGAGTCGGTTCCTGCCTGTGTTGCCGTTTTTCTGCTCTGAATCTCCTATTTCCTGAAGGTTCTTGAACGCTCCCTGCCTGGTTGCCGGGCGACGTTGCTAGGCGGGAGATCTCCCGATTACCCGCACCTGCATCTCATCAGCTATCGGCACACCTGGTCCTGATCATCACCCTTCATAAGCTCTGACCTGACATCCATTCCCTGCCGGATCGTTAGCCATGAACATCATTCTCCCGGAACCTTCACCCAACCCCTGCCTGGTTATCGGCGGCTGCCGAGCCATCATTGGATCTGCCACTTCACCTCCACCAACTCATCTCCGCCGCCCGCTCTGTCCCCTGGATTATTCTGCATCGTTTTCTGAATCTGTTAATAAATACTCACCTTCGTTCAACTCACCTCGTCCTGGTCTGCTTTTGGGTTCTGGCTTAGAAAACCGTGACATACTCACAATTATGTCTGTTTCTGTCCAGTTTTGAGGAGCGTCTTTGCGAGCTGGTGAGACAATACGAGAACCTCTACAACCCTTCGACAAGCGCACAAAAGACAACAGCTGGAGGGAGATATCACGAAATCTGAACACCAATGTTGATATCAAGATTCGGGACCAGTATGTTCACAATCTGAAAAGGGTGAAGGAGACAAGGAGTGGGGCTACCTCAGGTGTGTGTCCCACAGATTGTCTGACAACTGAATTGGATTCATGTTAATGTGAAACCTTGTCAGACAGACACCAATATGCCAGATACGGTATGTACCCGTCATGCAGCCGAGTCCTTTTGTACAGTGTATGTGTTTGTGCTCTTATGTTTAGCAGACCTAGTTAGAACATGGGAAATCAGCTTTTTTCTGAATTGGAGAAATTGTGAGTGGGAAATATTCAGTGCCTGCGTTGTTATCATAATGATTAGCAGGGCTAATTCAAACATCTGAAAAGAGACAAGGGTGTGTGTTCTACACTATATATACAAAAACATGTGGACATCCCTTCAAATTAGTGGATTTGGCTATTTCAGCCACACCCGTTGCTGACAGGTGTATAAAATCGAGCACACAGCCATGCAGTCTCCATTGACAAACATTGGCTGTAGAATGGCCTTACAGAAGAGCTCAGTGACTTTCAACGGGGCACCGTCATAGGATGCCACCTTTCCAACAAGTCAGTTTGTCACACCCTGGCTCTGGGACTCATTATGTTGAGCCAGGGTGTGTTCATTTCTATGTGTGTATTTCTATGTTGGTGTTCATTCTAGTTTGTTGTATTCTATGTTTGCCTGAGTGACTCCCAATCAGAGGCAACGAGTGTCAGCTGTTGGCTGGTTGTCTCTGATTGGGAGCCATATTTAAACTGTATGTTTTCCCTTTGTGGTTGTGGGTTTTTGTTCCGTGTTCGGTCATTGATACCGTGGACGTCACGAGTCGTGTTTTGTTTTGTATTTTGACGCTTTAACTAATGAAAGTCATGTTTGTTCATCACGCTGCGCCTTGGTCTACTCCTTACCTCGACCTTGACAGAAAAACCCACCATGCAACGACCAAGCAGCGTGTCCAGGGGCAGCCCTTGGGGTGGACATGGGAGGAAGCGCCGGGAGAAGAGACGGTGGAGGCGCGCCGTAGAGAGGAGCTACGGCGTGATCAGGGTCGTCGTCGGACGGTCGTGAGGCAACCCCAGAAAATGTTTAGGGGGGGGCACACGGCATGGACGACGGGGCTGACGGAGGAGAAAAGGGGGCGGATCCAGAAGGCCACCAGGCCAGGGGTACACCGCCCTGTACGTCCTGTGCTGATGCCTCACACAGAGTGTGTGAGGGTAGGCATTCAGCCAGGACGGGTGGTGGCCGCTCTTCACTCCAGGCCTCCTATCCGTCTCCACAGCCCGGTTCGGCCTGTCCCTGCTCCACGTACCAAGCCTACGGTGTGCGTCGCCAGCCCAGTCCGGCCTGTCCCTGCTCCACGCACCAAGCCTACGGTGTGCGTCGACAGCCCAGCCCGGCCTGTCCCTGCTCCACGCACCAAGCCTATGTTGTGCGTCGCCAGTCCAGTCCGGCCTGTCCCTGCTCCACGCACCAAGCCTACGGTGTGCGTCGACAGCCCAGCCCGGCCTGTCCCTGCTCCACGCACCAAGCCTACGGTGTGCGTCGACAGCCCAGCCCGGCCTGTCCCTGCTCCACGCACCAAGCCTACGGTGTGCGTCGACAGCCCAGCCCGGCCTGTCCCTGCTCCACGCACTAAACCTACGGTGCGCGTCGCCAGCCCGGTCCGGCCTGTTCCTGCCACCCGCACCAAGTCTACGGTGCGCGTCGCCAGCCCGACCCGGCCTGTTCCTGCCACCCGCACCAAGTCTACGGTGCGCGTCGCCAGCCCGACCCGGCCTGTTCCTGCCACTCGCACCAAACCTACGGTGCGCGTCGCCAGCCCGGTCCGGCCTGTTCCTGCCACCCGCACCAAGTCTACGGTGCGCGTCGCCAGCCCGACCCGGCCTGTTCCTGCCACTCGCACCAAACCTACGGTGCGCGTCGCCAGCCCGGTCCGGCCTGTTCCTGCCACTCGCACTAAGCCAGGGGTGCGAGAAGTCAGCCTGGTAAGGCCCGTCCCTCTTCCACGCACCAAGCCAGGGGTGCGAGTCGTCAGCCTGGTAAGGCCCGTCCCTCTTCCACGCACCAAGCCAGGGGTGCGAGTCGTCAGCCTGGTAAGGCCCGTTCCTCCTCCACGCACAAAGCCAGGGGTGCGAGTCGTCAGCCTGGTAAGGCCCGTTCCTCCTCCACGCACCAAGCCAGGGGTGCGAGTCGTCAGCCTGGTAAGGCCCGTTCCTCCTCCACGCACCAAGCCAGGGGTGCGAGTCGACGGCCTGGTAAGGATCGCTCCTGTTAAGTCCAGTCCTGCTCCAGCCGGCGGGGCCAGACTGGACCAGGGGCACTATGGGGGGTGTATTGGAGGGTGGTGGTCAAGGCCGGAGCCAGAACCGCCGCCGAGGAGGTATGCCCGCCCAGCCCTCCCGTGGTTTGTTTAGTTGAGGCGCGGTCGCAGTCCGCGCCTTTAGGGGGGGTACTGTCACACCCTGGCTCTGGGACTCATTATGTTGAGCCAGGGTGTGTTCATTTCTATGTGTGTATTTCTATGTTGGTGTTCATTCTAGTTTGTTGTATTCTATGTTTGCCTGAGTGACTCCCAATCAGAGGCAACGAGTGTCAGCTGTTGGCTGGTTGTCTCTGATTGGGAGCCATATTTAAACTGTATGTTTTCCCTTTGTGGTTGTGGGTTTTTGTTCCGTGTTCGGTCATTGATACCGTGGACGTCACGAGTCGTGTTTTGTTTTGTATTTTGACGCTTTAACTAATTAAAGTCATGTTTGTTCATCACGCTGCGCCTTGGTCTACTCCTTACCTCGACCTTGACACAGTTCTAGCAGCTAGTGCTGTTATTGTGAAGTGGAAACGTCTAAGAGCAACAACGGCTCAGCCGCGAAGTGGTAGGCCACACAAGCTCACAGAACGGGACCGCCGACTGTCCTCAGTTGCAACACTCACTACCGAGTTCCAAGCTGCCTCTGGAAGCAATGTCAGCACAAGAACTGTTAGTCCGGAGCTTCATGAAATGGGTTTCCATGGCTGAGCAGCCGCACACAAGCCTAAAATCACCATGCGCAATGCCAAGCGTAAGCTGGAGTGGTGTAAAGCCTGGTACCATTGGACTCTGGAGCAGTGGAAACGTGTTCTCTGGAGTGATGAATCACGCTTCACCATCTGGCAGTCCGACGGACAAATCTGGGTTTGGCTGATGCCAGGAGAACGCTACCTGCCCCAATGCATAGTACCAACTGTAAAGTTTAGTGGAGGAGGAATAATGGTCTGAGAAATGGTTTGTCGATATCGGAGTGGCAGAACTTGACTGGCCTCCACAGAGCCCTGACCTCAACCCCATCGAATGCCTTTGGGATGAATTGGAACGCCGACTGCGAGCCAGGCCTAATCACCCAACATCAGTGCCCAACACAAAGGGCGGACCAACTCCATATTAATGCCCATGATTTTGGAATGAGATGTTTGACAATTAGGTGTCCACAATTTGGTCATGTAGTGTAATTAGATTGAGATGTTTATGAAATCAGTAATTTTGAGTAAGAATATTTACTCAAAGGGCCAATGGAGATGTTTTAAGATTGCTTGCAATGTCTTCTAATGTATTCGCCATCTGCTTTTGGGTGTTGGAGGGGGGTGGTGTTTTAGACAGCCCAGAGACAGAGCTGAGTCCAGAGGGCCCATCTACAGGTGGTCCATCGCCCCGTGGTTCATAATCTCCATGGCCTGGTTCATCACCTCCCCAGCCCCTCTCCCCAACACCGAGGCCCTTGTCAGCAACGCCCAACGCACCGTCCAGGCGCACTGTTGCTCTCTGCCCTGCAACTCCATCAACCTCCGCCCCATCTCCCCGACCCAGCTCCAGTAGCTGGAAGAGGAAGAATGCTGAGGATCCTTTGGACACTGACATTATGCAGCGGGTGGATGAGTTAAAGAAATGCCAGCTGGAGTTACGGCAGCAGGAGTTACAGAAACAGCAGCAGTGTCCAGCAAATGCCGTCTATGGCATCATGGTACCATGGATGGTGTCTATTCCTCCTGATCATTGTCTCCCATTTGTCAGGGACATGACAATGTATTTTTTATATTGTGTTTTACATAGCACTAGGTTCTTCTTGTGATCCCGTGTAGCTCAGTTGGTAGACCATGGCGTTTGGAACACCAGGGTTGTGGGTTCAATTCCCATTGGGGGCCAATATGAAAATGTATGTACTCACTAACTAAGTCGCTCTGGATAAGAGCGTCTGCTAAAATGTGATGTTTCCTCTTGTTATCGTAAATAAATATCAAAAATGTCTGCTAATGTCGTTGTCTGGTTATTTGTACTTGTCGCCGAAAATATTTATTTTCTGAATCAGTCACTCAGTAAACTTGTACTGCTTTGTACATGAGCTATGTAGATGAGGTTAATATCTTCGGTGTCTGTCCTTATTGTCTACAGCTGGACACTCATTCTCACCCATGTACCAGGAAGGTCTCCATTGATAGGCCACTACACATGACCATGTAGAACCTTGTGTTATGTTGATTAAATGTCTTGAGGGTCTAGCTTTATTATCTACAGCTGGACAGCCATTCTCACCCAAGTACCACCAATTTACCA
This sequence comes from Coregonus lavaretus, assembly GCF_964263955.1. Lineage (NCBI taxonomy): Eukaryota > Metazoa > Chordata > Actinopteri > Salmoniformes > Salmonidae > Coregonus > Coregonus lavaretus. Next base: position 29,780,660 of record NC_140016.1, on the reverse strand, counting down.
TAGCGCGAAAGTCCTCATTGAAAGGCCACTACGCATAACACAAGGTTAGGTAAATGTTTTGAGGGTCTAGCTTCAAAAAAATATGACAAACTAAAACAATGTGACTGTTATGGTCTTTATTGTGATTCGTAAAGTGTGAATTTTTATTTATTTAACTAGGCAAGTCTGTTAAATGACAGCCTACCCCAGCCAAACCTGGGCCAATTGAGCACCACCCTATAGGACTCCCAATCATGGCCAGATTGTGATACAGCCTGGAATTGAACCAGGGTCTGTAGTGACACCTCAAGCACTGAGATGCACTGCCTAAGACCGCTGCACCACTCGGGAGCCAATAAGAAAATCATCTCAATCCAAACATCAAAACCAAGTGTGTAGCTCACAACATGACGTATAAACAGTCATCAACCAGAGGAAGATAACATATTTTCCAAACCACACTCTAACATTTGAGCATTTACAGTCACCAGAGTTTCGTTAACATTCGGGGCTCAGTCCTGAAGACCAGGGGCTGAGGAGTTTGTGGGTCCCAGAAAAAAATGGCCTTTTCTAAAATCATTTCCTGCCATTCTACGTCATTTTAAATGACTGGAGACATTACAGTAATATTTGTTTATACCAAACAAATGATCAAAATGACAAGCTACTCTTAAATGTACATACTGAGATCAATAAAACGAACGACCCATCTCTTAAATGCTACCAATAGCATAGCCAATGAAAAGAGTGGATACACAGATCTTAGGCCTACAATATGAGGAGGAAATTATATTCCACCAACTTCCCAGTGGCACTCACCTATTCAAACATATTTTCCCCGCAATTGTACATTATTTTGAAATATTGCGAAATACCTTCTAGCTGTTGCCTGCTGTTCATTGACAGCCACAACTCAACAATCAGCTGTTTTACATGATGCCCAATTGCGTGATTCCCGACTGTAGACTAGGCCTATAATAATAAAATAATATGCTATTTAACAGACACTTTCATCCAAAGCGACTTACAGTCATGCGTGCATACATTATTTTTTTTTGTGTATGGGTGGTCCCGGGGATTGAACCCACTACATTGGCATTACAACTGCCGTGCTCTACCAGCTGAGCTACAGAGGACCACTTGTGCTACTATGTGCTCATAATGTGACAAAACACAATCTACAGACATTTTTTAAAATAAGCTATTGATACTTATGCATGTGTAGTATTTTCAATTATTAATTTATCTTTATAGGAGTAATTATATAATTTCGCCAAAAACATACAATTTATCTGCAGCCCTTCCACCATCCCTTCCTGCAGCGCTATGTTTTATTCCATGCACTGTGCTCTCCCCAAGGCCAGATAATCAACACTTATTTCTATTAATTCAACCGATTGTGGTCAGTAACCCCATATAAGGTTAGGTAGGCCTACTGTTACAATAATATTTAAAATAATCTATCAGCAAGTAGCCTAGCCTACAATTACAAGATAATAAATTCACTGAGTCAATGAAGCCAATAGTGGTTTCAGCTATATTGTTATTGAAACGATGTAGGCCTTGTGACCTTTTTAAACAATAAAAAAATATGTCAAATGACTTGAACAGCTTATGGGAAAAGTGTACAGATGTGTATTCGCATCAGTAGGCTAAGTGACTGAAATGCATCAGAAAAGTATTGGTAAGTTCAGGAAAACATCAGGGAAGCTCATCAGGTAGGCTATAGGCCTAATGTGTGTGTGTAGAGAAAATCTGCATTGCTTTCAATTGCTGTACTAATGCACTCAACTCAACTTAACTAACATTTCCCAGCATAATTGTAACCAAATATCCAAACAGAGATTCAGTGAAAACTAAAATCTGACAATGATTGAATTATCAAGATGAGTTCCCATGCTTGTCTCAAAGCAGTGCAATGATGCTGTCCCAATCAAAACTGTGCTGGAATTATCAGTTGACCACACATGGCAATTGCTTTACATTTATTATAACCAGTGGTATAGTGCAATTTTTCTAGGTAGCCTACCGGAGCACATTTTAAAAAATTGTTATTAAGCAATCATTTCTGAAAGAAAGTTGGTACCGATATGAAGCCTATTGTATAAAATAATTGTAGAATATTCATACAAATCATTATCCAGATTGCCTACAGTATGCCTAAAGGCTAAAGGAAAATGTTTATAAAATCCTAAAACACCAAATTAGGCCTACCTTATTATCAGTGGCGATTTTAGCATGTAAATCTAGATGGGACAAACAAAAAAAATTGGGGAATGCATGCCAGCAAAGCCACTACACAACACAACAATAAACAATACATTAATTGCACTATAACGGTGACAAACGTTGCCCACGAACTGTTAGGGCCTACAGTCCCAACAGCAGTCCCTTCTAGGCAGAGTTGCAAAGAAAAAGCCACATCTCAGACTGGCCAATAAAAAGACAAGATTAAGATTGGCAGTCTGAGATATGGCTTTTTCTTTGCAACTCTGCCTAGAAGGTCAGCATCCCGGAGTCGCCTCTTCACTTTTGACGTTGAGGCTGGTGTTTTGCGGGTACTATTTAATGAAGCTGCCAGTTGAGGACCTGTCAGGCGCCTGTTTCTCAAACTAGACACTCTTATGTATTTATCATCTTGCTCAGTTGTGCACCAGGGCCTCCAACTCCTCTTTCTATTCTGGTTAGAGACAGTTTGCGCTGTTCTGTGAAGGGAGTAGTACACAGCATTGTACGAGATCTTCAGTTTCTTGGCAATTTCTCGCATTGAATAGCCTTAATTTCGCAGAACAAGAACAGACTGACAAGTTTCAAAAGAAAGTTATTTGTTTCTGGCCATTTTGAGCCTGTAATCGAACCCTCAATTGTTGATGCTCCAGATACTCAACTAGTCTCAAGAAGGCCAGTTGTATTGTTTCTTTAATCAGCACAACAGTTTTTAGCTGTGCTAACATAATTGTAAAAAGGGTTTTCTAATGATCAATTAGCCTTTGATTAGCAAACACAACGTGCCATTGGAACACATGACTTATGGTTGCTGATAATGGGCCTCTGTACGCCTATGTAGATATTCCATTAAAAATCAACCGTTTCCAGCTACAATAGCCATTTACAACATTAACAATGTCTACACTGTATTTCTGATCAATTTGATGTTATATTAATGGACAAAAAAATTGCTTTTCTTTCGAAAACAAGGACATTTCTAAATGACCCCAAACCTTTGAATGGTAGTGTTTTACATTGTTTGCAAACTGATATGTGACACGTATTAATGCAAAAAGAACATGCAAAACAGGCAAGCCCAAATTATGAAATAACACATATGGAATCATGTAGTAACCAAAAAAGTGTTAAACAAATCTAAATATATTTTATATTTGAGATTCTTCAAAGTAGCCACCCTTTGCCTTGATGACAGTTTTGCACACTCTCTCATCCAGCTTCATGAGGTAGTCACCTGGAATGCATTTCAGTTAACAGGTGTGCCTTGTTAAAAGTTAATTTGTGGAATTTCTTTCCTTCTTAATGAGTTTGAGCCAAGCAGTTGTGTTGTGACAAGGTGGAGAAACAACAATCCAGCATTACTTTAAGACATGAAGGTCAGTCAATACGGAACATTTCAAGAACTTTGGAAGTTTCTTCAAGTGCAGTCTCAAAAAACATCAAGCACTATGATGAAATGGGCACTCATGAGGACCACCACAGGAATGGAAGACCCAGAGTTACCTCTGCTGCAGAGGATACGTTCATTAGAGTTACCAGCCTCAGAAATTGCAGCCCAAATAAGTTCAAGTCACAGACACATCTTAACATCAACAGTTCAGAGGGGACTGTGTGAATCAGGCCTTCATGGTCAAATTGCTGCAAAGAAACCACTACTAAAGGACACCAATATGAAGAAGAGACCTGCTTGGGCCAAGCAACACGAGCAATGGACATTAGACCAGTGGAAATGTGTCATTTGGTCTGGAGTCCAAATTGGAGATTTTTGGTTCCAACCGCTGTGTCTATGTGAAACGCGGTGTGGGTGAACGGATGATCTCCGCATGTGTATTTCCCACCGTAAAGCATGGAGGAGGATGTGTTATGGTGTTGGGGTGCTTTGCTGGTGACACTGTCTGTGATTTATTTAGAATTCAATGCACACTTAACCAGCATGGCTACCACAGCCTTCTGCAGCGATACACCATTCCATCTGGTTTGCGCTTAGTGAGAGTATCATTTGTTTTTCAACAGGACAATGACCCAAAACACACCTCCAGGCTGTGTAAGGGCTATTTGAACAAGAAGGAGAGTGATGGAGAGCTGCATCAGATGACCTGGCCTCCACAATCACCCGTCCTCAACCCAATTGAGATGGTTTAGGATGAGTTGGACCAAAGAGTGAAGGAAAAGCAGCCAACAAGTGCTCAGCATATGTGGGAACTCCTTCAAGACTGTTGGAAAAGCATTCCTCATGAAGCTGGTTGAGAGAATGCCATGAGTGTGCAAAGCTGTCATCAAGGTAAAGGGTGGCTACTTTGAAGAATCTAAAATATAAAATACATTTTGATTTGTTTAACACTTTTTTGGTTACTACATGATTCCATATGTGTTATTTCATAGTTTTGATGTCTTCACTATTATTCTACAATGTAGAAAATAGTAAAAATAAAGAAAAACCCTTGAATGTGTAGGTGTGTCCAAACTTTTGACTGGTACTGTATATATATATATATATATATATATATATATATATATATATATATATATATATATATATATATATATACGTATACACTCACCGGCCAGTTCATTTGTTACACCACCCCGTTCACGAAAATGTATCGCTCCTACAGACAGTGAGTCACATGGCCAAAGCTTGCTATATAAAGCAGGCAGACAGGCATCGAGGCATCGAGGCATTCAGTTACTGTTAGATTGAACGGTAGAATGGGCTAAATTAGTGACCTAAACGACTTTGGGCGTGGTATGGTCGTCGGTGCCAGGCACACCGGTTCCAGTATCTCAGAAATGACCACACTCTTTGACTTTTCATGCACGAAAGTGTCTAGGGTTTCCTGAGAATGGTGTGACAAACAAAAACATCCAGTCCTGTGGGCGATAACAGCTCTTTGATAAGAGAGGTCGCAGGAAAATGTCAAGAATCGTGCAAGCTAACAGTTAGGCCACAAACAGACAAATAACAGAGCAGTACAACAGTGGTGTGCAGAATGGCATCTCGGAACGCACAACTCGTCGATTTCTGTCACGGATGGGCTATTGCAGCAGACGACCACACCGGGTTCCACTCCTGTAAGTTTAAAGTAAGAAGAAGCGGCTCCAGTGGGCACGCAATCACCAACAATGGACAATTGAGGAGTCGAAAAACATTGTATGATCTGACAAATCCCTGTTCATGTTGCGTCATGCTGATGGCAGAGTAAGGATTTGGCGCAAGCAGCATGAGTCCATGGACCCATCCTGCCTGGTGTCAACAGTACAGGCTGGTGGTGGTGTACCGCTGTCCAATCTGTAGCAACTGCGTGAAGCCATCGCGTCAGCATGGACCAACATCCTGGTAGAACGTTTACGACTTGTAGAATCCATGCCCGAAACAATTCAGGCTGTTCTGGAGTCAAAGGGCAGTCCGAACCAGTACTAGATGGTTGTACCTAATAAACTGGCCGGTGAGTGTATATGTATATATACATTTTTAACAGCCCTACTGTGAAGTAGGAACTAGCATCAAACGCCTCAGATCCTGTAACTGGTCACATTTTGCTTTACTGGGCTGGTGCTAACTAGTTTTTGATCCATCTTGCAAATTGACAAGTTGTGTGGGGATTGCAATCTTCCACACACAGGAGAGGCTTAGCCGGTCCTATATGTTAAATATGCTTATTAAGGAACGCTTGCAATGATTGAAGAAGTGTATTAGCAAGCATTACAGCAGCTCCTAAACTGACAAGATAGCTCTCTGTTCCTCAGCATTATAGCAGCTCCTAAACTGACAAGCTAGCTCTCTCAGAGTCCTCAGCATTATAGCAGCTCCTAAACTGACAAGCTAGCTCTCTCAGAGTCCTCAGCATTATAGCAGCTCCTAAACTGACAAGCTAGCTCTCTCAGAGTCCTCAGCATTATAGCAGCTCCTAAACTGACAAGCTAGCTCTTTCAGAGGCCTCAGCTAAGGACTGAGGCCTTGATATGTCAGCATAGGTGGCAGATATAACTACAATAGTTAAATGGCACTTTATTTACATATTATAATGTGACCATGTTGTGATATGGCCCATAAATGTCTAAATGAATTCAACAATCGATGTGTATAACAATGCTGTAAATAATCTAAACATCAACAAATAAGAACTTGCACATGAGTCATCATGACCACCGTTGTATAACGTGCAGTCCTTCGCTGTCAATCATCATCGAGTCTGCTTTAATCACTAGAACAACATGGGGCACCCACACTTGTGGGACTGTCCTTGAATAGATGGCACCATGTAATCCGTGGACAAATACAATGAAAGCTAGGCTTAATCTATGGGATCAGAGAGCAGGATAGTCCTCACTATTAATGAACCATTTAAACAACATGCCTTAATCTGCATCAAATAGTATAAACACGTTTGTATATGGAAGGATTTAGTTTAAAATAGAACTGCATGGAAGACATTTTTGCCTAGTGTGCATCACATTGCAGTGTCTAAAATAACCACATATTGTATATAACCACAACTAATAAATCATGTATCGTTTCATGAACACCATATAATGGATTTTGATCTCCTTAGAAACATAGTCTTACACCAACCACCAAATGTTAAAACAGAGCCTTTGAGTATTATTCAACAACCAACATGATCTCACAACATAAGTAAATAGTCAGTGATGTACACAATTTTAGATTAAATGTGTCATATTTCATTTTTGATCCGGCTCTTCACAACCACTACTGCATAATATTCAACTTCATTCATATTCTATTGCAAGGTCATAGTCTTGATTAAATATTCATAATTCAATATGACAGTCATTCTAATGTTGATTTTCGGCTTCAAACTTTTATCTTAACATGATTGAGCATTGCTCCTCATCTCAGTAGATAATTCAAAAAGTATTCCTAAAACATTGAAATCACTGCTCATGATTGCAGTTCAGAGAACCAAATCCATTCAATCATACATTCTATTCAAATTCTGTCTCATTCCATTTAGATTTACTCTTGATTTATATTCACCTTATAATGTACATTTGCCTATAAAATACATTACTTTGAGATTGTCTGTATCTACAGGGCTCTGGTAACTTTCTGGCAACTTTCTAGTATACAGTACAAACCCCATTATGTTATCATATATCATCGTAGCCATAGGAAGTGAACCAACAATTTGAGGCAGCTAGGTTACACTGGGTTGTATTATTATAGCTGCTTCATTTCAGTTTGTTTTGACTGTATTGTTCCATTGAGCCATACATCTAATCTCCTTAAGCAAGACATTAACTTGCAGGTCAAAAGGTAATGGAGATGGGTTTCTGGGCATCTGTCTGGAAGTGTCTATCCTGACCTCTACAACACTCTTATTGAGTGAGCCATGTTGCACAGCACATATGTAAACAATGGTTTAGCTCTCTTCACACGCTATTGGCTTGTTGTGCAGAGTTTAAGACAACAGCGGCTACGGTCATCAGTGCTAACATTCACTAACATTCGCCACGGCCCCTGTTGTCCGATCGAGGCGGACAAGCATGTCTAGAAATAAGCATGGTGGAAGATGAGAAACAATCTAACAATCTGTGTGTCCCCGGTTTCAATAACAAGATCCCAAATTGATTTAATTAATGTAGTATGTATGCCCTTGACGAAGGAAAGATCTGAAGAAATTCCTTTGTCATGGATGGGAAAGGGATTATTTATGGTGTTGTTTGTGCTTATGTATTTCCAAAATTAAAACATATAGGCTGTCAAAAGCAATAAAATAGACGAATTGCTTTGGCATGGGTCGAGACAGTTGGGGAATGCTCTGCATATTGGCAGTTCAAATGAGATGGGATTTGGAGACTTTGAAAGTACATTTGAGCTTCAGACTTTAGTAATGAGGCCTGGCGGAGTGATATCACCCTCCCCAAATATTTAGTTTTGACGTGTGGTGAGAGAGCGAGAGAAAGAGAGAGAGAGAGATAGAGAGAGAGAGAGAGCACTGTGACAGTTTTCAGCTGGGGACCAAAGCAGGGCCAGCCCTCTCCAAACAATACAGGCGTGATACTATCAGTTTATGATGTTCGCTGCTCTGAGGGAAGACCAAAAAACCTTTCCTCCCCCTTGCTGTCTTTCGCTTGGTACTTGTGTTTGTCAAATTTGTTTTGTTTTTTTACCTATGTCAATATTGTCTACTACTGCGGGAGACCAAAGTGAGATACTCCATGTGAACAGAGGGGATATGGAGGGAGAGAAGGAGCAGCAGGGCTGGCAATGGGCGGTCGCTTAGGGCCCCCTGCCGCTTGCTATTTTCTACATTTTAGAGTAAGTAGAAGAGACTTGTTTGGGCCAAGAAACACGAGCAATGGACATTAGACCGGTGGAAATCTGCCCTTTGGTCTGATGAGTCCAAATTTGAGATTTTTGGTTCCAACCGCCGTGTCTTTGTAAGACGCAGAGTAGGTGAACAGATGATCTCTGCATGTGTGGTTCCCACCGTGAAGCATGGAGGAGGGGGTACTTTGATGGTGACACTGTCAGTGATATATTTAGAATTCAAGACACACTTAACCAGCATGGCTACCAAAGCATTCTGCAGCGATATGCCATCCCATCTGGTTTGCACTTAGTGGGACTATCATTTGTTTTTCAACAGGACAGTGACCCAACACACCTCCAGGCTGTGTAAGGGCTATTTGTCCAAGAAGGAGAGGGAAAAGCATTCCTCATGAAGCTGGTTGAGAGAATGCCAAGAATGTGCAAAGCTGTCATCAAGGAAAAGGGTGGCTACTTTGAAGAATCTAAAATCTAAAATATATTTTGATTTGTTTAACACTTTTTTGGTTACTACATGATTCCATATGTGCTATTTCACAGTTTTTCTACAATGTAAAAAATAGTAAAAATAAATAAAAACCCTTGAATGAGCAGATGTGTCCAAACTTTTGACTGGTACTGCATGCAGACACCCCTTCAAATGAGTGGATTCAGCTATTTCAGCCACACCCGTTGCTGACAGGTGTGTAAAATTGAGCACACAGCCATGCAACCTCCATAGACAAATATTGGCTGTAGAATGGCCTTACTGAAGAGCTCAGTGACTTTCAACGTGGCACCGTCATAGGATGCCACCTTTTCTAACTAGTCAAATTTCTGCCCTGCTAGAGCTGCCCCGGTCAACTGTAAGTTATGTTATTGTGAAGTGGAAAGTCTAGGAGCAACACCGGCTAAGCGGTAGGCAACACAAGCTCACAGAACGGGACCACGGCATGCTGAAGCGCATAGCGCGTAACAATCATCTGCCCACAGTTGCAACACTCGCTACCGAGTTCCAAACTGCCTCTGGAAGCAACGTCAGCAAAATAACTTTTAGTCGGGAGCTTAATGAAATGGTTTTCCATGGCCGAGCAGCCGCACACAAGCCTTTGATCACCATGCGCAATGCCAAGTGTCGGCTGGAGTGGTGTAAAACTTGCCGCCACTGGACTCTGGAGCAGTGGAAACGCGTTCTTTGGAGTGATGAATCACGCCTCACCATCTGGCAGTCTGACGGATGAATCTGGCATCGGCGGATCCCAGGAGAACGTTACCTGCCCAAATGCATAGTGCCAACTGTAAAGTTTGGTGGTGGAGTTATGGTCTGGAACTGTTTTTCATGGTTCGGGCTAGGCCCCTTAGTTCCAGTGAAGGGAAATCTTTATGCTACAGCATGCAATGACATTGTAGATGATTTTGTGCTTCCAACATTTTGGCAACAGTTTGGGGAAGGTCCTTTCCTGTTTAAGCAAGACAATGCCCCCGTACACAAAAAAAAGGTCCATACAGAAATGGTTTGTCGAGATTGGTGTGGAAGAACTTGACTGGCCTGCACAGAGCCTTGACCTCAACCCCATCGAACACCTTTGGGATAAATTGGAACGCAGACTGGGAGCCAGGCCTAATAGCCCAACATCAGTGCCGACCTCACTAATGCTCTTATGGCTGAATGGAAGCAAGTCCCCGCAGCAATGTTCCAACATCTAGTGGAATGACTTCCCAGAAGAGTGGAGGCTGTTATAGCAGCAAAGGGGGGTCCATATCCATATTAATGGCCATGATTTTGGAATGAGATGTTCGACGAGCAGCTGTCCACATACTTTTGGTAATGTAGTGTATATACTGTATATGTGTGTATAAAGTGGTGTAAAGTACTTAAGTAAAATTACTTTAAAGTACTACTTAAGTAGTGTTTTTGGGTATCTGTACTTTACTTTACTATTTATATTTAGGAAAATATTTGCTTTTACTTCACTACATTCCTAAAGAAAATAATGTACTTTTTACCCCATACATTTTCCCTGACACCCAAACATTTACATGTTACATTTTGAATGCTTAGGAGGACAGGAAACTGGTCCAATTCACTCACTTATCAAGAGAAAATCCCTAGTGATCCCTATTGCATCTAATCTGGCAGACTCACTAAACACAAACGCTGTCACGGATTCAGCCGAGGCTGCCCCTCCTCCTTGCTCGGGCAGGCTTCGGCGTTCGTCGTCACCAGAGTACTAGCTGCTACCGATCTATGTTTCTATGTTCGACTTATTCTGTCTTGATTGGTTACACCTGTTTCCCATTATGTAGTATTGTCTTCCCTATTTAACCCTCTGTCTTACAATGTGTGTTGTGTGTGATTGTTATTGTTATCGGCAGTCGTTAGTGTGCGGGTTATTTCCTCCCTGTGTGGTACGTTTTCTGATCAGCTCTGTGTCCTGCGTTTGACTTCGCTCACCGCATTTCACTGACGCCTTTGACAGAATCACACACCATACATGGAGTCAGCAGGAGCAGCGGTGCCAGCCGGATCGATGGAGGAACGCGTACAACAACAAGCGGCCATGATCCAGGCTCTCGGCACCGCCATGGAACGTGTGGTTAACACAATGGAGCGATGGGAGAGAGGAGGTCTTCCTATACCTCATCCGATGACACCACCACCTATATCGATACCCATCGTTTCACCTCCGGGGTCCAGTGGGATTCGGCTCTCGCTCCCGAGGGCTTATGACGGCACAGCTGCCGGGTGTCAGGGTTTTCTGCTCCAGGTAGAATTCTACCTGGCAACCATCCACCCGGCCCCCTCGGGATACGAGAGCGTGTCCGCCCTCATCTCCTGTCTGTCCGGTAAAGCGCTGGAGTGGGCCAACGCCGAGTGGGGGGGGGGGGGGGGGGGGGGGATAGACGCCGCAACTGTCAGCTATGCGGTGTTCACCCGCCGCTTTAGGGCGGTATTCGATCATCCACCAGAGGGGAAAGCGGCGGGTGAGCGTCTATTCCTCCTCAGACAGGGGAAGAGGAGCGCGCAGGAATTCGCACTGGACTTTCGGACTCTGGCTGCCAACGCGGGATGGTATGAGAGGGCCCTCATCGACCACTACCGATGTAGCTTGAGGGAGGACGTTCGTCGGGAATTGGCCTGCAGGGACACCAACCTAAGCCTGGACCAACTGGTGGACATGTCCATTCGACTAGATAACCTGTTGGCTACCCGCGGACGTCCGGATCCGGGGCCGTCCATTCCATCCCCCAGCACCTCAGACCCTACCCCTATGGAGCTCGGAGGTGCTGCTATGAGGGAGACCAGTAGAGGGGCCGTCCCCTGCACCAACTGTGGCCGCAGAGGACACACTGCTGGTCGGTGCTGGGGAGGGCCTCCTAGGAGTCGAGGCAGTAGGCAGCGCACTGATGAGCCGTTTCAGGTGAGTAGGCACCCAACTCACCCAGAGCTCCCTGTTGCGCATATATGTATGAATGTTGAAGTTTCCAGAGTTTTCTCCTCAGTTCCAGCATAAGGCGCTAGTAGATTCAGGCGCAGCTGGGAACTTTATTGATCGTCAGTTTACCCATAAGTTAGGGATTCCTATTGTGCCAGTCGATGTGCCCTTCCCTATCCATGCCATAGATAGCCGCCCTTTAGGGTCAGGGTTGATTAGGGAAGTCACAGCGCCTCTCAGGATGAAGACGCAGGAGGGTCATGAGGAAATGATTAGTTTGTATCTGATTGATTCTCCTGCGTTTCCCGTGTTGTTGGGGCTTCCCTGGTTAGCTTCTCATGACCCCACTATTTCATGGCAACAGAGGGCTCTCAAGGGATGGTCTGATCAGTGCTTGGGGAGGTGTGTAGGTGTTTCCGTAGGGGCAACTACGGTGGAGAGTCCGAACCAGGTTCCCGCCTTGCACATTCCGCCTGAATATGCCGATTTGGCTCTCGCCTTCTGTAAATTAAAGGCGACTCAATTACCACCCCATCGACAGGGGGATTGTGCAATAAACCTCCAGGTAGGCGCTGCACTTCCCCGGAGTCACGTGTATCCTCTGTCACAGGAGGAGACGGCGGCTATGGAAACATATGTCACCGAATCTCTGAGACAGGGATACATATGGCCGTCCACTTCCCCTGCGTCATCAAGTTTCTTTTTTGTGAAGAAGAAGGATGGTGGTTTACGCCCGTGCATTGACTACCGTGGTCTAAATCAGATCATAATAAACTATAGCTATCCACTACCTCTGATTGCTAGTATGACGGAGTCATTGCACGGGGCACGCTTCTTCACTAAATTGGATCTCAGGAGCGCGTACAACCTGGTGCGTATTCAGGAGGGAGATGAGTGGAAGACAGCATTTAGTACTACCTCGGGGCACTATGAGTACCTCGTCATGCCATACGGTCTGATGAATGCTCCTTCAGTCTTCCAAACGTTTGTTGATGAGATTTTCCGGGACCTGCATGGACAGGGTGTAGTGGTGTATATCGATGACATTCTAATATACTCCGCTACACGAGCCGAGCATGTGTCCTTGGTTCGTCGGGTGCTTGGTAGACTGTTGGAGCATGACCTGTATGTGAAGGCGGAGAAATATCTGTTCTTCCAAGAGTCCATCTCTTTCCTGGGACACCGCTTTCCTGGGACCTGTTTACTTTGGCTCCGGTGCTGGCTCATCCGGATCCTTCCTTGGCATTCCAAGTTGAGGTGGATGCGTCCGAGGCTGGGATCGGTGCTGTACTGTCTCAGTGCTCGGGTACGCCACCAAACTCCGCCCCTGTGCTTTCTTTTCTAAGAAGCTCAGTCCGGCGGAGCGCAATTATGATGTGGGGGACCGGGAGCTGTTAGCTGTGGTTCAAGCCCTGAAGGTGTAGAGGCATTGGCTTGAGGGGGCTAAACACCCTTTTCTCATTTTGACTGACCATCGTAACCTGGAGTACATCCGGGCGGCGAGGAGGTTGAACCCTCGTCAGGCAAGATTGGCTATGTTTTTCACTCGATTTGTGTTTACGCTCACTTACAGACCAGGTTCCCAGAACGCTAAGGCAGACACCCTGTCCCGACTGTATGACACAGAGGAGAGGTCCATTGAGCCCACTCCCATACTCCCGGCGTCGTGTCTGGTGGCACCAGTGGTGTGGGAGGTTGATGCGGACATCGAGCGGGCGTTACGTACCGAGCCTACTCCCCCCCAGTGTCCGGAGGGTCGGATGTACGTGCCGCTTGAGGTTCGTGATCGATTGATCCATTGGGCTCACACGTCACCCTCCTCTGGTCATCCTGGTATTGGTCGGACAGTGCACTGTCTTAGTGGGAAGTGCTGGTGGCCCACTTTAGCCAAGGACGTGAGGGTTTATGTTTCCTCCTGCTCAGTGTGCGCCCAGTGTAAGGCACCTAGACACCTGCCCAGAGGGAAATTACAACCCCTACCCGTTCCACAACGGCCGTGGTCTCATCTATCGGTGGACTTTGTCACGGACCTTCCTCCCTCCCAGGAGAACACCACGATCTTGGTCGTTGTGGATCGGTTTTCGAAGGCCTGCCGTCTCATTCCTATGCCAGGTCTCCCTACAGCCCTACAAACTGCTGACGCCCTGTTTACACACGTCTTCCGGCACTACGGGGTACCTGAGGATATAGTGTCAGATCGGGGTCCCCAGTTCACCTCTAGAGTCTGGAGGGCGTTCATGGAACGTCTGGGGGTCTCGATTAGCCTTACCTCAGGTTTTCACCCCGAGAGTAATGGGCAGGTGGAGAGAGTTAACCAGGATGTGGGTAGGTTTCTGAGGTCCTATTGCCAGGACCAGCAGAGGGAGTGGTCGGGTTATATCCCCTGGGCAGAGATAGCCCAGAACTCACTTCGCCACTCCTCTACTAACCTTATGCCTTTTCAGTGTGTGTTAGGTTATCAGCTGGTCCTGGCACCTTGGCATCAGATCTGGCTCTCGACCCGAAACCTTCCGGCTCTGGTCACTGTTTTCCGCAGTGGACTGCAGGAGGAGGTACAGACGGATTTAGCCTGCCGTGATGACAACCTGTCACTCGGCCAGCTCATCAGCATGACGATCCGGTTGGACAACCTCTTGCAGTCCCGGCGAAGACCTGCGCGGAATCCGGAGCCCATGGCTACACCTGCTCCGTGGCCAGAGCCGATGGAGGTGGGCTCTGCACGTTTGCCATAGGAGTCGGAGGAATCTGGGCCTCTGCTCCTAATGTGGAGAAATTGGTCATTTCTCCCCGACCTGCCCTCTATCCACTAATAGGCGAGGAGGTGACAAACTAGGGAATTCCCCTGCTCCAACCAGGTAGGATGCAAGATCTCCTGTCCTTTTCTGTCAACTCAACCAGTGTGTTTTTCCATTAAATTCCCTGAATACTCTAGCCCATTATCGATCAATAATGACAAACCTCCTGGCATTGACAACTTAGATGGAATGCTACTGAGGATGGTAGCTGACTCAATAGCCACTCCTATCTGTCATATCTTTAATCTGCCTAGAGGAAAGTCTTTGTCCTCCAGCCTGGAGGGAAGCCAAAGTAATTCCACTACCCAAGAATGGTAAAGCGGCCTTTACTGGTTCAAACAGAAGACCTATAAGCTTGCTGCCAGCTCTTAGCAAACTGTTGGAAAAAATGGTGTTTGACCAAATACAATGTTATTTCTCTGTAAACACATTAACAACAGACTTTCAACATGCTTATAGGGAAGGGCACTCAACATGTACTGCACTGACAAAAATGACTGATGATTGGTTGAAAGAAATTGATAATAAAAGATTGTGGGAGCTGTACTGTTAGATTTCAGGGCAGCCTTTGATATTATTGACCAAAACCTGTTGTTGAGAACTTATGTGTTATGGCTTTTCAATCTGCCATATCAAGGATTCAGAGCTATCTATCTAATAGAACTCAAAGAGTTTTCTTTAAAGAAAGCTTCTCTAATGTCAAACATGTAAAGTGTGGTGTACCACAGGGCAGCTCTCTAGGCCCTCTACTCTTTTCAATTTTTACCTTTTGACCTGCCACTGGCATTAAACAAAGTATGTGTGTCCATGTATGCTGATGATTCAACCATATAAAGTGGGGAGAACAAGTATTTGATACACTGCCGATTTTGCAGGTTTTCCTACTTACAAAGCATGTAGAGGTCTGTAATTTTTATCATAGGTACACTTAAACTGTGAGCGACGGAATCTAAAACAAAAATCCAGAAAATCACATTGTATGATTTTTAAGTAATTAATTTGCATTTTATTGCATGACATAAGTATTTGATACATCAGAAAAGCAGAACTTAATATTTGGTACAGAAACCTTTGTTTGCAATTACAGAGATCATACGTTTCCTGTAGGTCTTGACCAGGTTTGCACACACTGCAGCAGGGATTTTGGCCCACTCCTCCATACAGACCTTCTCCAGATCCTTCAGGTTTTGGGGCTGTCGCTGGGCAATACGGACTTTCAGCTCCCTCCAAAGATTTTCTAATGGGTTCAGGTCTGGAGACTGGCTAGGCCACTCCAGGACCTTGAGATGCTTCTTACGGAGCCACTCCTTAGTTGCCCTGGCTGTGTGTTTCGGGTCGTTATCATGCTGGAAGACCCAGCCACGACCCATCATCAATGCTCTTACTGAGGGAAGGAGGTTGTTGGCAAAGATCTCACGATACATGGCCCCATCCATCCTCCCCTCAATACGGTGCAGTCGTCCTGTCCCCTTTGCAGAAAAGCATCCCCAAAGAATGATGTTTCCACCTCCATGCTTCACGGTTGGGATGGTGTTCTTGGGGTTGTACTCACCCTTCTTCTTCCTCCAAACACGGCGAGTGGAGTTTAGACCAAAAAGCTATATTTTTGTCTCATCAGACCACATGACCTTCTCCCATTCCTCCTCTGGATCATCCAGATGGTCATTGGCAAACTTCAGACGGGCCTGGACATGCGCTGGCTTGAGCAGGGGGACCTTGCGTGCGCTGCAGGATTTTAATCCATGACGGCGTAGTGTGTTACTAATGGTTTTCTTTGAGAATGTGGTCCCAGCTCTCTTCAGGTCATTGACCAGGTCCTGCCGTGTAGTTCTGGGCTGATGCCTCACCTTCCTCGTGATCATTGATGCCCCACGAGGTGAGATCTTGCATGGAGCCCCAGACCGAGAGTGATTGACCGTCATCTTGAACTTCTTCCATTTTCTAATAATTGCGCCAACAGTTTTTGCCTTCTCACCAAGCTGCTTGCCTATTGTCCTGTAGGCCATCCCAGCCTTGTGCAGGTCTACAATTTTATCCCTGATGTCCTTACACAGATCTCTGGTCTTGGCCATTGTGGAGAGGTTGGAGTCTGTTTGATTGAGTGTGTGGACAGGTGTCTTTTATACAGGTAATGAGTTCAAACAGGTGCAGTTAATACAGGTAATGAGTGGAGAAAAGGAGGGCTTCTTAAAGAAAAACTAACAGGTCTGTGAGAGCCGGAATTCTTACTGGTTGGTAGGTGATCAAATACTTATGTCATGCAATAAAATGCAAATTAATTACTTAAAAATCATACAATGTGATTTTCTGGATTTTTGTTTTAGATTCCGTCTCTCACAGAAGAGAAGTGTACCTATGATAAAAATTACAGACCTCTACATGCTTTGTAAGTAGGAAAACCTGCAAAATCGGCAGTGTATCAAATACTTGTTCTCCCCACTGTATATGCATCAGCAACCACAGCTAATGAAATCACTGAAACCCTTAACAAAGAGCTGCAGTCTGTTTTGGAATGGGTGGCCACTAATAAACTGGTCCTGAACATCTCTAAAACTAAGAGCAATGTATTTGGTACAAATCATTCCCTAAGTTCTAGACCTCAGCTGAATCTGGTAATGAATGGTGTGGCTGTTGAACAAGTTGAGGAGACTAAATTACTTGCCGTTACCTTAGATTGTAAACAATGTGGCGCCTGAGTGGCGCAGTGGTCTAAGGCACTGCATCGCAGTGCTAACTGTGCCACTAGAGATCCTGGTTCGAATCCAGGCTCTGTCGCAGCCGGCCGCGACCGGGAGACTCATGGGTGGCGCACAATTGGCCCAGCGTCGTCCAGGGTAGGGGAGGGAATGGCCGGAAGGGATGTAGCTCAGTTGATAGAGCATGGCGTTTGCAACGCCAGGGTTGTGGGTTCGATTCCCACGGGGGGCCAGTATATTTAAAAAATATATATGTATTCACTAACTGTAAGTCGCTCTGGATAAGAGCGTCTGCTAAATGACGTAAATGTAAATGTAAAGATGGGGAGAGGTCTGTCCGTACTAAAGAGATGCTCTGCTTTTTTGACACCACAATCCAAAAAGCAAGTTCTGCAGGCTCTAGTTTTGTCTAATCTTGATTATTGTCCAGTCGTGTGGTCCAGTGCTGCAAGGAAAGACCTAGTTAAGCTGCAGCTGGCCCAAAACAGAGCGACACATCTTGCTGTTCATTGTAATCAGAGGGCTGATATAAATACTATGCATGCCAGTCTCTCTTGGCTAAGAGTTGAGGAGAGACAGACTGCATCACTTCTTCTTTTTATAAGAAACATTAATGTGTTGAAAATCCCAAATTGTTTGCATAGTCAACTAACACACAGCTCTGACACAAACACACTTACCCCACCAGACATGCCACCAGGGGTCTTTTCACAGTCCCCAAATCCAGAACAAATTCATGAAAGCGTACAGTATTATATAGAGCCATTATTGCATGGAACTCCGTTCCATCTCATATTGCTCAAATTAACAGCAAACCTGGTTTCAAAAAACAGATAAAGCAACACCTCACGGCACAACGCCTTTTCCCAATTTGACCTAGATAGTTTGTGTGTGTAGGCTACGTTTGCCTTTAAAAATATTGTCTATGAATTTTCTGTATTATGTCATGTTTCATGTTTTGTGTGGACCCCAGTAAGAGTAGCTGCTGCTTTTGCAACTGTTAATGGGGATCCTCATTAAATACCAATACCAAATACCCTCACTCTAATTGATTCCGGAGCTGCCGGGAATCTTTTAGATAGCGCACTGGCCACTGCATTACGCATTCCTTTGGTTCCCCTACAGTCACCCATTCCTGTTTGAGCCCTGGATAATCGTCCAATAGGGACAGGGCTCGTACATCACATCACTGTTCCCGTTTCTCTGCTTAATGAGGTAACGTACCGTTTGCAACTCCCTGTTGATTACTGCATTAACCCAACTTTTCATGTGTCTCTCCTCAGGCCAGTGGTGCCTAGTCCCCTCGCTGAGGCTGGACCCAGTGACGCCCCGCCTCCTCCTCTGGACATTGAGGGAGGTCCGTCGTACTCGGTCCGTGAAGTCCTGGATTCGAGGCGTCGGGCGGGGCGTCTCCAGTACCTCATCGACTGGGAGGGGTACAGCCCAGAGGAGCAGTGCTGGGTTCCTGCGGTGGACATCCTGGACGCTTCGCTTACCAGGTATTTTCACCGTCGGCGCCCTGACCGACCCGCACCGCGTTCCTGTGGTCGTCCCCGAGGCCGGTGTTATCCCGCTGCTGGTGCAGCGCGTCAGGGGGGGTACTGTCACAGATCCCCCCTCGGTACTGCTGCTCATGCCGTTCACCAGCTCCGGAGGTCTACGTCACCGGCCTTCTAGGCGTCACTGACCTGGATTAATTACCACCAACCCCGGACTGTCTTGTCTCATTATGCACACCTGGTTCCCATTTCCCCTGATTAGTATATGTATATATGTGCCCTCTGTTCCCCATTGTCCTTGTCGATTATTGTCCCATGTCCGTTGGTCTCGTGAGTACTGTGTATTGTGCTCTTGTTATTACGGGTCTCGTCCCATGTGTTGTTTAGAGGTTTACACCTCGCTCTTTTGTTTGGGAACCATTCCTGTGTTTATATGTATGTATGTATGTACAGTGAGGGAAAAAAGTATTTGATCCCCTGCTGATTTTGCACGTTTGCCCACTGACAAAGAAATGATCAGTCTATTATTTTAATGGTATGTTTAATTGAACAGTGAGAGACAGAATAACAACAAAAAAATCCAGAAAAACGCATGTAAAATTGTTTATAAATTTATTTGCATTTTAATGAGGGAAATAAGTATTTGATCCCCTCTCAATCACAAAGATTTCTGGCTCCCAGGTGTCTTTTATACAGGTAACAAGCTGAGATTAGGAGCACACTCTTAAAGGGAGTGCTCCTAATCTCAGCTTGTTACCTGTATAAAATACACCTGTTCACAGAAGCAGTCAATCAATCAGATTCCAAACTCTCCACCATGGCCAAGACCAAAGAGCTCTCCAAGGATATCAGGGACAAGACTGTAGACCTACACAAGGCTGGAATGGGCTACAAGACCATCGCCAAGCAGCTTGGTGAGAAGGTGCGATTATTCGCAAATGGAAGAAACACAAAATAACTGTCAATCTTCCTCGGCCTGGGGCTCCATGCAAGATCTCTCCTTGTGGAGTTGCAATGATCATGAGAACAGTGATGAATCAGCCCAGAACTACACGGGAGGATCTTGTCAATGATCTCAAGGCAGCTGGGACCATAGTCACCAAGAAAACAATTGGTAACACACTACGCCGTAAAGGACTGAAATCCTACAGCGCCCGCAAGGTCCCCCTGCTCAAGAAAGCACATATACAGGCCCGTCTGAAATTTGCCAATGAACATCTGAATGATTCAGAGGAGAACTGGGTGAAAGTGTTGTGGTCAGATGAGACCAAAATCGAGCTCTTTGGCATCAACTCAACTCGCCGTGTTTGGAGGAGGAGGAATGCTGCCTATGACCCCAAGAACACCATCCCCACCGTCAAACATGGAGGTGGAAACATTATGCTTTGGGTGTGTTTTTCTGCTAAGGGGACAGGATAACTTCACCGCATCAAAGGGACGATGGACGGTGCCATGTACCGTCAAATCTTAGGTGAGAACCTCCTTCCCTCAGCCAGGGCATTGAAAATGGGTCGTGGATGGGTATTCCAGCATGACAATGATCCAAGGTCAAGGCAACAAAGGAGTGGCTCAAGAAGAAGCACATTAAGGTCCTGGAGTGGGCTAGCCAGTCTCCAGACCTTAATCCTATAGAAAATCTGTGGAGGGAGCTGAAGATTCGAGTTGCCAAACGTCAACCTCGAAACCTTAATGACTTGGAGAAGATCTGCAAAGAGGAGTGGAACAAAATCTCTCCTGAGATGTGTAAATCCTGGTGGCCAACTACAAGAAACTACTGACCTCTGTGATTGCCAAAAATGGTTTTGCCACCAAGTACTAAGTAATGTTTTGCAGAGGGGTCAAATACTTATTTCCCTCATTAAAATGCAAATCAATTTCTAACATTTTTCACATGCGTTTTTCTGGATTGTTTTGTTGTTATTCTGTCTCTCACTGTTCAAATAAACCTACCATTAAAATTATAGACTGATCATGTCTTTGTCAGTGGGCAAACGTACAAAATTAGCAGGGGATCAAATACTTTTTTCCCTCACTGTATGTATGTATGTATGTATGTATGTATGTATGTGTTTGTTTTGAGCTTCGTCTCCGTCGTTTTGTATGACGTACCTGGTGTTGGGTGGAGTATATAAAAAACCCTAATACGTATTCCTACGCCTGTCTTCGAATCATTATACAACGTGACAGTTATGCCCCTCCAGTTGGTCAATTCTACCCGCACCCTCCCTTTTCATCCTCCTCCAGGAGGAAGCTCATTCAAACCAGATGTTACTAAGTCAAAGCAAATGTCAGAGGCAATAGTTGGCGGCACACCTGGTAGATACAGGGTGACCAGGGGCAGACTATCTACATTTTTCTCCTTGCATTGCACTTTCTCCCCTTTTTTCTTTAATAATATTTATGATTGCCTCGTCTCAAAAACAACCGCAGACGCCAATATGAAGTATTGTCTGTTGATATATTATCTAACATTCAAGACCTGGCAGACTGAAATTAGCTTATTTTCTGGACATACTTATTGTTTCTAATCCTCCTGTGTGCCATGTATGATCTCATATACAAATAACTCAAAATAACTGAAAACTCTACATTTGTCTTACATGGTCTATTATTATGACATGTTTTGACCGACTTTTTCCAAGTGTTGTGCTTGTATCTAGTTCAGACTTCTCTAAATCAATTGAAAGGTTAAAAGCACCTCATTGGTTTCAAAAATCTAAATATTGTCTTCTGAGCTTTCCATTGGCTCGACATGCTGTGGGATACAAGGAAGTGAGCATCATATTATTACAGTTTTTAGCTATCCCCCTCTGTAACTCTGTGGCAACAACTCCAACATTCTACATCTAAAACAAGGAGATATGACAATGTTCCTACTATCCATCATCCGAGTGATGGTCCAGTATGATCGATCATTTGGATAGCAAAGCTAAACTGTCCAATGAGCAATACCCATGTATATTCTATCTGTTTTTGGAAACCATTTACGTTCTATCCTTGTTTCACTCTCATTCTAATTAAAGACACTGTACTGTATTTGAGCCAAAATGGAGGGTGGTTCTTGGAAGCTAGAATCAGAGAGGGGTGGTCCCTACAATGATTAATGGCTTTTCTTTTGACACTGACATGGAGGGATCAGCAAAACAACCAACAAATTCTGCATAACTCCAGTCAAGCCAGACGCCAGCCTCGCTATTGTGTCACTGACACTGACAATTAGTGTACTGGCAAAACACACAAACACCCCCTCCACACTACACTGCACACAGAGTGGATGGAATTGATTTATAGTCAGCGAAACATACTTTCTCATACTTTTGAAGTGAATGATGGATCTGCTTGCATCCAATAAGACTTTCATTCAACGATAATTATCATCTGTTCAACGGTGGATAGTGTTGCATGTAAGCCCGCTTTTCCAGGCCCCTCGTTTCAGTTGTCTCCTTTCCAATATCAACTCTGGACCACCTGTTTGGATGACCAGGGGGTCTCAGCATCGAAGGGAACGTAGCTACATCTCGCCAGGGCGCTCGTAAATCATTGTTTCCTTGGTTTCAAATGCGCAGCTGCGCAGATATGTAACGTTTACGATTATTATTGGCCCGAGCGACATTTTATTGGGAGTTATCAATTACCCTATATAAGGAACTCTAACAAACCTCACTGACATCTCCCCTACACCTGTATACACGTCAATTCAAGGATGGGTCATTAACAATATATCCAGTTGCATTCTGAATAGACCATTTTATTGCAGGCCTCATATCACATAAGGGCAGACTGTGGCTAATACGGATGTGAACTGGCACCCTGATATCTACAGGCGATCGCCAGCAGCCCCAGATAGCCTACTCCCATGGTCTCTCCCTTTTCATTTCGGCGCCAGCATTACGGACCAGAATTCCTCACTTTGCCCGGCCCATCAACAGTCACCCGTAATCAATACTGCCAGCACAGCTGCTGGCCCATAAAACAGCCACCATTTGGAGCCCGGCTGAGGTCCCCCCCCCCGTCTCTGGACTGTTTTGGGCCGGACCAAGCCCCTATCCCAATGGTCTCATCTGGAGATGGCAAGAGATGATAGAGAGAGAGACAGAGAAACCTTCCCCTTGTGATTCATAGGGAGCCCATCCCCTTTGTACAATACTTGTGTGCCAGACTTTTGGAGCAGTCTGTGTTGAGTAACAATGGATCGTATTGACCACACATGTTAGCTATCTTGTTATCTCTGGGTTGACGGGGATACATGACAGTTACATTACCCCAATATACTAAATCACAAACTGTTAGTCCGCGGTACTATGTTTTACATTGTTTCTTTACCAGTGACCAGGACTGTAATACTGCACTGCTGAACCACAATGCCTGGTGTGAAATCCGATCCCGTTCATGGAGGACCCTTGGAGATGGCCAAACCACATCTATCAGTGTCTAAATATCTCCTTGCAGTCTCTGAGAGAACTTTCAAGGATAAAGCGACTCTTCAAAAGCATCCCTCTCCGTTTGATGTTCCAAACGTCTGGGACAGTAATGGGTGCCTCTGTTGTACCCCCGATCACCTATTGATTATGTGAGGCAGAGTGCAGTATGTTCTAAATGAGGTGGCATACAAAGACTAGCATGTTCACGGCACCTAATGTCATTCTCCTGTATAATGAAGGTATACTGTAGTATGGACCATATGGAAAACAAACCAGAACATTTTATCTGTTGGAAAGTCTCTGTGTTTATTAGAATGTCTCACATGCAAGTGTATGTAGGTTGTGAGAAAATACAAGATGGAATATACTTTTCTAATCCTCTACAGAATTAAAAAATAGTAATAATTCAGTTGTCATAATCAATTAATATCTAATACATTATCCAAAGACGTAAATACCAACCAAAATAATATTGCACTTCTATTGTTGTGCATTCCTATTGCATTTCAATCCATTAGAAGTTTCACATTCATGTTCATTGCCTGTACATGTAGTGAACCAGGTTGTATAGAGGGAATTGCCAACATAAGTAAACATTTAATT
Source organism: Coregonus lavaretus (assembly GCF_964263955.1). Lineage (NCBI taxonomy): Eukaryota > Metazoa > Chordata > Actinopteri > Salmoniformes > Salmonidae > Coregonus > Coregonus lavaretus. Next base: position 29,756,730 of record NC_140016.1, on the reverse strand, counting down.
TCATGACAATAACTGAAACACAATTCACACCTTGCACGTCGCACTGGGCTCTATCAGTTGATTAGAGCCAAAATGGCCTTGGGTTGCAATGTTTTACCTACAAACATAGTTATCCTAAGGAAACTGTTTCCCTCAGCAGCAGAAGTAACCATGTTGCGTGGTGAAATAAAATACATCTTTAGAAATGCTCCGGCAGCTCTTGTCCCTGTGACATTTGACAGTCTTTTATGGTGCCGAACGAAACATGTTTGGAACTTGGGAGTTGAAAATTCAATTGTGCCGTATTGATTTCAGGTCCGTCTGTCATTATTCCCTTTGCTGATTGACAGGTGAAAATTGGTTACGTTAAGTATTTCATATGTTATAGGGGCTGACATTTGCTTGCCTGCTCCCTATGTCAATATTGTTGGAGAGATAGGCAGCTTTATGAGATAGCAGTATACACTGACTCTGGCTTTTGTGTGATGTTCCAGTGTTTTTCCTGACATAATTTAAGATATATTAAAAACTGCCAGCATCTCCCCTCTTTGAGGTGTTTAATGCCAATATTATTGTCTTTCACCGGGAGATCATGTATGTTCATAATCGGTGGGGCTGCCGCACGCTGCACACACATATGCACATACGCACGCATGCACACACATACACATATACACACACGCATGCACACACACACACACAAACATGCAGAAGCACACACATACACACATGTGCACATACACACATTCTACATACACTGCATGCTCATGTTTAGGCATTAGAATACCAATTACTGTAAAATGGAGCTGTCCTGATTGATTCAATGCTTAATATGGAAGTGAGCGTCATAACCCCACTCTCTTTCAACAGACTGCCAGCAGAAATAGTCTCATCCGGAAATATTCCCTCACTGACAACATCGTTTGTCGCACAACAGCACTGACATTTCTCCACTTGTGTATTAGACAGGACACTCTGATTCCACACTCCCCCTCCTCCTATCACTGTCAATCTTCCCTTTGCATGCCACGCTGTTTGTCCCTTTACGTCTCCCTTACTAATGTCATGGCATGTCTTGGGTTGGCCTTTGGGCTCCCTTCACAAGCTGATGAAGGGAATAATTACATGAGGAGAAAAAAGACATATTGAGCCTTTCTCCTCAAAGAGCGTAGAGCAGAGAGGCTTCTGGGATAGTGCAGCTGTGTGCCATCAGGCGACCTGTCACCTAAAGGATCAAGGGGCTCAATGGGACAGCCGTGTGTGTGTGTGTCAATGTCACCTCCTACACATACTGTATCTCCACTCATGCCAATGCTACGATTTCTGTGACATCATGACGAGCAATTTCTCTCTCTCTCTCTCTCTCTCTCTCTCTCTCTCTCTCTCTCTCTCTCTCTCTCTCTCTCTCTCTCTCTCTCTCTCTCTCTCTCTCTCTCTCTCTCTCTCTCTCTCTCACGCAATAATAAGCCCTATTCATTGATGAACAAATTACTGCACAATCTCATGAAACAGCAAAAACCAGAGAGAATGACCTCATATGGCAGCCATAATTTTCTATTTTTTGTAGGTGTGACCATAGTGATACACACCCCATCCTCCCAAATAATCTTATACCCCACCCAGATCACTGCTGACTGGGGTCTGTGGCCCTCTTTTGGTCAAAACAAGCAGTACTCCTGTTATGTGTTTGTCAGACCGTAAAGCAAATGTTTAGGCCTTAGGAGCTACAGCCCATCCCTCAGGCAGGACACTGACAAGAGCACGGTCCATATAGACCAGCCCCAGGTCAACATTAGCCGAAGAGTGGAGAGATCAATATATGTAGTTAGTCAATATTATTTCTAGTCGGGCTATTCTTCGTATATTGCATTAATCTTCGCATCCCTCCTCCCAGCCTTCAAGTACACAGACATTACAGGACCGTACATCATTGACAATTAGAGAATCAGAGATAAGGAAGAAAAGGTGATGGCGATGCTTCCCAACAATGACTCTGATGGTAGCTTCCAGACACATTGCCCTTGGGGTGTAGTCCACCCAAGTTGCAGCACAGCAGACACCTCTTAGGTATATTTATGTAGCCCATCCTTTGCCCGGAGCTACACTTGTTGGGCTAGGCATTAGCCCGTCTTAATCTGCTGTTTGGACGACATCTCCAGGTGGCTCAGGGCATCTTTGGGTGGGGTGGGGCAATGGGTTGTACTGAGGGTGGTCCATTGTTTGAATCCACTTTGAAACAAAATTGCCTTTTTAAAGGCCCAGTGCAGAGAAAATTATGTTTGTACTATATTTTGTATCATATTGTACAACAGCTGATGTCTGATGAAAGAAATTTGATCAGTGTTATTTCCTCATATTTGCTGGTTGAAAATACAATCTACACAGCACCTTCTAATCAGCAGGTTTTGCATTGGTGGAGTTGTGGATTGCCTGGTAACATCACCAGGCGGTATGTTAATATATACCACTAACAAAGAGAGTTCAAAACCTCTCTGCCAATAACAGTTCATTTTCAGATTACATATCTCTCCCCCTTCCTGCTCAGACCACTCGCAGACAGTCCTAGTAAAATACTTGCTTGATAAATATTTTTTGGCTAAAAAGCAATTTTTATTTACTTTCACTGTTTTAATGGAAAATGATTACAGTAAGGTAATTAATTGTTACCCAGAAATTATTTGATATTGAGATAAAAACGTCTGCATTGGCCTTTAAGCACACATTGTAGGTGTAGAGATGGGAATCAGTCCAAAAATGGTAACAGACGCTTGTTTCTCAGCATGTACAGACTTCCTCTCATGCCCTTTTAATAAGGTTAAAAAAAAGCTACAAGCTAGTTTCTGTCACATTATTTTTGTTAATAAAATTTTATACAATAGGTATGTCCACAAGAGCAGAAATGAAGGTTATCAGACATGTATCCCAACGCCACCATGCGGCTTGTATGAGGAGAACGTCTCTCCCAAGATGCACTGCTCCACCTGGGAGCGCCACAGATGGCTGCGTGGACATCAGCCTATAATGATTATACGTCTGCTAACTCTTTTACCGTATTAAAGATATTAAAGATTCATGTGTGCCTATAGGAAATAGGGAAGGTTTGGGAATTGGTATGTGGTCACTCTGTTGTGTTTTCAAGGAAACGTGGAGTGGGGGAGATGGTATCTCAGGTAATCCCTGGATTAGGCAGCCAACCACCTAATGGTTGGGAGTGGTCGACCTTATGTGATTTTTGCTCTCATTTTGCTTCATAATCCGTACTCACAAAGCCTGTTGGTGTTGGTGGACAAAGCTGTGTGCATTTAGATTTTAGACTAAGGGAGGACCCAGACCGACTCAGGCCGCCAGTCGCTAACTTGTATTGCTAAGCAGGTGACCTAAAGTAGAAATCTCTTAGAAATCTATCTTTCAAATAGAGACAGATTTTACATGGCAAAGTACATAATAGTATGCTTAATCGTATGCTATTTGGTCTTCTTTAGTGAACGGATTTCCAATTTTTTAACCAAATTTGGACCCCTATTTTTGCTGTTTGGATTCAAAGTGTCTCGAACATATTTATCATGACATATGCTGCTCCAACACTTAGTACATGGCAATGAAATGTTTAAATTAGAACCATAGGAATACTAGGGAAAACCGTTTTCTAGTAAATTATTTAAAACATCCTCATGAAAGTTTGTAGGTCAACGGTTTATCGCACTTTACAATAAAATAAAAAAAGATTCTCATTCACAATGTTCAAAACCTCCCAAATTCCCACTCCAAATTGGTGATTAAATATATTGTAATTTATTATGGCGTCTCATGGCTAGACTCAATGACTGCATTTAATTGGTATTTATTTGGTTCGCAATCAGTCATTGCCCTCTCACTGTACTTACAGCACCGTTTTAAAACTTTTATTATGTCATTTCTTGAATAAACTCCCCTAGTTTTATAGGAAACACATGACTGTATGGGACACCACAGTAACGTTAAGAATTGGGAAAAGTAGTGTTCTGGGCGTGCATGCACACATACACATACACACACTCACATGCACACACACACACACACACCACGAAGGCAGACATTCAATCATAATATTCACTTGGCATGGAGAAGCCCTGGTTCGCCCAATGTCTGGGTGGAAACACCTCTTGCATCTTGGAAATGCATCTTACCCGTGAGAAAACATTTGAGGAACTCAAAATCTTAAAGTCTGGAAAATGTTGTCAGCTGGCAGGAAAACTATATGTATGCAACATATTAAGCACCTGGTATTTATTTCATGGCAACTTTGGCTTTATTAGGGGGTATGTTAAGCACTGCTGGGTGCCATTTGGTATCAAGTATGCACTAGTTACATTAGAAAACCTGCAGCTTCCAACATAACCAAATTAGTATTGCTGTAATAGTACATACAACAAATACAAACCACTTTACATTGTTTTAACGTCAACTTCCTCTCCTACATATGTATCGATTTAGATCACAATAATAATTACATTGTTCTCCTGCCAAACAGAGGGATTATACCAAGAGCTTGTTGAGAAAATGGAGGCTTACAATGAGTGTTTTAACAGATCAATGAGTCCAATTAAGAGCACTCAAATCAGAGTGGATGGATTGGAAGATTATGAATGTGAGTGACGATAGAATGCCCAAAACAATATACATTTTTGTAACACTTTCTATAAAGTACATGCATATAGTGCCTTATAACATCCATTATAATGCCTTATGATATGTTTATAATGCATTATAACAGTGACTGTAAAGGAGTACAGCTAGATGTGCATATCAAATCTATGTGTCATGGAGGAGCTGAAGCTAACACAAGGGGTTGTGGGTAGTGCAATGTCTGCAGCCATACTGTCCTTTGATCTTCCTACGAGAGCTCAACTATCATTTGAAGTCCAAGCTGATTTAATTACATGGATTATATAGCTCACATGCTATGTGGCGGTATGTTTTAGTGATAATATGATACTACAATATAAGTCTGCAGTACCTAAAATAATACATCTATGTGAATAAACTAATACAGTGGGGAAAAAAGTATTTAGTCAGCCACCAATTGTGCAAGTTCTCCCACTTAAAAAGATGAGAGAGGCCTGTAATTTTCATCATAGGTACATGTCAACTATGACAGACAAAATGAGGAGAAAAAAATCCAGAAAATCACATTGTAGGATTTTTAATACATTTATTTGCAAATTATGGTGGAAAATAAGTATTTGGTCAATAACAAAAGTTTCTCAATACTTTGTTATATACCCTTTGTTAGCAATGACACAGGTCAAACGTTTTCTGTAAGTCTTCACAAGGTTTTCACACACTGTTGCTGGTATTTTGGCCCATTCCTCCATGCAGATCTCCTCTAGAGCAGTGATGTTTTGGGGCTGTCGCTGGGCAACACGGACTTTCAACTCCCTCCAAAGATTTTCTATGGGGTTGAGATCTGGAGACTGGCTAGGCCACTCCAGGACCTTGAAATGCTTCTTACGAAGCCACTCCTTCGTTGCCCGGGCGGTGTGTTTGGGATCATTGTCATGCTGAAAGACCCAGCCATGTTTCATCTTCAATGCCCTTGCTGATGGAAGGAGGTTTTCAATCAAAATCTCACGATACATGGCCCCATTCATTCTTTCCTTTACACGGATCAGTCGTCCTGGTCCCTTTGCAGAAAAACAGCCCCAAAGCATGATGTTTCCACCCCCATGCTTCACAGTAGGTATGGTGTTCTTTGGATGCAACTCAGCATTCTTTGTCCTCCAAACACAACGAGTTGAGTTTTTACCAAAAAGTTATATTTTGGTTTCATCTGCATTATGACATTCTCCCAATCCTCTTCTGGATCATCCAAATGCACTCAAGAAAACTTCAGACGGGCCTGGACATGTACTGGCTTAAGCAGGGGGACACGTCTGGCACTGCAGGATTTGAGTCCCTGGCGGCGTAGTGTGTAACTGATGGTAGGCTTTGTTACTTTGGTCCCAGCTCTCTGCAGGTCATTCACTAGGTCCCCCCGTGTGGTTCTGGGATTTTTGCTCACCGTTCTTGTGATCATTTTGACCCCACGGGGTGAGATCTTGCGTGGAGCCCCAGATCGAGGGAGATTATCAGTGGTCTTGTATGTCTTCCATTTCCTAATAATTGCTTCCACAGTTGATTTCTTTAAACCAAGCTGCTTACCTATTGCAGATTCAGTCTTCCCAGCCTGGTGCAGGTCTACAATTTTGTTTCTGGTGTCCTTTGACAGCTCTTTGGTCTTGGCCATAGTGGAGTTTGGAGTGTGACTGTTTGAGGTTGTGGACAGGTGTCTTTTATACTGATAACAAGTTCAAACAGGTGCCATTAATACATGTAACGAGTGGAGGACAGAGGAGCCTCTTAAAGAAGAAGTTACAGGTCTGTGAGAGCCAGAAATCTTGCTTGTTTGTAGGTGACCAAATAGTTATTTTCCACCATAATTTGCTAATAAATTCATAAAAAATCCTACAATGTGATTTTCTAGATTTTTTTTTCGCACTTTGTCTGTCATAGTTGACGTGTACCTATGATGAAAATTACAGGCCTCTCTCATCTTTTTATGTGGGAGAACTTGCACAATTGGTGGCTGACTAAATACTTTTTTCCCCACTGTATTACAATGCAACTATTGTTTAATGTACTATATCTGTACTTGCCGTGTACCATAGCTTAATTACATTCTTGTTATCAATGTAGTTACTGAGTAACAACATGGCATATAAAAGCGACGTGATGTAAAATGAAGTCCAATAACTGTGTTGAATTTGGACTAAAAAGTACGGACCACTCAAATATGCAGCCTCTCCACTTTTCACACTTAAGTCGTCAAAACTGCGAGATGAGTTTTCATCACCAATCATCGCACTGATCTCTTTGCATTCGAGCAAAACCAAAACTTAAAAGAATATGACAGTTGGATCTAGGGCTGTCCACAAACGTTGCCTCAAAGCTTTCAGTGTGAGACCAAGCGTTAAACGTCAGAGTGGAAGCTAGAGATCCAGACAATGCTTTTTGGCAACCCGAAGTGGAAACCCAAATTCAAGTGAGGGAAAAAAGAGACTTATCATTTGGTTTGTAGCTTGCAGTGAGTAAATGGCTACCTCATTCAATTCAATTCAATGTGGTCCAGGATGGTATTATAGCATTGCTACACACTCGGAACATAGACAGCAGAGACCGAAGTTGTATATTTTTGTTTGGAAAGTTATTTATGTACCTGCCATGGGTTTTGACTCAACCTCACTCTTTTCACAAAACCTCCCACTTCTCCCCAAAACCAGCTGGAACGTAACCACAAAAACATTCTAGCATCGGACTCTTGAGATCCTCCTTTTTATGAGTTATGAATTCACCATATGGCATGTAAAGTTATCCTAGCGAAAAAAAGAAGCCTGTGGTTTGTTGTTGAATGCCTCACATGGGCATGTGATGCTAAGTTCGCAATGGCTTTAATACGAATTATGACAGTAGTCTAGTTTTGTTTGATGAATAAATACAAAAATTGCTCACCTTTTTGAAACCTGATAGCTTATTCAATCAAATCTTATTCTCAATTGCTCTGAGTATGCCATGATACACTATTATATAAAAGTATGTGGACAACCCTTCAAATTAGTGGATTCGGCTATTTCAGCCACACCCGTTGCTGACAGGTGTATAAAATTGTGCACACAGCCATGCAATCTCCATAGGTAAACATTGGCAGTAGAATGGCCTTACTGACGAGCTCAGTGACTTTCAACGTGGCACCGTCACAGGATGTCACCTTTCCAACAAGTCAGTTCGTCAAATTTCTGCCCTGCTAGAGCTGCCCAGGTCAACTGTAAGTGCTGTTATTGTGAAATGGAAATGTCTATGAGCAACAAAAGCTCACGGAAGTGGTAGGCCTCATAAACTCACAGAACCGGACCGCCGAGTGCTAAAAATGGTCTGTCCTCGGTTGCAACACTCACTAGCAAATTCCAACCTGCCTCTGGAAGCAACGTCAGCACAAGAACTGTTTATCAGGAGCTTCGTGAAGTGGGTTTCCATGGCTGAGCAGCCGCACACAAGCCTAAGATCACCATGCGCAATGCCAAGCATCGGCTGGAGTGGTGTAAAGCTCACCATCATTGAACTCTGGAGCAGTGGAAACACGTTCTCTGGAGTGATTAATCATGCTTCACCATATGGCAGTCCGACGGACGAATCTGGCTTTGGCGGAAGCCAGGAAAATGCTACCTGTCCCAATGCATAGTGCCAACTGTAAAGTTTGGTGGAGGAGGAATAATGGTCTGGGGCTGTTTTTCATGGTTCAAGCTAGGCCCCTTAGTTCCAGTGAAGGGAAATCTTAACGCTACAGCATACAATGACATTCTAGATGATTCTGTGCTTTGGGGAAGGCCCTTCCTGTTTCAGCATGACAATGCCCCCGTGCACAAAGCGAGGTCCATACAGAAATGGTTTGTTGAGATCGGTGTGGAAGAACCAGACTGGCCTGCACAGAGCCCTGACCTCAACCCCATCGAACACCTTTGGGATGAATTGGAACGGTGACTGCGAGCTAGGCCTAATCGCCCAACATCAGCGCCCAACCTCACTAATGCTCTTGTGGCTGAATGGAAGCAGGTCCCCGCCACAATGTTCCAACATCTAGTGGAAAGCCTTCCCAGAAGAGTGGAGGCTGTTATAGCAGCAAAGGGGGGATCAACATCCATATTAATGCCCACAATTTTGGATTGAGATGTTTGATGAGCAGGTGTCCACATACTTTTGGTCATGTAGTGTATATCACGCACACCAATGGTAACACTAGACCTATAATGTATACCCTTAATCAAGAAACTGAAACAAAACCAACATTTTTCAACGGTAGCATCTCTTACCCTTGAGGAAAATCAAAACAGCACAATGTTATCCCACCAGCCTATAAACCCATACTACATTCCTACCAAGAGATGCTTTATACAGAAATCCACCATCACTGTCTGGAAGAGAGAGGGCCTAATCCAGTGATTGGTTTTACCTTATCACAGAACTTAAGGAGTGTACACTTCTAAGCTGACGGATTGAACCCCTGTTCGATACAGGTTTGCAAAACTGAATCTGTTGAGCCTCCAAGATTTGATATGGGTATTTAAAGCTCTGCTCGGCATTAACCGAGAACACAACAAATACCCTGCCTTTTAACTGGGCTGGGGGAATCCGGGCCAGTCGGGATGCAAATTGAAATGATCCGAGAGTAGATTGAGAAGGTGAGGGTGGGTGGTTGTTGGGGTGGGGGTTGGAAGGGGGGTTGTAGGAATGAGGAGATGAGGTGAGAGGAGGCAGGGTGATGGGAAAAAGGTCCAAGGAAAATGTAGAGAGCCTGCAAGAGCAGCCATGAGGACTGGTGGCTAATGATCCGTGTGACAACAGTAGCAGACACAGTAGAGAGAATGGGCCCTTGATCGAACTAGGCAACAAACATTTGGTCAGCAAACAGCAGCTTGTGGCTCTGCCATTCCATCTGGCGCTATAGGCTACCTTTGGGCTAGCTAGCTAGCACATGTTCCACCAGTGCAGATCTCACTGGGTCCAAGAGAGGAACAGTGTATAGGCTAGGGGTGGCTCGGCAGCTTATTTGGAAAGTATACTGTATCATTTAGCAGAAGATATAATAATATTGGATACTCTAGAATAGAACTGAAATCTACACAGCCTACATGCACAGAACTTTGTAAAAGGTTGTGATATCAATTCACAATGAAAGATACTGAATGTATAGTGGCGCAATGATAAAAACGACACTCACATTGTCCAAATTGAATATTACATTTAATGGTTTTGGGTTTGGCTGGATGATGTGTACTATTGCAGTATAGATATATTTTTTTGTCAGAATTAGCATGGAATCCAAAATCCCTGTGGCAGGGGATCTTTCTAAAAAGTTTTGACAGCATGTTGGCAAACTCATATTGTAGTTGGGAGAAGAAGTGACTGTCTGGATCTTGTATATAGGTAATACTATACAGTAACGTTATGTGATAATAGAAAACATGCAGGCCTACGGCCAATGCATAATATGCCAGCACTAGTGTTCCTATTATTCCATAGGGACTGAGTCTTCTGACCAGAACATTTGACACACTCCTAGAAAGAGATGTAATTATTTGGATTGTCTGTGGTCAAAGTGTGAAGAGATGCCATGGCATCTCCAGATAAAGTGTTTATCTGGAGATACCAATATCAGACATACCAATAATCATATTTTTCCACCTCTAAAACACACACATGAACGCACGCACGCATGCATGCGCACACACAACCACCATTTGGTACCAATATGCCCATCATCGTAGGAGCATTCAATCTACAGTTAAGGAGAGACATAAACTCAGTCAGAGAGTGGATGTCTGCCCAACTCTCAACATTGTAATTAAAAAGGAATAAAGTAACACTTGGACAATACGACTCTCTCTTCAGACCTGGTTAACCAAGACTCAAATTACCCACCTAACAGTAATTTAATTGCGCTCCACAATTGTGTTAGTATTGGCTTTGAATTATTTCATAGACATTGGAGTTAGTAGTTAGCTGTGGGCCATTTGCCCATTAAGGTATAAATAAAGAGCAGAACTCAGTTTAGGGGGGCTGGGGTAGCGGGGGGGAAGGGCAATGGCAGCGCACACAGAGTGACTCATGATTGGGAGTCCATGGAAGTCAATCAGAAACTATAAAGAAAACAGCTCTCCTCTCTTGGGCGTGGTGAGCTTCACAGGGCTTTCACATACAACTTTAAAGACTCTAAGTTTTAAATCTGAGGATATACTTAAATCGCATGGCCTATTGTTTCTCAGGCTTCTCATATCTACCATGGTTAACACTCTCCGTGCCATTAAAAATAGGCGTGTGTGTGTTTGTGTGTCGTGCTCTCATTATAGCTCAGTGTGTAAGCACTAGGTGGGTAGGGCCTGTGTCACTGTTTGAACACACAAATCCAATGCCATTGTCTTGTTGATGTTTTTCGCTAAAGCTTTAGTATAGTTATTCAGGAGTGATTGTCAGAACGCTGAGTGTGGATGTGGTGCAGGGAATCAAGCGCAGGCACAAAGGTGTTCGTCAACAGTCTTTTAGTAGTCAAAAATGAACTCCAAACAGGAGAAATAGCCAACCCAACCGGGAGGCAAGAGCGACTAAACGCACACACACAACAGTGCGTAAAACAAGAAAAGGCGCACGCAGTGCGGACTCTCAATAAACACAGTCTGAGAGAAAAAAACCCATCAACATGAACACAGCTGACAAAACAATCACACATAACACCTGACCCAACATACGAAACTAAATAGGAAACACAATCAAACACTAACAAGGGACAGGTGTTACAAACAGACAAAACCAAACAAACATGAAACATCGAACGGTGGCAGCTAGTACTCCGGGGACGACGACCGCCGAAGCCTGCCCGAACAAGGAGGAGGGGCCGCCTCGGCCGAAACCGTGACAGTACCCCCCCCTTGACGCGCGGCTCCAGCCGTGCGCCAACCCCGGCCTCGGGGACGACCAGGACGACGCGGAGCAGGGCGCGTAGGATGACCCCGATGGAACTCGGTCAGCAGGGACTGGTCTAATATGTCCCTCCTCGGCACCCAGCACCGCTCCTCCGGGCCGTACCCCTCCCACTCCACGAGATATTGAAGACCCCCCATCCGGCGTCTCGAATCAAGGATGGACCTCACAGTGTACGCCGGAGCCCCCTCGATGTCCAACGGGGGCGGAGGAGTCTCCTCTATCTCATACTCCTGGAGTGGACCAGCTACCACCGGCCTGAGGAGAGACACATGGAACGAGGGGTTAATATTCCTATAATCAATAGGCAGTTCTAACCTGTAACACACCTCGTTCAACCTCCTCAGGACTTTGAAGGGCCCCACAAACCGCCGACCCAGCTTCCGGCAGGGCAGGCGGAGGGGCAGGTTTCTGGTCGAGAGCTAGACTCGATCTCCAGGTGCGTACACAGGCCCCTCACTGCGGTGGAGATCGGCGCTCGTCTTCTGCCGACGGATGGCCCGCTGCAGATGTACGTGGGCAGCGTTCCATGTCTCCTCCGAGCGCCGCACCCACTCATCCACCGCAGGGGCCTCGATCTGGCTCTCGTGCCAAGGTGCCAGAACCGGCTGGTACCCCAACACACACTGGAAAGGGGTTAGTTGGGTGGAGGAGTGGCGGAGAGAGTTCTGTGCCATCTCGGCCCAAGGAACGTATCTCGCCCACTCCTCCGGCCGGCCCTGGCAATAAGACCTCAGAAACCTACCCACATCCTGGTTAACACATTCAACCTGCCCATTACTCTCCGGGTGGTAACCCGAGGTAAGGCTTACCGAAACCCCCAACCGTTCCATAAACGCTCTCCACACTCTGGAGGTGAACTGGGGGCCTCGATCAGACACTATATCCTCGGGTACCCCGTAATGCCGGAAGACATGGGTAAACAGAGCCTCAGCGGTCTGTAGGGCAGTGGGTAGACCCGGCATGGGAAGGAGACGACAGGCCTTCGAGAACCGATCCACAACGACCAGGATGGTAGTATTCCCCTGTGAGGGGGGAAGGTCTGTGACAAAATCCACCGAGAGGTGGGACCAGGGTCGTTGTGGAACGGGCAGGGGTTGTAGCTTACCCCTGGGCAAATGTCTGGGCGCCTTACACTGGGCACACACCGAACAGGAGGAGACATAAATCCTCACATCCCTGGCTAACGTTGGCCACCAGTACTTAGTGCTAAGGCAGTGAACTGTCCGGCCGATACCTGGATGTCCAGAGGAGAGGGACGTATGAGCCCAATAAATGAGGCGATCGCGTACCTCGAGCGGAACGTACGTCCGACCCACTGGACACTGTGGAGGACTTGGGTCGGTGCGTAACGCCCGCTCGATCTCGGCATCGACCTCCCATACCACCGGTGCAACCAGACAAGACTCTGGTAGTATGGGAGTGGGCTCAACGAACCTCTCCTCCGAGTCATACCGCCGAGACAGGGCATCTGCCTTCCTGTTCTGGGACCCAGGGATGTAAGTAATTTTAAACACAAACCGGGCTAGAAACATAGTCCAGCGGGCCTGGCGAGGATTCAGTCTCCTAGCTGCCCGGATGTATTCCAGGTTACGGTGGTCAGTTAGAATGAGGAAAGGGTGTTGAGCCCCCTCAAGCCAATGCCGCCACACCTTTAGGGCCTGTACCACGGCTAACAGCTCCCTGTCCCCTACGTCATAATTCCGCTCCGCCGGACTGAGCTTTTTAGAATAAAAGGCACAGGGACGGAGTTTAGGTGGTGTGCCAGACCGTTGGGAGAGAACGGCCCCTATACCGGCCTCGGACGCGTCTACCTCTACCTGGAAAGGTAACGCGGGATCCGGATGCGCCAACACCGGCGCCGAGGTAAACAGGTCCTTCAGTTTCCCAAAAGCCCTGTCCGCCTCAGCTGACCACCGCAAGCGCACCGGACCCCCCTTCAACAGAGACGTTATGGGAGCTGCCACCTGTCCAAAACCCCGGATAAACCTCCGGTAATAATTCGCAAAACCCAAGAACTGTTGCACCTCCTTCACAGTGGTTGGGGTATGCCAAATACGCACAGCTGACACCCGGTCCACCTCCATCTTCACCCCTGACGCAGACAACTGATAACCCAGAAAGGAGACCGACTTCTGAAAGAACAGACATTTCTCTGCCTTGACATATAGGTCATGCTCCAACAGCCTCCTCAACACTCGGCGCACCAGGGCTACATGCTCTGCTCGGGTAGAACTGTACACCAGAATATCGTCTATGTACACGACTACTCCCTGACCCTGCATGTCCCGGAAAATCTCATCGACGAAGGATTGGAAGACTGAGGGAGCATTCATTAACCCATATGGCATGACGAGATACTCGTAATGTCCTTAGGTCGTGCTAAACGCTGTCTTCCATTCATCGCCCTCTCTAATGCGCACCAAGTTATATGCGCTCCTGAGATCCAATTTTGTGAAGAACTGAGCACCGTGTAATGACTCCGTCATAGTCGCAATCAGAGGAAGTGGATAGCTGTACTTCACCGTAATCTGATTGAGACCGCGGTAATCAATACACGGGCGCAGACCTCCATCCTTTTTCTTCACAAAAAAGAAACTCGAGGAAGCGGGTGAAGTGGAGGCCCGTATGTATCCCTGTCTCAGAGACTCGGCGATGTAAGTTTCCATTGCCTTCCTCTCCTCTTGAGACAAGGGATACACATGGCTCCGCGGGAGAGCTGCTCCTGACTGGAGATCTATCGCACAATCCCCCAGTCTATGAGGCGGCAGCTGCGCCGCCCTAGTTTTACTAAACACCAGTTTCAAATCCTCATATCGGGGGGAATATGCAGTGCTGGCATTAGATTCGGACTTTCCACCGAGGTCGCCCCTATGGAAACACCCAGACACCGCCCCTCACACTGGACAGACCACCCTTTAAGAGCTTTCTCTCGCCACGAAATAGTAGGGTCATGACTCATCAACCAGGGAAGCCCCAGCACCACCGGATACGCAGGAGAGTCAATCAGATAGAGCTGAATCGTCTCCTCATGACCCTCCTGCGCCACCATCTTAAGGGGCGCTGTGACCTCCCTAATCAACCCAGATCCTAACGGACGGCTATCTAGGGCATGAACAGGGAAAGGCTTATCAACGGGAAGGAGAGGAATCCCTAACTCTACACAGAACTGGCGATCTACAAAATTCCCAGCTGCGCCTGAATCTACTAGCACCTTATGCTGGGAACGAGGTGCAACCTGTGGAAAACAAACAGGCAAGGTTAGGTGAACGACAGAAAGCTCTGGGTAAGTAGGGCGCCTACTCACCTGGGGGGCCCCCCCATTGCGTGGCCTACCCTCTCCTCCACCGGGGGACCCTCCCCAACACCTAGCCGCGGTGTGCCCTCCACGGCCACAGTTAGTGCAGGGAACGGCCCCCCTCGGGTTCCTATTCCTCCGTTCTCTAGCGCCAGCACCCCCGAGCTCCATAGGGCTCGGCTCGGAGGTGCTGGAGGATGAAATGGGCGAACCCCACCCGGGACGTCCACGGGTGGCGAGCAGGGTGTCCAGCCGAATGGCCATGTCGACCAGTTGGTCAAATGACAACGAGGTATCCCTGCACGCCAACTCTCTCTGGACGTCCTCCCGGAGGCTGCAACGGAAGTGGTCTATGAGGGCCCGCTCATTCCACCCTGCATCTGCCGCTAGAGTCCGGAATTCCAGAGCAAAGTCCTGGGCGCTCCTCATCCCCTGTCGGAGGTAGAACAGACGCTCCCCCGCCGCCTTCCCTTCTGGTGGATGGTCAAACACGGCACGGAAGCGGCGGGAGAACTCTGCATAGGTAGTGGTAGCGGCGTCCATTCTCCTCCATTCGGCGTTGGCCCACTCCAACGCCTTGCCGGTGAGACAGGAGATGAGGGCGGAGACGCTCTCGTGTCCCGAGGGCGCCGGGTGTACGGTGGCGAGGTAGAGCTCCACTTGCACCACTGGTTTCCGGAAGTTGGACAGGAGGACTGACCGATGGGGATGGTCCAGTAGGTGGGGCCGTGGGTACCCCGCTGTTTTCCCATCGGTGGAGAGTGTTCATCACCCGCTCCAGGGCATGACCGATCTGGTTGATCCGGTCCTCCTGCCCACGAAGACGGTCCTCCATGCTTTCTGTTGGCGCGGTTGCTCCTGCTGATTCCATGGGTGATGTGTGATTCTGTCAGAACGCTGAGTGTGGATGTGGTGCAGGGAATCAAGCGCAGGCACAAAGGTGTTCGTCAACAGTCTTTTAGTAGTCAAAAATGAACTCCAAACAGGAGAAATAGCCAACCCAACCAGGAGGCAAGAGCGACTAAACGCACACACACAACAGTGCGTAGAACAAGAAAAGGCGCACGCAGTGCGGACTCTCAATAAACACAGTCTGAGAGAAAAAAACCCATCAACATGAACACAGCTGACAAAACAATCACACATAACACCTGACCCAACATACGAAACTAAATAGGAAACACAATCAAACACTAACAAGGGACAGGTGTTACAAACAGACAAAACCAAACAAACATGAAACATCGAACGGTGGCAGCTAGTACTCCGGGGACGACGACCGCCGAAGCCTGCCCGAACAAGGAGGAGGGGCCGCCTCGGCCGAAACCGTGACAGTGATCATAGCTATCCTGAGAGTGCCATGAATATGTTCCAGTATCGCCACTTACTGTAATGTGATTTTAGGGCATTAATAAGAGTCAATTAAGTAACATTTAAAAAATATATCCCCATCAAAATCCGTCAGTTTAAGCTAGATATCCATTTTTTTTTGCATGGGCTGTGTCTCAAACCACCACATCCGCCTATGTTGGCCTTCCGCATCTGCGGTGGAAGGTGGCCGAGCTACCGCGGTGTTTGTCAGACCATGAGAAATCCCCAAAATCGTTCTTCTCATGGAATTTCTATTTTTTATTTAACCTTTATTTAACCAGGTAAGCCAGTTGAGAACAAGTTCTCATTTACAACTGCGATCTGGCCAAGATAAAGCAAAGCAGTGCGATAAAAACAACAACAACACAGAGTTACATATGGAATAAACAAAACGTACAGTCAAAAACACAAAATAAAATCTATATACAGTGTGTGCAAATGTAGTAAGTTATGGAGGTAAGGAAATAAATAGGCCATAATGCAAAATAATTACAATTTAGTATTAACACTGGAATGACAGATGTGCAGAAGATGATGTGCAAATAGAGATACTGGGGTGCAAATGAGCAAAATAAATAACAATGTAAATAACAATATGGGGATGAGGTAGTTGGGTGGGCTAATTACAGATGGGCTGTGTACAGGTGCAGTGATCGGTAAGCTGCTCTGACAACTGATGCTTAAAGTTAGTGAGGGAGATAAGTGTCTCCAGCTTCAGAGATTTTTGCAGTTCGTTCCAGTCATTTGCAGCAGAGAACTGGAAGGAATGGCGGCCAAAGGAGGTGTTGGCTTTGGGGATGACCAGTGAGATATACCTGCTGGAACGCATACTACGGGTGGGTGTTGCTATGGTGACCAATGATCTAAGATAAGGCGGGGATTTGCCTAGAAGTGATTTATAGATGACCTGGAGCCAGTGGGTTTGGCGACGAATATGTAGTGAGGACCAGCCAACGAGAGCGTACAGGTCACAATGTTGGGTAGTACAGTGAGGGAAAAAAGTATTTGATCCCCTGCTGATTTTGTAAGTTTGCCCACTGACAAAGAAATGATCAGTCTATAATTTTAATGGTAGGTTTATTTGAACAGTGAGAGACAGAATAACAACAAAAAAATCCAGAGAAACTCATGTTAAAAATATTATGAATTGATTTGCATTTTAGTAAGGGAAATAAGTATTTGACCCCTCTGCAAAACATGACTTAGTACTTGGTGGCAAAACCCTTGTTGGCAATCACAGAGGTCAGACGTTTCTTGTAGTTGGCCACCAGGTTTGCACACGTCTCAGGAGGGATTTGGTCTCACTCCTCTTTGCAGATCTTCTTCAAGTCATTAAGGTATCGAGGCTGATGTTTGGCAACTCGAACCTTCAGCTCCCTCCACAGATTTTCTATGGGATTAATGTCTGGAGACTGGCTAGGCCACTCCAGGACCTTAATGTGCTTCTTCTTGAGCCACTCCTTTGTTGCCTCGGCCGTGTGCTTATTGTCATTGTCATGCTGGAATGCCCATCCACGACCCATTTTCAATGCCCTGGCTGAGGGAAGGAGGTTCTCACCCAAGATTTGACGGTACATGGCCCCGTCCATCGTCCCTTTGATGCGGTGAAGTTGTCCTGTCCCCTTAGCAGAAAAACACCCCGAAAGCATAATGTTTCCACCTCCATGTTTGACGGTGGGGATGGTGTTCTTGGGGTCATAGGCAGCATTCCTCCTCCTCCAAACACGGCGAGTTGAGTTGATGCCAAAGAGCACGATTTTGGTCTCATCTGACCACAACACTTTCACCCAGTTCTCCTCTGAATCATTCAGATGTTCATTGGCAAACTTCAGAAGGGCCTGTATATGTGCTTTCTTGAGCAGGGGGACCTTGCGGGCGCTGCAGGATTTCAGTCCTTCACGGCGTAGTGTGTTACCAATTGTTTTCTTGGTGACTATGGTCCCAGCTGCCTTGAGATCATTGACAAGATCCTCCCGTGTAGTTCTGTGCTGATTCCTCACCGTTCTCATGATCATTGCAACTCCACAAGGTGAGATCTTGCATGGAGCCCCAGGCCAAGTGAGATTGACAGTTATTTTGTGTTTCTTCCATTTGCGAATAATTGCACCAACTTTTGTGACCTTCTCACCAAGCTGCTTGGCGATGGTCTTGTAGCCCATTCCAGCCTTGTGTAGGTCTACAATCTTGTCCCTGACATCCTTGGAGAGCTCTTTGGTCTTGGCCATGGTGGAGAGTTTGGAATCTGATTGATTGATTGCTTCTGTGGACAGGTGTCTTTTATACAGGTAACAAACTGAGATTAGGAGCACTCCCTTTAAGAGTGTGCTCCTAATCTCATCTCGTTACCTGTATAAAAGACAGCTGGGAGCCAGAAATCTTTCTGATTGAGAGGGGGTCAAATACTTATTTCCATCATTAAAATGCAAATCAATTTATAAAAAAAAATATGCAAAGAGGAGTGAGACCAAATCCCTCCTGAGACGTGTGCAAACCTGGTGGCCAACTACAAGAAACGTCTGACCTCTGTGATTGCCAACAAGGGTTTTGCCACCAAGTACTAAGTCATGTTTTGCAGAGGGGTCAAATACTTATTTCCCTTACTAAAATGCAAATCAATTCATAATATTTTTAACATGAGTTTCTCTGGATTTTTTTGTTGTTATTCTGTCTCTCACTGTTCAAATAAACCTACCATTAAAATTATAGACTGATAATTTCTTTGTCAGTGGGCAAACGTACAAAATCAGCAGGGGGTCAAATACTTTTTTCCCTCACTGTATATGGGCCTTTGTGACAAAGGCACTGTGATAGACTACAACCAATTTGCTGAGTAGAGTGTTGGAAGATATTTTGTAAATGACATCGCTGAAGTCAAGGATCGGTAGGATAGTCAGTTTTACGAGGGCATGTTTAGCAGCATGAGTGAAGGAGGCTTTGTTGCGAAATAGGAAGACGATTCTAGATTACACAGAGAATAGAGTCGGCCCGAGATTTGAACCCTGTGTCACTCCCATAGAGACTGCCAGAGGTCCAGACAACAGGCCCTCAGATTTGACACATTGAACTCTATCTGAGAAGTAGTTGGTGAACCAGGCGAGGCAGTCATTTGAGAAACCAAGGCTATTTGGTCTGCCAATAAGAATGCAGTGATTGACAGAGTCGATGAAGACGGCTACACAGTAATGTCTTTTATCGATCGCGGTTATTATATTGTTTAGGACCTTGAGCGTGGCTGAGGTGCGCCCATGACCAGCTCGGAAACCAGATTGCATAGCGGAGAAGGTATGGTGGGATTCGAAATGGTCGGTGATCTGTTTGTTAACTTGGCTTTCAAATACTTTCGAAAGGCAGGACAGGATGGATATAGGTCTGTAACAGTTTGGATCTAGAGTGTCACCCCCTTTGAAGAGGGGGATGACCGCGGCAGCTTTCCAATCTCTGGGGAGACTATACGAAAGAGAGATTGAACAGGCTAGTAATAGGGGTTGCAAAGATTTCGGCGGCTAATTTTAGAAAGAAAGGGTCCAGATTGTCTAGCCCAGCTGATTTGTAGGGGTCCAGATTTAGCAGCTCTTTCAGGACATCAGCTATCTGAATTTGGGTGAAGGAGAAGCGGGGAGGGGCATGGGCAAGTTGCAGCGGAGGGTGCAGAGCTGGTGGCCGGGGTAGGGGTAGCCAGGTGGAAAGCATGGCCAGCCGTAGCAAAATGCTTATTGAAATTCTCGATTATCGTAGATTTATCGGTGGTGACAGTGTTTCCTAGCCTCAGTGTAGTGGGTAGCTGGGAGGAGGTGCTCTTATTCTCCATGGACTTTACAGTGTCACAAAACTTTTTGGAGTTAGTGCTACAGGATGCACATTTTTGTTTGAAAAAGCTAGCCTTTGCTTTCCTAAATGATTGTGTTTATTGGTTCCTGACTTCCCTGAAAAGTTGCATATCGTGGGGGCTGTTCGATGCTAATGCAGTACGCCACAGGATGTTTTTGTGCTGGTCAAGGGCAGTCAAGTCTGGGGTGAACCAGGGGCTATATCTGTTCTTGGTTCTGCATTTTTTGAATGGGGCATGCTTATTTAAGATGGAGAGGAAAGCACTTTTGAAGAACATCCAGGCATCCTCTACTGACGGAATTAGGTCAATATCCATCCAGGATACCCGGGCCAGGTCAATTAGAAAGGCCTGCTCGCTGAAGTGTTTTAGGGAGCGTTTAACAGTGATGAGAGGTGGTCGTTTGACCGCGGACCCGTTATGGACGCAGGCAATGAGGCAGTGATCGCTGAGATCCTGGTTGAAGACAGTGGAGGTGTATTTAGAGGGTAAATTAGTCAGGATGATATCTATGAGGGTGCCCATGTTTACGGATTTAGGGTTGTACCTGGTAGGTTCCTTGATAATTTGTGTGAGATTGAGGGCATCTAGTTTAGATTGTAGGACGGTCGGGCTGTTAAGCATATCCCAGTTTAGGTCACCAAGCAGTACAAACTCTTGTATTCTAGGATTGATGGGGGGCAAGCAATTCACATATGGTGTCCAGGGCACAACTGGGGGCTGAGGGGGGTCTGTAGCAAGCGGCAAAAGTGAGAGACTTATTTCTGGAAAGGTGGATTTTTAGAAGTAGAAGCTCAAACTGTTTGGGCACAGACCTGGATAGTATGATAGAGCTCTGCAGGCTATCTCTACAGTAGATTGCAACTCCGCCCCCTTTGGCAGTTCTATCTAGACGGAAAATGTTGTAGTTCGGGATGGAAATGTCTGAATTTTTGGTGGCCTTCCTAAGCCAAGATTCAGACACTGCTAGAACATCAGGGTTGGCAGAGTGTGCTAACACAGTGAATAACTCAAACTTGGGGAGGAGGCTTCTGATGTTAACATGTAAGAAACCAAGGCTTTTACAGTTACAGAAGTCAGCAAATGATAGCGCCTGTGGAGTAGGAGTGATACTGGGGGCTACAGGGCCTGGGTTAACCTCTACATCACCAGAGGAACAGAGGAGGAATAGAATAAGGATACGGCTAAAGGCTTTAAGAACTGGTCTTCTAGTGCGTTGGGTACAGAGAATAAAAGGGGCAGATTTCCGGGCATTGTAGAATAGATTCAGGGCATTATGTACAGACAAGGATATGGAAGGATATGAGTACAGTGGAGGTACACCTAAGCATTGGGTAACTATGAAAGAGATAGCATCACTGGAGGTACCGATTGAGCCGGTCTCCACGTGTATGGGGGGTGGGACAAAGGAGCTCTCTGAGGCTAGTTGAGCGGGACTGGGGGGTCTACAGTGAAATTGTATAATAAGAACTAACCCAAACAGCAATAGGCTAGGCATATTGACATGGGAGAGAGGCAATACGCAATCACAGGTGTTATTCGAGAGGGCTAAGACAACAACTGGTAATGGCGACAAAAGTTTGGGCTGAGGCTAAACAGATAAACAGGATGGGGTACTGTGTAAAGGAACAGTCCAGCAGGCATTAGCTGTGTAGCTGAGTGATCATAAGGGCCAGTGAACAGCAATAAGTAAGTCCGGGAGCAGTTCGTAGGCTGCTACAGCACAGGCGAGCAGGTGGCACGGCTGTTGATTGCGTGTGCTAGTGGGCCAGGGCTAGCAGATGGTTCTTCGTGGTCGTCGCAACGGGAAGCCTGTTGAAGCCACATCAGACGATTACGTCGGCAGACCAGTCGTGATGGATCGTCCGGTTGACAGAGAGGTAGATAGCCAGGAGATGGGCCTGGCTCAAGGCTAGCTCAAGGCTAACTGGTACGTTGGGACAGTGGTGATTAGCCAACAACAGCCATTCGGTTGCAGCTAGCTAGTTGCGATGGTCCAGTGTTAAGGTCCAGTGATTCAGTGATTCCGGCAGAAAATCTGATATGCTCTGGGTCGATAACACACTGTGCAGACTGGCCGATAATTGTCCAGGCTAGAGCTGGCTGGTAGGTAGTGCAGGCCACGGACAGTGGTGAAGACCGCTAACGGTGGCTAATAGCAAGTAGCTAGTTAGCTGGCTAGCTGGCTAGTTTCAGCCGTAGGTTCTTGATAAAAATAAAGAAATAATAGAATCCGTTCCACATTGGGTGAGGCGGGTTGCAGGAAAGTATATTGAGTTAAAGGATGGAAAGTGAGATAGAGAAATATATATGAAAAAAAAGGCTATTTGCACGAGGACACAACAGAAAACACGACCGCACTACTACGCCAAATGTCTGTAGCGTCCGAACCATTTGGCCTACAATTACCGGAAAAAAAAAGGAATTATGAAGTTCGTTTTGTACCAACATAAAAAGAGGATATACTGTATGTGTCCCAAAAACAAAAATATTTTCTTCGCTTTCTTATATCTCCTAGATATAGGACAGACACTTCAAAACCCTATTCCATATGATTTATTTTTTGACTGTCTGTTTTGCCATTCATGAATGTCTTATTCAATGCATTTCTATAGGCTATAGCAGTAAAGGCCAAATTCAACATTTTATCAACAATTTTTTGTATATATTTTTTTATATCTACAGGGGTCCTAAAATGTACAATAAAATAGCTAAATGATCCATGGTATGATCATATTAAAACAATTCCATATGTTAGCTTAGTAGAACCCCCCCCCCCCCCCCCCCCCCCTTTTTAGAGGTTAAGGTTGATATACATAATGATTGATAGAGTGTATTCTTCATTATAGTGAAATGCATGGTTTACACATGCATTTGTCATTTGTTACTATACATCTCACAGGTTACAAAGTTAACTGATTGAAGCCACATTGTGAATTGCCATTTGATAAAACAGATTATGCATCTGACTGTGTGTGTGTGTGTGTGTGCGTGTGTGTGTGTGTGTGTGTGTGTGTGTGTGTGTGTGTGTGTGTGTGTGTGTGTGTGTGTGTGTGTGTGTGTGTGTGTGTGTGTGTGTGTGTGTGTGTGTGTGTGTGTGTGTGTGTGTGTGTGTGCATGTGTGTGTGCATGTGTGTGTGTGTGATTGCATACGTGCGTGCGTACGGACCACTGAGCAGTCTTTGAAGCTACTCTGACATCAGTGACTTTTTTCCCTGCTACATGTGCAGAACTATGATGCACGTCAACTCAAGACTGAAACCTTTTCATTAATCTATCATCAACTGTTATTTAGTCTGTCTGCGAGTACAACGTTGTACTTTTCCCCATGGTGGGAATCTGAAATAAAACGCATGACTGCAAAGACATTCTGGATGGAAAAAGCTTTTTTTCACTCATTAAGCTACACTTATCCTATAATTTTTTTCTGAAATGGTTGAAATCTTTTCAATATTAACCTTTCGTTGCCTTGTTGAGTCTTCAATGTTCAATTATAAAGATGATACAATGATAAAGATAAACAGTAGCCACTTCTTAAATCTAGATTACATTTACATTTGAAGTCTATGAACCAAGCCAAAGGGTGAGATCTTCTGACACTTATGATTGCTGCCTCTGAAATGTTGTAGTCTAGAGTCTAGACCATGGGTATTCAACTCTTACCCTACGAGGTCCAGATCCTGTTGTTTTTCTGTTCTACCTGATAATTAATTGTACCCACCTGGTGTCCCAGGTCTAAATTAGTCCCTGATTAGAGGGGAA
This sequence comes from Coregonus lavaretus, assembly GCF_964263955.1. NCBI lineage: Eukaryota > Metazoa > Chordata > Actinopteri > Salmoniformes > Salmonidae > Coregonus > Coregonus lavaretus. The sequence goes on along the minus strand of NC_140016.1, from coordinate 29,732,947 downwards.
CAATGAAAAAATGCAGTGGAACTGGCTTCGAGGTCCAGAGTTGAGTTTGAGGGGTCTAGACTATAACAAACTGAACAAAGTAGTGACAGGTATCCTACATTTGAACATTGCCTCTAATACGTTTTTATATTTTCTTCCTTGTTTGCTGCTTCACCTAACAGTGCTCTTTCTCTCTTGCTTGGCATGCCGAGGCAGTGTCAAGGAGTATAAGATATTATTGTATCATCAGATATCGGTCCCTCCAGCTCCATGGCCTGGTATTGATTCCTCAAAGTGGTGCAGTAGACCTTAGACTGTCTTCACACTGCATTTCTACCCGTTCTGCGATATATTATATTTGTCAAGAAAACATTTGTTTTCTTTTCAGCCATGTCAATGCCATGGGTTTTGTCAATTCGTTTGGATGCAATTCAGTCACGGTTATTGTGGATTTCTACAAGAAATTGAAATGCAGAAACCATACAAAGATATGGTGAGTACTTCTGTAACTGGTTATTGCGCACGATATACTGTGTATATTATGTTCTTTAAACGTATCAGTATGAAAATGATTGAAGGTGTTTACTGTTTACGAATCCCCCCCCGACACACCCACACACATACATACTTCTCAAGTCAACACCCCTAATGCTGTATCAACGTATTTTCCTTCTCAGTCCATTACAAATGTCAAAAGAGCACATTTAGACATAGTAGCCATATCCTGCATTTTGAGAGCACAGCCACCTTTACCTGCACTTACTAAGGTGACAACAATGTAGCTGCATTATTTTAATATTTCCCCTGATTGGCTAGGCACAGCTCTCATTCATCTAGTGTGTTCGGTGTGAGTGCTTCGTGGCAATCCTCTTTGTGGTATGGCAAGGATCATTTCGAGTTGGGATTTCACTGGAAAATATTACTTCCTTTTAAAAAAGGTCAGTCTGCCAAAGGCTGAACTGCTGCTCTTGCATCAGTTATCTGCCTATGCTTATCCCAATGCTGATGAATTTAGGATACAATGAAATGGTAAGACATTTAGGTCTAAGTCTCTTAAATTAGGCCTACAAATGCTAGCATTGCAATTTGAATACTGGACAGTGTGATTACAATTTACTCATCCATTTAGGCTACAATTTTTGTTTATATAACTATTGTGGTTCAATATACTACATTCAGTATCATATCAAAGATGACCTATGTTTAATCTCAAAAGTGTAGTGGCTGAATGATTTCCACAAAGAAATGTTATGGCTGTGAGCCTGTGACTGAAATGCTGTTTGTCCTTGAGGGACTTATAGGCATGTTGTCACCTGTGAAGACCCCACCAACAATAATGAAGTGACTTATTTAACATGCCTGCTTGCATAGATGGCAATGGATTTCTAAATCTAATCTTGGACCAAACAATTTCCACTCATCAACTATAATTACCTGTAATGGACAAAGGGGCACTTGGCAAGCTATGAGGTTAAGTACCAAGGTGTGGTGGGTCTTTTGTTGTCCTTTAGCCAAACAGATTGTTCAAGCTAACAAGTGCCTCCTTGTGTGGTCTTCGTTTTCTGTCAAACGCATCAGTAAGATTCCCTATCCGAAATTTGTAACACAAATTATATAGTAGGCTTTCATGGCTACAACTACCACTGTTTTTGACATGGAATAGATCTACATAGAAAATTTATAGAAAGAACGTTCTGTGTTTTGAGACCTGACAGATCTGCAGGCCAAGACGACCAAGGTCCGGGCGCGAGCTGCACGTCCCTGCTATTTGCCAGCTATTTGCTTGCTGCCCACTGCCCGCAGCACGTTTTCATAGCACTCAAAATAAGTTTGAAAAGTGTGTTATAGTGCGCATTGACAATGTCCTGCGGTGTTGAAAATATATTGCTGGACGGTAAGTGTAGACCCATATGTTTTGGAGAGAGGATAATGCATTTGTTGTTGGCAATATTAAATATGTCTCGATTACGAAGTCGATTAGCCTACTTTGACAACCTAATTGTATATGGTGATGGACATGACAAACAAAAATAACAAAATAACCACATAATAATAACCATTATTGATGTAGCCTGTGTAGGCCTTTTTATTTAACGTACCGAATCCCCCATCAATTAATGTGCTCTCCATTAGGACTATAGTACACATTTTAGATAAATATCTAACACACTATTTTTAATATGCTAAATGTTGTGAACTTTACAGTTCAAATTAGAGATGGCCTATTGCACTATTATAAATATGACATAATATGCAACATCGAAATGTGTAAATTAAGATGCCTTGCTTATTGAGCACATTCAAGGTCGTTGATTTTGCTGTTTCTCTGCGTTGTACATCAATTAGACAACCTGCTATAACCAGGCCTCAATTATCATATAGCCTATGAAATTGATTCAGATGCCTACAGTTGAAAACATGGGTGAACAATGGTTCAAAATGGGATAGGATGCCTACACAATTTTTTATCGGATTTAGATTTCCTTTATAGCAGCTTTTCTTGTATCGAATTAAGACCTAAATTCGGTTTCCCCAAAAAATATATACCGTTTTTTTGGAATACAATGAATATTATATAAAATAAATATATTTAAATATTAATATCATAATTGTAATAAAATGCATGCTTATGTGAAGTATACAATACATGTGTTGTGTGGTAGGGTCTAAATAGCCTATAGAATGAGAGGAGAGTGCAGGAAATGATCGAAGTAGGCCCTATTGCGCTAAAGCCCCGGGAAGGTTATCTCATGTTGAGAAGGTACCAGACGCCATCTTCTGGTAGGTGAACGCAGTTCCCCATTTTACGCTTAGGCCGTTATCATTTCGATATAAAATATAGAAACCGTTCAGTTGCAACAATTGTGATGTGTCGTTATGCTCTCGAGCGTGTGTGTAATTGATCATATAAAATTGAGGAGGGCTCGAGGAGTATGCAAACAGGCCCTATAACATACACATTTATTTTGGCCTAAACCTTTAGGTTGTATTTTTGTTATTTCTCCATAGGAAAAATTATACATTGAAATCCAGGCATGGAGCTATATACACTGTATCTTGTTCGTGGTTTGTTAAATACCTTTACAAATTATTCAAGTTCATTATCCAAGTTTCCAAATTATTTTGCAGTTTAGTGGACTATCTTAATTAGCATCTGCTGATAGCCTTTTGTTTATTAGTTTCATTATTGCATAAAACATCATCATTAATTCAATTAATTTAGTAGCAATATTATTATTATTACTATTATTATAACAATATTATTATATAATTTAGACCTCTATTTGATCATTTAGACCTTCATTTGAAATGGACATTTGATCTACATTTCATTGGACTTGCTGTCACACTTAGGCTTTAATACAAATAATGCAATACATCTGAAATATGTAGCAACATGATAGTTTTTTCACTTATTATATTATTATTTTTACAATCTAGACTGTATTTATTGGTATTTAATTAATTAATTTTCTTACCACCAAATCCCTACCCCATATTTATGTCATCAGGCAGTCCACATACAATTGTATTTTCTTGCCATGCACTACTCTGCATACTCCAAAAAGGGGTATGAGGCTATATTCACACATTCTAGCACAGTGGTATTTTGAATAAGGTTGATCACAATAGTATTATATTCTAAGCTATAGCCTTATAGAACGACCAACAACCATCTTGCTGGCCAGCTGAGCACATCCACTATTCAAACCACTATACGCCACCCTGCTCATATGACCTGGGTGTGCTGACTGCCTCTCCAGATGGCCGTTTCTCTCTGTCTCCTCTGACAACTCATCCCAGCTGAGTCTGCCACTGAGCAGACAGCATGGGGCTTATCCCTGCATTAGTGCACCAGTCCCTACTGCTAACAATGGGCCCACACTGCAGTGATGGGACTGGGCACTGTGTGTGTGTGGGTAAATATATGACTCATGTAGGGTGGAATAGAAAGAAAATGTATTATTTATATGATAAATTATGTATATTTGTCAATGTCAGATTTTCTGATTGTAACTGAACAATTATGGATAGGATGTCCATAATGTCTGTCATTTTGTCTTGTGCGTTCAGCTGAATTACTTTCAGTGGGCCACTCTATGGCAGATATAGCAGTCCACAGATGAGTGCATTGTCTTCCCTTCCTTGTTTTAAGGCCTGCCCGTGGCACTCTCCCATATGGACGCTCTCCGACGAGCCATGTTTTTATCGTCTCTGGACTTAAGTGTAGGCCACTTAACTATCTAAGCTTTTGCAGTGATCATCTCATTTATCTGGGATTATTGCAGTGAATTTACTGTTTGGTTTTCTTCCAGGCCTAAAATGTCAAGTCCAAAGTCATGTATGCAGTAGCTTTACTCGGCGAGAGCCTACGCAGATCCGCTGAAAGCTGGTAGCAGTTGATCTTTGGATAGAGCATGAAATAAATAAATCCTCTTTAGCAGATCAATATTCATCCCTTTTAATGCTGGATGTGAAACGGCTGGATTTGAGGTGGTAATGCTGATGTACAGCTAATCGTTGAAAAATAAGCAGCGGGGCTTTGCGATGCGCGGCAGATAGTTAAACAGGAAGGGAATGAGTAAGTGCTGGATTGTCTAGCCAGTGAGAAACCTGCTAGTAATTACATGTAATTTATACCGTCCAATTAACACCCAGAATGTCATTTTTGGGAGGTGGGGGCTTGAAATGGGGCCTCTTTTGTGCAAACATTATTGGAGCGCTCAACCTATGACACATTCCCTCCTGTGCTGCCCTCGACAGGGCCTGGTAATGATACTGTACGTTAATGATATTAGTTGACACTGCTTGTATAAATACCAGCGTGAAAATAAATGGATATAGCAGAGGTTTTAAGGTTTCGTTATTGCTTTATTTTTCCCCCTCTCTATTTCATGTTTTAAGGAAGGAACGAGGGACATGACCCCTGACTGGATTGGATCTTGGCATGAGAGACCAAGACTCTTTTTCCCTCCATGTGCGAATTCGCTCGGGCCTACTCACTGAGTCACAGCACTCTAACACCTGTGTCACGATGTGACAACAAATGGCTAACAGGCCCTTTTCGAGACATGTAACTGAATTTAGAAGTTACCAACACACGCTAAAGGCCCGCAGTCCCCATTACCACAAAACAACAAAGGAGCATCGAAGAGCTTGAAGAATGTAATTTATCACTGAACTTTCGGCTTCCAGTTGTGAAGTATACTTCCCCTTCAGCCTTAGAGTCCAAGGCGCTTTGCATGGTGATTTACATGGCTTGTAGCAACTATGAATAAAGGGTTCAAGTCTGCATACCAAGCCTGCAGAATCCTCTGTCTCACGTTAGCAAAGAGCACAGCTCGGCTTGATCGATGGCCCCAAGATGTCCTGTAACTCAAGTGGCAAATAAATAAATAAATATTTTTGGAAACGCCTAGATTATGGTTTTGAAATGTGGTCCTAGGCTGATGGTTGATAGTGTGTCTCCTAGCTTCTTCAGTTCTTGTATTGGTTGTAATGTACTGTGAAAGATTCTACTTGGCTTCTACTCCCTGTGTGGGGTCAAGGGTTAGTCACTAGCTTACCGTAAATCACTGTGTAGGGCATCATTATGTTTAATGAGAAGAACTATGACATTATGATGACAAGATAAATACTTTTTAGAAAAATTAGGATTCTGGCCAGGGAGCGTGACGCTCCCTGTCCAAAAGCCCATTCATAACTCATTATGGAGGAATATACATCTTTCTACTAACCCATGTTGTTGTTTGCCAACATGCCCATATGCTAGGCATACCAGGCCTAACATTAACGTGGATATGGTACATGATTGTGCACCATGGAATGTAGACCCCAAATACCTGTGTTCCCTCTGATTATGCCCAGCCCCTTCTAAATCATACCAAAGTAAAATAGCTGCTCACATGTTTGTGAGCTACTGTAGCCTAGGCCTCCTAGTATTTGCTAATGGTAAACAGTCGCTTAATGCCTATGGCCATACATGATTGTACTTAGCACAATGAGCAATGTGTCTCTTTCATATTTTTTTCATCTTTGAGCACATTGATAATGGCATGTTTAATAATCTTGGGGTTTCCCCAAAAAAATCAGTGCAAACACATTTGTACATAGAGCCATAGGGCTGTAGGCCTACTTCAAAAGGAAGAAGAGGAGTGGCCTACTCCAAATACATTGGGACCACACATTACAGAAGGGAGATGATGCTTATTGATACAAGGCTACTGGGCTGGGATGTTTACCAATGCTTTTTTGGCTCACATAGCTGAGGGCCAAAGAAGAAAAGACAGACGAAAGGAAAAAACCCAGAAAAGAAAGATATTTGGCATTTTTCCTACTTTTTCTCAACAAACACCCCTGGGGCTGAGTCCTATTTAAATAAACAAAACAAAGTCAATTTAGCGGACCGGGAGACCGTGTTTCGACAGGCTCCAAACACGGCGCCAACTCAAGAGGGGGGCCTCACCTCCTATCTCCTATCTCTGGCACACTTTTAAGTCAGTGGAGAGAAGCTGGCTACAGATAGACAGAACTCCCTTCAACAAAATGGCCGCCTGCCAGAATGGGTGGGAGTGGGAGGATGAGGCTGCCTTTGGCTGCCTACAGTATACGGCTGGGTTTGGACTAAAATCATATTGGATTTGGGGAGGTAGCGAAGGGATCACGTGTGCCAGGTCTATATTGTAGGCCTTGATGAGGCCTAAGGTTAAGTCTCTCTCAAAAGGCCATAAGGGCTTATTTATCATTCTCTGTGTTATGAAGGCAGTCATACAAAGTAATTGTAAAACATTCTGGAAAGATGTCTCTTTGGCAGTGCTTGATACAGTATGAAGAATGTGTGCACTTCCAATTAGATGTTAAGGAGACATTTGTTTCTGCAATGACTCAGAATGACCACAAGAGGGAAGACCCAACACAAATAATGCCAATGGAATAGAGATCAATGGTTGCAAAACACCATCACTGCAACACATTTGTAAGATATAGTTTGTCAGTTTGAGTAAAAATAATCATATTATGTATCAGCAATGATTTACAGTGCATATTATTTGAATTGTACATAGGTGTTCTTCAAAAATTTATTTTTTTGTTGTTCAAAATAATTCTTCATAGTTGAATCGAAGTCAGACAGCACTCTTTAACCAGTGGTCAGTTGTGATGTGTTTGCAAGACCACTAGGGACTGAACTAAGTCCACTTTAGACTGGACATGGAAAGTGTTGCAGTCCAAACACATACCCCTCCTTTCATCTCTGGAATCCTATAGTCTTCTCCTCACTTTTGCTTTCATCCTTAGGCATATAACTTTCTTTGGGAACGTTTACACATAACACCCTGGTAAGCAAATACCTCCTTAATGTATGGTTAGTTACCCTTACCCCACAGCAGACTACACAACCATAATGTACATTAACTTTGTCTTTATTTTGGGGCCTGTTCCTGGGTACTGTTTTCTTTCCCTTGGCTAGAACCATAGAGAAGAGGGGTCATCAGCACACACACACACACACACACACACACACAGGGATTTTGTAGCCGAGGATATTTGCTTGGCTGGAACCAGATCTGGCCACTGTCTGTGTGTCACCCAATGCTTTTGTCTCCCAAGGAGTGGACTAGAACCCTTTAACAACACAAGCATCTGCCTGATCATTCCTAAAGGTCCTGAATGACCTATACCACAATCATTTGTATTGCTTTTAGGCCTTATTACACAAATATGAACACCATACATTAAAATACACATGGTCTTTTTGTCAATTGTCACAAATACTGTTACCGTAAGCTGATTTTCACATTCATGCTAAAATGGAGGTCTTCTTAGCTACTGTAATATGAATGCAATGCAAGTTCATTTCCATGGGAAAATACACTACCTCCACCATAAAACCTGAGTATCATGTATAGGCCTACTGTCTGTACCATACACCCATTGTTGCCTTGCCAGGTTACTCATCATTAGTAACACGTGAACTTTAGAATCTTATCTATCCCTCATTGTTCAGCCAGAGGTCGTCTAAGGTCAAAGACAGTTTGTTTGACACTGTTGCACCATTCTGCCTCTATAGCTTATCACGACCGGCCTGACAAGGCCGCAAAATATAACTGTCCATAAAAGTATAGGGACCCTAACCAATCTAGTCAGACAGAATGAAAAATGCGATACCACCGGCAATATCGTCTGTCTGTAGCTGGCTACACTATCTGTGGCTGTCATGTACTGAATGTACTGAAAGTTACAAAAAACGTCGGCCATTGCTTATCAAGGCCCTGAATTAATAACAGCACAGATGGCCCCGGCTCCGATTTGATTTGCTTCCTGGGCTCAGATGAATAGAAATAACAGATTCAGCAGAGATGATAAGTAGGACTTTTCCCAGACTCTCATGGTACAGTCATCCCTCGGAGCGTTATTAAAACTGAACGGCTTAACGAGGAGGCTATGTTTTTCCTAGCTCTGAGGAGAGATGCTGGAACCATTCTGTTTAGGTCTAGAAATTACCCAGGCTCCGTCCAAAATGGCACCCTATTCCATATAAGCTCTTGTCAAAAGTAGTGCACTACATAGGGAATGGGTGCCATTTCGGATACAGTCCCACAGAGTGGACTCAGTAGACGGCAATGTCTAAATCATTAGCAATTGTCCCTGTTACACTTGTTGATGAATTGTACAAGCCACCACGAATACTTTTGCTATGTGACATAACAACTACATTAGCCTAATACGTCAGCATATGTGACATAGTAATACATAGTCAGGTGATGTAACTATAATGGTTAAATGTCACTATTTGACAAATTCTAATGAGACCATGTTGACCACGATATTGACTTGAGTCATGTTGGGTGTAACTGTTTTTGAAGACTGAGTAATTGTGTGGATATTTCAGTCAATAGCATTAGCCATGTCTGTGAAAACACACTTATAAAGATAAAATAAGGAAGGCTGAGGCAACAACAACCAAATGACCCTTGCAGGTTTTGTGGGTCCCATATAGCTTTTATGACACAAGGCTATATGGCACGAGCCTTAGTGCTTTACTCACGAACGGGCGATGTGATTTACAACTCTGGGTCAGGAAAAGGACACAACCCGTGTCTAGGCATTATCCTTAGGAATGAGAAGCATTCAGAATTACAGCACGGCCATACATGGCCATACATGACTCTAGCCAGGTCTCAGATCTGTACAAATTGTATTTGTCACATGCTTCGTAAACAACAGGTGTAGACTAACAGTGAAATGCTTACTTACAGGCCCTTCCCAACAATGCAGAGAGAAAAATAGAAATAATAGCAAAATAATAACACAAGGAATAAATACACAATGAGCAATGATAGCTTGGCTATATACATGGGGTACCAGTACCGAGTCGATGTGTAGGGGTATGAGGTCATTTAGGTAGATACTGTATGTACATATAGGTAGGGATAAAGTGATTAAGCAACAGGATAGAGAATAAACAGTAGCAGCAGCGTATGTGGTGAGTCTAAAGAGTTAGTGCAAAAAGGGTCAATGCAGATAGTCCGGGTAGCTATTGGTTAACTATTTAATGAACTATTTAGCAGTCTTATGGCTTGGGGGTAGAAGCTGTTCAGGGTCCTGAAGGTTTCAGACTGCATCGGTACCACTTGCCATGCGGTAGCAGAGAGAACATTCTATGACTTGGATGGCTGGAGTCTTTGACACTTTTTAGGGCCTTCCTCTGACACCACCTGGTATAGTGGTCCTGGATGGCAGGGAACTCGGTCCCAGTAAAGTACTGTTGTGCTTTCTTCACGACTGTGTTGGTGTGTGTGGACCATGATAATTCCTTAGTGATGTGGACACCAAGGAACTTGGAGCCCTCTACCCGCTCCACTACAGCCCCGTCGATGTAGATGGGGGCGTCCGCGGCCCTCCATTTCCTGTAGTCCACGATCAGTTCCTTTGTCTTGCTGACATTGAGGGAGAGGTTGTTGTCCTGGCACCACACTGCCAGATCACTGAACTCCTTCCTATAGGCTGTCTCATCGTCGTCTGTGATCAGGCCAACCACGTTGTGTCGTCAGCAAACTTAATGATGGTGTTGGAGTCATTCACTGCCACACAGTCGTGGGTAAACAGGGAGTACATGAGGGGACTAAGCACGCTACCCTGAGGGGTCCCCGTGTTGAGGGTCAGCGTGGCAGATGTGTTGATGCCTACCCTCAACACCTGGAAGCCCGTCAGGAAGTCCAGGATCTAATTGCAGAGGGAAGTGTTCAGTCCTGAGCTTAGTGATGAGCTTTGAGGGCACTATGGTGTTGAAAACTGAGCTATAGTCAATGAACAGCCTTCTCACCTAGGTGTTTCTCTTGTCCAGGTGGGAGAGGGTAGTGTGGAGTGCAATAGAGATTGCGTCACCTGTGGATCTTTGGAGTGGGTCCAGGGTGTCTGGGATGATGGTGTTGATGTGAACCATGACCAGCCTTTCAAAGCATTGCATGGCTACAGATGTGAGTGCTACAGGGTGATAGTCATTTAGACCGGTTACCTTGGCGTTCTTGGGCACAGGGACTATGGTGGTCTGCTTGAAACATCTAGGTATTACAGACTGGGTCAGGGAGAGGTGGAAAATGTCAGTGAAGACACTCGCCAGCTGGTCAGCGCATGCTCTGAGTACGCGTACTGGTAATCCATCTGGCCCCATGGCCTTGTGAATGTTAACCTGTTAAATTAGAACCTATAGCGGCCGTCGACGGCCTTTCTTTAAATTACCGTAGCGGCCGCGAACTGCCTTGTTTTTCTAAGAATAATATCTGTGTCAATATCGCAAAATGTACTTGCTAAGAACCTGTTGTTGTATTCGTGTGTCTATTGTCATCACCCAGAAACAGGGTATACTGTCATTTGACTTTTCAACGTTTTTTTAACTTCAAAATGACGTAATGACGGCACCGAAGAAGACACGACTTTTCACTGTGAAAGAGGCTGTATCTATGTTGGTTGGTGATACGGATTTGGACACATCCTTGCACTTTGAAAAGCGATGATGTCGAGGTGAGTGAAATAAGTAAACAGCAGATATATGTTTGGTGTTCTCGATGTTTGATGCTGTGAAACTTGGGGAATAGCTCTCAGATTAGTATGTCATGTCATGATAACTTGGTTGGTACAGGCGAGTACATCAGCAGGGGAGCTCGAATAATTGCTCTCTGTCTAACGTAAATAGTTGCAATGTTTAGCTGTATATCGTCAGCTAACTAGTTGGTTGTTTTGTCTTGTTTCTACCAATGTAAATGATATGGAAACGGCCCAAGCTGCTTGCTATAGCTAGCTAACTAGTTAGACTGTCAGGCAAGAAAGGCTGTGTGTAGCTGGTAAATTAGGGCTGCGCTCACAAAGCGTCAACCTCAGCTGTCACTTTCACTAGCTAGTCATACAGACAACCAGCTAACTAGCCACCGAAATGAAGGCTACAGTAATTTGTTTTTATCTGTTGTGTTTAGGTTATAGTTTGTCATGTTTGCTAGGTTCAGATATTCATAGGCTATACATTGCCTCGTTTTCCTATTATTTGACAGCTTAGCTGTCGTGTTAGGGTAGTATCATATGCTCATATGATGAGTTGGTTATTTGTTTACATAGCCAGCTAACACGTTGCTTATTTTGTCCTGTTTCTACCGATGCAATTTGTTTGGAAACTGTCCCAGCTTCGTAACTAATCAGCTACCATTGGCGAACTCTGTAGTTAGTCTGTCAGGCAAGAAAGCAATAGTTGATTGGGTGAACAGGGCTTTTTCTTTGCAACTCTGCCTAGAGTCGCCTCTTCACTGTTGACGTTGAGACTGGTGTTTTGCGGGTACTATTTAATGAAGCTGCCAGTTGCGGACCTGTGAGGCATCTGTTTCTCAAACTAGACACTCTAATGTATTTGTCCTCTTGCTCAGTTGTGCACCGGGGCCTCCCACTCCTCTTTCTATTCTGATTAGAGCCAGTTTGCGCTGTTCTGTGAAGGGAGTAGTACACAGCGTTGTACGAGATATTCAGTTTCTTGGCAATTTCTCACATGGAATAGCCTTCATTTCTCAGAACAAGAATAGACTGACGAGTTTCAGAAGAAAGTTATTTTTTTCTGGCCATTTTGATTCTGTAATCAAACCCATAATTGCTGATGCTCCAGATACTCAACTAGTCTCAAGAAGGCCAGTTTTATTGCTTCTTTAATCAGCACAACCGTTTTCAGCTGTGCTAACATAATTGCAAAATGGTTTTCTAATGATCAATTAGCCTTTTAAAATGATAAACTTGGATTAGCAAACACAACCTGCAATTGGAACACAGGACTGATGGTTGCTGATAATGGGCCTCTGTACGCCTATGTAGATATTCCATTAAAAATCAGCAATTTTCAGCTATAATAGCCATTTACAACATTAACAATTCTACACTATATTTCTGATCAATTTGATGTTATTTTAATGGACAAAAACTTTTATTTTCTTTCGAAAACAAGGACATTTCTAAGTGACCCCAAACCTTTGAATGGTAGTGTATATGTACAAAGTTAATTAGTCAAATTTACTAAAATTTAAAAACTCATGTTTTTGTGTTGAGTGTTAATAATTGTTTGATAGTGAGTGTCTTTACACAATGGAAGACAAAATGAGTGTTATTCCTATTGACATGAACGTGGTGTCATATTAAAGAAGAGGTTGTGCTCTTTAAAAGTAAGTTAACTTGTAACTATCATTTGTTCTTTGTTTTTGAGCTGTTTGTTTGAAATGTGAGAAAATTAGCTTTATCTAGAAAATTCTCAGTAATCTACAGCAGCATTCTAGAATTCTATTGGAGTCTAAAGGGTTAAAGGTCTTACTCACATCGGCTACAGAGAGCAAGATCACACAGTAATTTGGAACAGCTGGTGCTCTCATGCATGGTTCAGTGCTGCTTGCCTTGAAGCGAGCATAGAAGGAATTTAGCTCATCTGGTAGGCTCGCGTCACTGTGCAGCTCACGACTGGGTTTCCCTTTGTAATCCATGATAGCTTGCAAGCCCTGCCACATCCAACAAGTGTCAGAGTTGGCATAGTAGGATTCGATATTTGTCCTGTATTGATGTTATTACTTTTTGATGGCTCGTCGGAGGTCGTAGCGGGATTTCTTATAAGCGTCCGGATTAGTGGCCCGCTCCTTGAAAGTGGAAGCTCTAGCCTTTAGCTCAGTGCGGATATTGGCTGTAATCCATGGCCTCTGGTTGGCATATGTACGTATGGTCACTGTGGGGACGACGTCGTCGATGCACTTACTAGTGAAGCCGGTGACTGAGGTGGATGTTATCGGATGAATCCCGGAACATATTCCAGTCTGTGCTAGCAAAACAGTCCTGTAGATTAGCATCCGCTTCATCGGACCACTTCCGTATTGATAAACTCCTCAATATTATCGGATGAATCCTTGAACATATTCCAGTCTCTGCTAGAAAAACAGTCCTGTCGCTTAGTATCCGCTTCATCGGACCACTGCCATATTGAGCACGTCACTGGTACTTCCTGTTTGAGTTTTTGCTTGTAAGCAGGAATCAGGGGGATTGGGTTATGGTCAGATTTGCCAAATGGAGTGTGAGTGAGAGCTTTGTATGCGTTTCTGTGTGTGGAGTAAAGGTGATGCAGAGTTTTTTTGCCTCTAGTTGCACAGGTGTAAAAGTGAGGTAAGACGGATTTCAGTTTCCCTGCATTAAAATCACCGGTCACTAGGAGCGCATTTTCTTGTTTGCATATGGCCCTATACAGCTCATTGAGTGTGGTCTTAGTGCCAGCCTCGGTTTGTGGTGGTAAAGACAGCTGCGAAAAATATAGATGAAAACTATCTTGGTAAATAGTATGGTCTGCAGCTTATCATGAGGTATTCTAACTCAGGTGAGCAAAACCTTGAGACTTCCTTAACATTAGAGATCGCGCACTAGTTGTTGTTAACAAAGAGACACACACCTCCCCGCCTTGTCTTGCCAACTCCTATGGACATCGGCATGAAAACGACCATAGGAGACTATAGGAGTTGGCACAAACATATATGGGACCAGAGTATTTACCCTCAATTCCCATACTCCAAAACCTAAGCTATGCAGTTGGTCCATTGCCATTACTCCATGTCAATAACATATATGATCCGAGAACATCCTCAAACAGTCTCCTTAGCCCTGGACCCGCTGTTGTGGTTCCCGAAAGCCAATTCCCATCCAGTATCAGCATCACGCAAAGTAGTGTAAGCCTGTCTTAAGTCACTCTTAGCCCACTGCCTCAGTCCATTTAAACCTATTTAGGCTGTGTAAGACCATATAAGACCATACTAAGCAGGGGTTTATGAAGTGACTAACAAGGCCCATTTTATTCCTTGTTAACCTGAAATGTTGCATAATGGCCAAATGCATCGGCTACCAACACTTGGTATCATTTCACGTGTATTGGTGCATATTTATTTATTTGTGTGCAAATGTTTAATGCGTATTTCACAGGTGAAAATATAATGATAATGTTGCATTAAGGTGGGTAGAAAGCCAACAATGTTTTATTTCTAACCCAGAAGTGAACTGGAACACTGTCTGATTGACTGTCAGTATTTGTGTTCGGAGGGATTTTTCACATCTATCAGAATTATGCGAAATATTTTGTTACCACATGTGGCCTATGGAGTTGTTTTCTATCTCCCTACAATAGATATTAGTTCATACATGTCAAATATTATATCAGAACTATCAATACTTAACTTTATATTGCATATTATAATTTGTAAGGTAATTATCAAGTGTTTTTGTCATTTTTACAGCATTTGCCTTACTCACACAAAAACGAATCCACACAAAGTATGCACTATTACTCAGGCATCTCTCCGAAACAACGTTATTGCTGGTAGCTGTGTTGAATACAGTCAGAGCTGTCTTCCCCTTATCTTTGCCTACCCCCAGCATGGGTACGCATTTGGGGGAAGGTGGGGGGCGGGAGAGGAGGGCATGCAATAGAGCTAGGGCCCCCCATTACTGGACAGTGTCAGGTGGGGTCACCGGTAGGGCCTGTGGGCATCAGGCTTGGGGGCCGTGTAGGAATGCGGCTCTCTTATCAGTAGTATAGAGGGCTGTAGCCCCTGTGAAAGAAAGGTTTCTGTTGCAGGACAGGCATTCCCTATTCCTCATGTATTCCATGGTATGCACTGCTCTGCTTGGCAGATTAAAAGTTGTGCTTTATATACCTTCTAGACCAGAAATGCTGAACGGAAAGTGGTACCTCCAAAACACACTTTGTAATGGATATGGTTAGGTCTTAGATTTTCCTGGATATGCTCGCATTACACCGCAGAGATTCTCAAACTCAAGCAAGTTTTTCAGAGTTTGGAAAAAATGGGCTATACCCCATTTTCCATGAAATCCCATTGCTTTACTCACATTTGCACCCCTGTCACCCCTAAGTTAAATCACTGCACTCAATGGATTATATGCAAATCCCTTCTCGAAATGTACATGGTGAAGCTATAATTTACTACTCCAGCCAAGTTTAACCCACCATAGTAACCAAATACTTAAAGGGAAAGTCCACAAAAAAACGTTACTTTGGTATTTTTTTCATTAGTCCACCTTGAAGCGGTCCCAAAATGTTTTCCATGTCAGCAGTCAAGTTTTCAAGACATTGAACTTTCAATAAGCAAAGTGTCATGATGATGTGGCCAGTGACACTTGGAAGTCCAATATCTTGAAAACTTGATTGCTGATATGCAAAACATTTTGGGACTGTATTAACAGTGGGCTAATGAAAAAAATACTAAAATATAGTTTTTGAGAGGATTTTCTCTTAAATGTGTTATCATTTTATTTTTATCAGGCCAAATCCATTCAAGTCCCTGTGAATGCTGTGTAGAGTAGTTTCGTACTAACTCATATCATCTGCAGCATTACCATGAATAACTTTGTGTGCACTTACAGTGTCAAACACAGTAAATTGTGTGTAATGAAACAGGCTTGTATGATCTATAGGGTTAGCCCATAGGGTTAAATGTTGCTGTATTTGGCAGGTGGTCGGGTGTTAGTTTTAGCCCGTTATCACTAGGTACAGTGAATCATCTTTGGGTTGGGCCTAACACAGAGAACCAGAGCAGAGTCCTACCAAATCCTCCACATTTTCCTAAGTTCCTAAGTCACAGGGAAACAAAGCAAAACTTTGTTTTGGAAGCTTGCTGAGAGGTGAGGCCTGTTGCAAGCAAGATAGGAGAGAGAGATAAAAGTTCCCTATCTGTTGTCAAATCCAACAGGATTTTCCATCAGCTGTGAAGTCATGGCTCTCCCTTGTGCCTCGCTCTCCCGTGCTGTTTCTCATCCAATAATCTTTTGTTCCTCCTCCTCCTCAGCCGACCAGGCCAATGAAAGGCCTACGGACGGCCGGTGGTAGAGGAAGCCAATTACCGCGGCGACGTTGGAAACCCTCTTCCAAACAAGTCGAGTCACTAAGTCACAGACTTGTTGCTCAGTGGGATTCTAGCGCTAGTGGATTAGCGCTATAGTAAACATGCAAGGGGCCAGGCGCGGTAGGGGGACCGAGGGTTTGTTACCTCACAAGAAGGGGAGCAACACCTCTGTGTGAACCTTTGTCTCTTGGCGCGGTGACACGACGGGCTGGCCGTGACCCCGTGGGGCCGTCCATTGTCAAGGCACTGGGAGCGTCTGAGTGTTGGACAAACCCAGGGTAAAGCCGGAGGGCTTAGAGAGCAGGGCTTATATGCAGACTTAATCTGATCACTTCCTCAAAGCAATCAGAGCCGTAATTGGATAGGGCGGATGATATTTCAGGGGAGGTCTAACAAACCAAGTGTGGGTTACTTTCCACTGTGTGGCCTTGCTGGACTGGCAGTTCATGTTTGAGGTACAAGACAACAGGTGTAGCTATAGCGGTTGCAGTCCCTTGAAGACTAAAAAATATGGGAATTTGTGCCACTCTCAGCTGAAACAGTTTGTATTATTGGTCATATGAGGTCCTTGGACTTCATTGGATTTTACTATATCATGTTTGGTTCAATTAGCTTTTTATCTCAAATGTAAAATCATGTCTCTCTTTAGCTGTTTTGTTTTTATTTTCTATAGTCTTGGAAACAATGACAGAATGGAGGTAGAGAGAAATGGGGGGAAATGGTGACAATAGGATGTCAAGACAAAACAAATCTATTTCCAAACAGTTAACTCAAAGTCCCAGTATTAATAAGCCTTGTTCACATTGGCAGTTTGAAGTGACTCAAATCTTATTTTTGAGTCACTTCAAGCATGAGCATCACCACCAATCATTACTATGACAACTAACGCAGCCATGGTCACTTGTATCTTGCTGTTTGGACAGTCAGTATTCCAAAACAGATTTGAATAAAAAAAACGGATTCAAACATTAAGGCCTGCAGTGTGAACAAGGCTTTGGTGTATAGGCCTATGTGATTTAGTTTTCATTACTTAGCTGTCATTACATCACATGGGTCTTAATGACATCAGACTACCCATGGACATATCAACCACATTGGTACATTTCTCTCTCACTCGTTTTAAATGTCACGCTTCTCCTCACTCAACCCATATGTTTATCTTCCAACTGACAATTCATCAATCCTATGACGCATGATTAAGCCAAAAGACCCACACACAGTGGGATAGTAAGCTAGACATTACCATGTACATTTGGATGAGAGCTTCGTGAGGCAAGTTTCAAATAAAAAGTGATCGTCATCTTCACATTACAGTACAGAGAAAGCACCATGCTTGGCACCAATGGCATTATATCTGGAGAAAGGCTTTTAGGGGGTAAACATGACTGACCTCTCAGCACCTCTCAATACAGATGGTCAGCTGGTGGACCTCAAGAGACAGCAGACCTAAACACAGACTGAGATCCATTCCACACACTCACCCACACCCACACCCACACCCACACACACACACACACACACACACACAGACATGCACGCACGCACGCACACCCACACACACACACAGTTTAAGTTACGAGACAGCTGGTCTTATCCAAAGTGAGAAATGTCTAGTCTAGACAGTGTGTGTGAGTTACACTGTACATATTGTATACACACAAGAGAAC
The DNA here is from genome assembly GCF_964263955.1 of Coregonus lavaretus. Classification (NCBI taxonomy): domain Eukaryota; kingdom Metazoa; phylum Chordata; class Actinopteri; order Salmoniformes; family Salmonidae; genus Coregonus; species Coregonus lavaretus. Next base: position 29,714,889 of record NC_140016.1, on the reverse strand, counting down.
AATCATCACACTGTCAAAATGCATGACATGTAAGGAAGGCAAGGGGTGTTTCTAAACACACACACACACTCCCTGTATTTATAATCCCTGCTCCCCAACCCCCCTTTACACACACCATCACTGCTGGCGACACTGGAGCACGGGCGCTCGTAAATTCTCTGCCTTGATTTTGTTCACCTTTACCATGACCCGTCACTTCTACACTTGGTTTTTATAGCACCCACTCAGTCACAGATGAGGCCCTCGCCGCCAACCCTGCCTGGGTGCTTCTTCAGCTTATCACACCCACCCACACACACACACACACACACACACACACACACACACACACAGCTCATCGCTCACAGCCCACTAGCTATGCAACACCCGGAGTTGGCCCCACAGTGCCAACGCACCATAGAATTACGTTGCTGTAAATGTACATAGTAAGCAGACTCAGCTTATGTTTGTGTCATCACCTTCAGCTTGTGTGGAGCACAACGATTGAACTGATTGTGCAGCATCCACATTGTCTTGATTCATGCCTTGTAGGCCTTGATGAAGGGCCATTAGACTAAGGTCTGTATAAGACCAAAATGTTCTATGGGAGTAAAGTAATTGTCTGCTCTGTGTCTGTCGATCGAGAATGAGTAAATCCATAACTCCTTCGCAAGAAAAGCTAGATACACAAATCTTTCATAATAGAGCACATATGAGCCTGTTTTTAGTGGATTCAGATTTTTTTTAAATATACAACTTGGTATATATTCAAACACTCACTAATTGGATATTATAGTAGAAACATAAAGTCTAATAGAATCAGAGGGAAAAATAGAATAAAATGTTTAGCTTTACACTAGTGATGGTTGAGGCCAAGGTGCAATATGCTCATAAAGGTCAGTTGTACTGTATACTGTATAACACACCCACAACCTACCACTCCATTGATAAAACTAACAGCCCTCCCCATCTCCACAGCACAGAGTCCACTATCCACTACCCATACAGATACACACCAGAAACCCCTGTGTAAATGACCATCTATTATACCTGATATGATTGGGTGGGCTCCCAAGGCACAGTGGTGATTAATGCCTCCTTCCTGCCTGCATCGTGAGATAAACACTTCCATTAAAAAAGAGAGAAGAAAAAGAGGAGAGGAGAAAAAAAGACCCTGTATTTTATGTTGGATGTACAAAGACGGTTCAACATCTGCATTATCTATGCCCCCTTTTAAAATACCATATGTCATTCCCTCAGAGATTCATTGGTGCAGTGAATTCCTGTTGTTAGCATAACAATAAAGAATTTGGACCACTTTGTCTTGCTCCCCAGTCTTACAGTTGACTCCTGTTACAGCTAGCAGCTTCCTCACATCCACATGTTTTCTTTGAGTTCATGTCGAAGCTTTGAGACGGAGACTTGACTTGTCAAAGTATGTCATGTAGCTGTTTAAACTTAACAAGAAGCACAAACAAAATGTGCCTAGTCAACAAGTGACACTAAAATGCAAAAGCTCAGGAAGGTTTGTACTAATAATGATTTCAGTACTTCAAACATTCAACTGTAAATCTGTCCAATATTGGAGCATATTCGACAATTCCAACAATTATGTGTAAAAAGTATGCAATTTGAAATGGTTATGCTTGACATCCCACTAATAGGGACATTTCGCTAATAATGGTATCACCCATAAACAAATAGAAGATAGTCTTTCTCTCAAACAAAAACAGACACACACACACACACACACAGATAAAACGCCTTGTCTACTGTGTTTCTGGGCTGTCTAGTAAGTGAAGTGGAGAGTGGGGGCCCCAGATTTGGGAGACAAAGTGGAAATAGGACACTTCATCACTATGGTTTGTGAAGGCCTCAGCTATCTCCCCCACTGATAGTACCAGTGTGCATCTCAAATGGCACCCTAATCCCTATGTAGTGCACTACTACACTACCAGGGCCCATAGGGTTTTGAGCACTACTTTTGACCAGGGCCCATAGGGTTCTTGTTAAAAGTAACGCACTATGTAGGGAATAGTGTGTCATTTGGGATGAAACCTCATTTTGTCTGGAAGATGTTATGCTTTGTGATAGTCTGGCTGAATTATCTATTTGTATTTTCAAGCCGTTAGAACCCCTTAGAGTGTATTAGGTTCTAGGAGCATGTGGTTTCAATTGGATCGCCTTTCTACCTTAGCACTGTTGTTTTCCCTTGTTCAATGTCCTTATAATGCACTCATCTCATGCATTTTTAGCATACTTCAATAATATTCAATCATATATGGATATGTAGAATGTTTACCTTAAATCAGCCTAAATTATTCTTCATAAGTTAGATTGGTTTATCATTAGCTATGACAAAAAACGTAAATGAGTTGAAATGTTATATGCCAATAGTGTCGACATTGCTCATTTAATTTTCACTTCAACAACACTGCGTCTCGAATTCCCAGGCTGCTTCAACTCATACTAGCACCGTGGGCATCTACGGTTTGCTGTCTGACTCTCATCCACTTTGGCGATGCTGACGGTGGATCTAATTCAAGCATCGGATTTGTTTCAAGAAGGCGCGTGGGAGAGGCCGGAGGCCCGGATGCTTTCTGCTCCACCCTGGGGAGAGCACCATCCATTACCCTGCCTCCCATGTAGCATCGCTGATGAACCGAGCCCAACCACCCTACCACTCGAGATCCATTCAGGGAGCATATCTGCCGGATGACAGTGCGCTCTGTGTACCATCCATTACAGTAAGGGCAGATTCATTGTCATCAGGAACCTCTCGTGCTGGTGTAAATCCATGGTCAACAGTAAGTCTGGGTCAAGTGATTTATACAGTGGGGTAGGCACATGCATTCACTTTACTTTCCCATACACACACACACACACACACACTCACACATGCACACACGTACACACACACACGCACAAAGACACACACACACAAACATCCACCTCATCCCCCAAGCAAACCTGTTACTGTACTCAAGAGGCGTAATGGGAGTCTTGTTTAAAGTATGGAGGAATCTAGTCAAAGTCATCACGGAGGTCATATTTGAGAAACTGCAGAGCGCGAAGGAGTATGTGAGTGTATGCTGGGTTTTTTCTCTCCTCCGCTTCGGTCAGCGGGGGAGGAGACCAGTGATGTAGAGTAGTAGATTCACACACACACACACACACACACACACACAGCTGTATGTGTGGGAGCCCAGTGCCGTGTGGACTGCAGGAAGATGAAGTGCTAAGTGAGTTGACTGTACTTGACCGTAAGCAGCAGATGAAAATAGAGGAGATGCCGTGTCCCGGTAGTCTTTAGAGCCCTCGGTAATACTAGTGCATTACAATATTCCAGAGAGGGCCATTTCAGGCAGAGTCAATTGCTTTGGCTTCCCAAGGCCACAGTCAACGTGAATGAGATCTGCTCACTCTCCATAACGCAACAGTCATTGTTGTTGGAATTGAACAAGCAGCATAGTCTATAAAGGGGAGTTCACCCATGTCATAATTCAGCAATGAATCCTGTCAATTGAAAAGGATGGCGTTCAACACAAGCCCTGTGGTCTCAACATGGACATAGCCTGCCTCTGAAATACCTCTGTAGGCCCATCTCTATCATTCATAAAAGACAAGTGAGATGGCGAGACAAAGATGCTGATATGGTGCCCCTGTCAAGGTGTCTCGTCATAATAGCGTACGGAATAATCCACCTGACACTGGTTTGAAAAATAAGACTGACAGCAGCTCTTCTTAGCCGGAGCGCTTGTCACAGCACCCCATCGTAAATCACCATCATAGGACTTCAACAATATTGACTTCTGCAGGCGAGATTAGCGCATGGAGCTTTTATTTTGTTAAGGGATCAGGCGCTTCATGTTCTTACCTAAATATAACTTTTGCTCCAGCGTGGCTTTGACATTGTGGTTGCAGGTGGTATTTCATTTATGAATGCAGCCGAGACCCAGAATGCTTCAGTTTGACTGCTGGGGCTTTGGGAGGATTATCTGACGAATTTGTATTTTATAACAGCTGTTTATAAGAAGCTACCAGAGGTCTAAAACTGGACGCTATGCCCAACGCCCTCTCCTCTTATTGTGCCATTGGGTCACTTTCATTTTTTACTCGTTGAAATAGCCAGCACACCACTACACCCTATCTATCATGACTGTTTGTTCTTTGTCATCCACATTTAGGATTCCATTTATAGATTATTTGGTAGACTTTCAAAATGGAATGGAAAAACTGTGATGTACAGTGCAATATTCCACGTTGTATCACATCCGACTACAGGCAAAATTAAACGCCCTTAACCTAAAGTGTCATGCTTATCTCATCTCAGGATTTCGTGCTAAACAACTATGCAGCACCTCTTAGGCCATTGGAGAATTTGATGTACGAGGCAATAGGTAGCCGGATGACAAACTACTAATGCTAGCTCGGACGCCTAGTTCACAAACACAGCACGTGTGAGACCAACAAACAGGTCTAAGTGAGACGGGTTGGAAAACATGTCACCTGCAAGCACAACCTTTACCACCTCACCAGGGCCAGGTCATTTCCCAGAACTGTAAACTCTCTCTTTCTCACAGGACGCACAGTCCGCTGTCCACCTCCATTGGCAGCTTATGGCAGAATCCCAACGCTGACACCAATGTCCCCCCAACTCCCTATAAATCAAGTCTCCTGTCCATACCCCGAGGCCCTGGGCCTTGCCACTCTCCAAGGCATAGTAGGGGAAATCCTGAGGACTTGAGTATACTACTGGAAATAGAATAAACCCATAAGAAGGTCAGAGGATTGGCAAACAGCCACTGGATTTTTGTTACATGGGTTGCAGGCGAACGAAGCACCATGCACCAGGCCCCTTCTACAAGCAAAGCCTTGACAGAGTTTAAATAATTGAAAGCCAATTGGCTTTAAATGATTATGAGGTGCAAAAAAAGAATAAACCCCAGTAAACCCTAAATGCAGCACTGGCTGAAATCTTTTAGCTGAGAAATGAAGTGCAGATCTAGCTCTTATTCATTAGCATTCAATTTTTTAAATATTTTTTTTTACATTTAAATGTATAAAAACATTGCTACACTATAGGGCTTTGACACTAGGAGAAAACTACTGTACATCCTCTGCAACCAACCTTTCCTATATACAGTATCTACCCCTGGAACATGGGTGGTGTGAGTTTGTGTACTTTTTTGCCCTTGGGTTCACACATCTGATCGATATTCATATGCCTGTCACATTCAGATGAGTCCAATTTGCAGTTCACGTTGATGGATGTCTCAGTATCCGGTCTCGCTGAGCCCAGCCAGGCAGCCTAGCAGCCAGGCAGTGTCTGGGATATTTGGATCGTTGCGTCTGTTTTGGTCCCTGCCACATGTGATGTCTCCCCAGACTGTGTCCTCTTTGCTGCTGACATCGCCTCGTTCCCCCGAGGGAGTGGCCTCTGAGTAATGAGACGACTCGGGCCCGGTGCTCAATGTCCCGTCGCTTTAATGTGACATAAATCTCCCTCGCAATGTGTGATCGATCTATTTATTACCCTATTTACGTAAAGCCGCCAAAAGGCCCCTGACAGGTGGTTTTCTTCAGGCTAAAATATCAATGGCCATCAATCACTTTTTATTGCTTTGCTCAAGTCTTTCGGATCCTGTGGCATTTGTTCTGTGTTTTGTGGGGCGCTGGGCTTGGAATATGAGGTATGGAATAATATTGCAGCAAATCTGCAGATATAGGCAATGAAAGCTAGTGTCAAGGGTTAATGTTGGCTTGTATTTTGTGTCTTCAATATTTGCCAGTATCCCTTCAGGAACCCAAAGTGTCACAGATCCATTGAAAGATTAGTTGTAGTGTAAGCCAGATCATACTGTAGTAGAAGTTATCTGGTCTTATTGTGTAAAATCAAAATAGAATTTACCATAGAATTTGGAAATAACAAATTAAATGTTATGGTCTCGTTTCTACATATTTATTCTTAATTTCTCAAATGTCATTGACTACATACAGTCAGGTCTAAAAAATTGTTGGCACCCTTGATAAAGATTAGCAAAAAAGACTGTATAAAATAAATAATACAAATACTGAGCTACAAAAAAAAGTATATATTATTTTATACTAATACAATTGCTCAGAGAAATAGATTTTGTTTAACAAGTAATATTTATTTTTCTCAAAAAGATAGGGGTCAAAATTATTGGCTTTTGCAGAGGCAGCAGCTACTATTCCTAGGGTCCACAAAAAACACAAAACATGGCAAATAACAAAACACAGATACACTGATAGACAAGGACAGTCACACACATTATAAATACAATGATATACAAGCAATACAACAAAAAACAATAATACAAATTATAATACAAACAATACAACAACAAAAATGATGTACAGTATGTGTTAGAGTGTGTCTGTGTGTGCATGTGTTTGTGTGTGTCCCCTCACAGTCCCCGCCGATGTTGTTTAATCTTTTTTTTAAGGTCATTGTGTTGTTTGCTTGTAATTGGAGATGAAAGGGAGTTCCATGCTATCATGGCTCTTTATAATACTGTGCGTTGCCGTGAATTTGTTTTGGACTTGGGAACTGTGAAGAGACCCCTGGTGGCATGTCTTGTGGGGTATGTAACCTCTCGTCAACCCTTAACCAGGAAAGACTGGCACGCATGTTGTTGATGTTAGCTCTGTATGTGCAGTTAAGGGCAAGGCGTGCTGCTCTGATTTGAGCCAGCTTCAGCTTTGCTAGGTCTTTCTTTGCTGCACTTGACCATATTGCCAGACAGTAATCAAGATGGGACAAGACCAACTAGTACACTTTTATTTTTGTGTCAAATAAGCAGAACCTCTTTTAATAACATACATACCCCTCCCCATCTTCACAGCAACTTTGTCAATATGACTTGACCATCCAATGTTATACCTAGTAGTTTAGCTTCCTCAACTAGCTCAATAGTAGTCCCGAGTAGCTCAGTTGGTAGACCACGGCGCTTGCAACGCCAGGGTTGTAGGTTCGATTCCCACGGGGGACCAGCATGAAAAATGAAAAAAAATGAAAGAAAATGTATGCACTCACTAAATGTAAGTCGCTCTGGATAAGAGCGTCTGCTAAAATGTAAAATAGTCACACCCTTTATGTACAACTCCAGTTTAGGTCTTAGAGAATGTTTTGAACCAAATACAATGCTTTTAGTTTTAAATACCAGTTTATTATTAATCACCCATTCTGATACTGACTGTAACTCCTTATTTAGAATTTCTGTGACCTAACTGGCTTTGTGTGCTGACATGTATAGTGTGGAATCATCCTCATACATAGTCATTCTAGCTTTGTGTAAGACCAGTGGCAAATCGTTTGTAAAAATAGAGAAGATTAACGGCCCAAGGCAACTGCCCTGAGGGCCACCGCACTGTAAATATCTGATGTTAGCGAAGCATCCATTGAAGAACACTTTCTGGGTTCTATTGGATTAATAACTCTCCAACCATGAGATGGCAGGTGATGTAAAGCCATAGCAAGTGAGTTTCTTAAATAACAATGTAGGATCAATAACATCAAAGGCTGCATTGAAATCTAACAATACAACTCCAACTATCATCTTATTATCCATTTCTTTTAACCAATCATCTGTCATCTGAGTCAGTGCAGTACAAGTTGCGTGCCCATTGTGAGTGTCCATATTTCCTTGTGCCTCTGATACCACGCCATCCTGTCGTGTGCAATAGTGGTGTGTGTGAGTGCTCAGGCTTTTGCTATTGGGGAGATGCCAGGGCTTCCTAAGAGGGCTTCTCAGTGCAATCCTCTGTACAAGCTCTGGTGTTAACCCACTGGAGGACCCTTATCAGCGACATGTCATGTTTGCGTTTCCCTGCGGTTCCACCACCCCTCCCGTCCATCTCTACACTCTTGGGAGCTTTGACGTGGCAAAAATATTTGCTCAGAGCTTTTCCACAGTCTTGGAGAAGGGGGATTCTGAAATGGATTAAGTATGCCAATGCAAGTTAAAATAACAAACAACCGAATTGAGAAGGAGACTACAGTACCCAGAGAAATAAGAAGCTCATACAGAATACCATAACATGCCATGTTGAGAGCACTATCTCTAGTAACTAAGGTTTAGGCCATACAGATCCTATTATATTGCTATAATATAATATTCTAATTATAGTATTACTATAGTATTCTAATTCCTAATTGTATGGTTTAGACGCTTAGCAGTTATTAATGACTGCATAATGACAGTATATTTGAAGGTGATGTTGTCCACTCAACCTGACTCTCTGACATCCACTGACGAGAACTAATCAAGGTCCCTGCCCCCCTTTGCTACCTTGCTATCTAGTGATAAACCAACCCCTTCACTTCAAAATCAATGCCTTTATCTTTACTTTATCAATAAAAGGGACTCTGCGTTTTACTTTTTCTCCTTCAATCCCTCCTCTTACCCTCCAACACCCTACCTAACCAGTTCATTACAACTTGGAAGGGTAAAAAATAAGGAAAAAAACACCTACCCTGGAGATTCGTTTTATTGCTTGTGTCATGACACGGCCACTCAGAAGTTTCTCAAAAGTTTTTTAGAGTTGGGGGGTTGGCTTAGTTCTAGTTCCTCTGCCTTTGGCTATTGGCAGGCCTTTTATGTTCTTGGAGGATGTGAGGGAAATTTAAATGGAGATAGCTAGATCTCAGCGGCTGGTTAGAGTATTGACTGCAGGTTTCTCATTTGGGATGTGCTGTGCTTTGTTGGAATTTTCTGCTAATTGTCGAGGCATACCTCAACCTTAATCGATGCATCTGGATGATTAGTGAGTACTTGCATTATTTATTTATTTATTTGGCATGAAATCAATGTGAAAATGGAAATATGTGAAATATTTTAAACATATAAAATATAATCTGGGCAATAATAATAATAATAATAATAATAATAATAATAATAATAATAATAATAATAATAATAGTAATAATAATACAAGTATCTCTGATGACAACATTTCAGATGATTGTGTAATTAAATATATTTAGGAAATCCCTTTTCCCCATTACATTGTCAACAAATATGTTTTTATTGGGTAGGTTAATCACCTGCAGTTCCCTAGTAGTTCCAGCAGCAGTTGGCAGGTGTATGAACACCCAGCTCTGCTTTCCCCTGCCACCTCTTGCTCTCCTTGGGGATTAGGACCTGTCAGTGCGGCCCTCTCCCCATCCCTTCCAACTACCTCCCCAACACACACTCTCATGCTCACTCACGGACACACACACGCTGGGACGGCTGCTCAAATCTTTAGTTCTCAGGGTGCTGTGTATGATAGCGATTGGGCGCGCTCTGCGCTTGATTAGGGCAGTTAGCCCTGCTAAGGCTCTGCCTGTTTACAGTGGATTACCGCGAGGGAGGCAGGGGTTAAGTCTACCCAGGCACCATGCCTTCCTCTCTCCCTCCCTCCCTCCCTCTTTCCCCCTCGGGAGTCACTGCAGTGGGCCTGCCTGGCAGCTCGTCTGGGCTCCCCGCGCGACGCCCGTCTGACAGGTAGCGGGATTTGGTGGAGCGCGCTGCATGAGAGCCAACAAGAAAAACTGAACACCGCGGATTAGTTTGGGATTATGTTGTCAGAGCGAGCCTTGACGGACAAACTGCAGAGGAATAAATTGCAATCTGTTTGAGGAGCTAGCGCTGCTGCCACGCAAACAGGAGAGAAGGCACCCCCTCGTCTAAAGCCCTGTCCAAAATGACAGGGGGGGAAAATCATTAATAATTTAGAAACAACCCCTCAACCATTACCCATTGCCTGCTCTTGAATGTTACCGGGTCTGTATTTAGACATGTGTCTTCTACCCCTAACCTGGCTTTCAAAGCTGGTTAACGTTATTTATTCAACCCAAGTGATAGGAATCTCATGGAGATAAGAACGAGGGTAATGTTAAGGCTTGAAAAAACACATATGCCGAACGAAATTCCCCACGTCTTTTTATCCCGCGTCAAGCTCCTGTCCTGTTTCTGATTAGATGACATATGTAGCTTAGAAACGTGTCACAGTTATGACAGCATGCTGGGACTGGTGTTTGTCAGTGTATAATTTTGACTGATTTTGGTATACATTATCATCTTAAAAGGAGCTTTTAGTACAGCACTAAAAATGGCTTAAGTGGATTTTATAAAGCTAGCTTGGACAGTAAATGTATCCAGATGTTTATGATACAGTCCATTAATTGTGTCAAGCACTTTGCTATGTTTTGGACTGTTGTAAATCTCTCCCTCTTCTAACAGCTCATAGCTTCTGTGTAACTCTGCTAAGTTTCATCCTTTCACCCTCAAGTTTAATTGGACTTCTATTATGCTTTAGAGCAAATGGTGTATACTTGGGTACTTTAAATAAGGTCAAATTATGCATGTCTGTATAAATTAGATGGCAACAATGCTGGGTCAACTAAGATACACTGCACTTTTATGAGCGTTTCCAATGTGCTATACCACAAATGGGGTGTCATTTCATCTATGTTTGCTAGGTTTCTCTCTCTATCTCTCTCTCTCTCTCTCTCTCTCTCTCTCTCTCTCTCTCTCTCTCTCTCTCTCTCTCTCTCTCTCTCTCTCTCTCTCTCTCTCTCTCTCTCTCTCTCTCTCTCTCTCTCTAACCCTACTGTCAATTGTGACAATGGCCGTGAATACTTAGAGGTGGAGACAGTTGATGGCAATGTGCAGTATTTCATCCCTACAAACTCACTATAAATCCATCTTATGTGCCTTTCTGGTTGAAAAGACTAGCACAGCTTTCCCCTGTGCCTCATGGATCCCAAATGGGCAAAATAAGAAATCACAGACAGCTTTTATGACAGTACATTGGATATCATCAAAAATAAAAAATAAAAGGCTAACACTTTGAAAAGAGAAATATCCACAAATAATTGTGTTGAATTACTGTAATATTTTACTGCTATATTTCTAGGGGAGGACCACCACCCCCACCTTAAGATTTCTGACAAATATAAAATTGAAAATTATACCCTTGAAATTATTAGTGAACTAGTAAACTCAGCAATACTATTGCATCTCTCACTTCCACTCACACATTGAACCCTTCTTTGTGGGTTAATTGAATGTGCTTCATTAAAAGTCTCATGGTGGTGTCTGGTGGAGACAGGCATGGTACGCAGTATTAATGAGCTGATTGCATTCTGTCCAGTCCTGGAGTATTAAGAATGCATGTCTGTACGTTAAACCTATGAATATGCTCTCAGATTTAGCAATGAGCCAGTGTTGTGCTTGGAATAATAAAGCATTAAAGAAATTAACTGCCATTTAATGCCCCCATTCCCTTGGCCAAGTGATAGAACAGTGAAAAACAACGGTAATATTTGAATTTGAAACTAGGTTCTGGTTTATTTAATAAAATTAATTGAATTCAGTATGCACAAACCGTATACAAGTAAATAAATAATAATCAACAAAGAAGTACACTGCTCAATTAGAATACTTCACTTCAAAAACAATATATTACATAGCAGTAAGCTACAGTATCTGAGAGCTATTCTGAACACGGTTTTGTCTTTGGCTTCATCATGTCAAAGATGCTAATCTAATCAGATCCAGCTTGATGGAGACAGCTGACAGTCAGTCAAAAGATCCACGTGAGAGTGACGAGGTACCGTATATTATACTGTAGGCCTTTATTATTATGCATAAATACTCTTTAGACATTTGGATGTCTTGACTTCTCATGGCTAGTGAAAACAATGAAAGTCTCAAAAGGATTAGACTTTTGCAGTTTTATTTCCTCCTCCAAGCATGCTTTGAATGATGAGACTGTGTGTGTGTGTGCGTGCGTGTTTGTATGTGTATGTGTGCCTGCCTGTATGTGTGTCTGCAGCGCGTGTCTGTGCACACACACACACGTGTGTATGCTCACACACACAGCTTCCTGCTGCCCTCCTCCTGTGTCCAATCACACAGTGTGACAGAGAGGGCTCCAGAGGTCAGTGGGGGTCACTGGGTAGAGGTTTAAAAAAATGTCCACGGTGAGACACACACCTGATTGATGTCGTGTGGGGGGAGGGGCAGGGATTCTGGGGTAGATGGATAGGGGTGTCTAATCAACCTTTTGACCAATGGCGAGACAGCCGGGAGGACTAAACATAGTATATTAGAGACATAGAGTCAGTCTGATTTTTATTAAACAAATATTGTCATGCAAATACAGATGTTATCAATGTATCCATTATTTTTAATCAAAATTGTACTTATTCCTGGATTTGTGAATGACTCAGTTGACTAAATCGACGGCCACAGATTTACTGACAGGGCAATTAGACAAAGCAAATCAGTTATCTGAAGTATTCTAAATAAGGAGGGCGGTACACAGTGATTGACTGTCCTAAGGTTTGGACCACTGGTCTTCTACAGGGCTTGGCTTTCCTGTTGGTTGATTTATCAGAGTAGGAGTGAGAAACAAATGTGCCTGTCTCCTGACCGTTTCAGTAGAAACAGTTCTGATATGAGTCACTCGTCAATATAAAATGGGGTTGGGTTAAAGCTAAATGAGAGTTTGGAAAAAGGTTTATTGCTTGTCTAGGATCTGCAACCACGGCAACATTTCTTGATTAGAACATTTGTATTACTCATTGTTTTAATCATCTTACTAATTTGAAAGAGGATCTCATGATTGTTCATGATTGTACTCAGGAAAAAGCAACAACTTTTGCAGTATAAATTGAGTATGACCCACAGGAGGTTGGTGGCACCTTAATTGGGGGAGAACGAGCTCATGGTAATAGCTGGAGCGGAATTAGTGGAATGGAATCAAATACATTAAACACATGGTGTTTGATGCCATTCCATATGCCAAATTCCGGCCATTATAATGAGCCGTTCTCCCCTCAGCAGCCTCATGTGGTATGACCTCGGGTTCATTCAGTTCCATTCAAAAGGGCCAAGAGTGAACTGAACATGACGGGCCCGTTTGTTTCACATCCCAATTTCCTCGGCAAACAAATAAAGGTATGTCCATACACACAACTCTTGACCCGTGGTGATAATTTGACTCTTCAGAGATTATTGTTTTCATTTTCTCTTTGGTTCTGAATGATTATCTTTGCTCTCCAGTGACAGGAAGAGTCAACAGTAGCGGCGAGAATCCTATATCTTCTTAAATAAACGGCGCTGTCTGATTATGTTTTAATGGGCAAACCTCGTCCCTATGGGCTGTGACCCTATGAGTGTGTTTTAGCTATGAAGACTGCTGCGCGGTAAGAGATATAATTGCTATGTACATACTTTGCTGGTCCAGGCTCCTTCGGTGTCCCGTACTACAGTATGCCTACACTGTCTGTCTGCTGCTAAGGTTAGGTTATGTTCCCCAATGTTATTCTCCTAAACGGGATTAGGTTTGCTGGAAAAACACATCATATGACCGCAGAGGGGGCAACACGTTGTCTTTCACTCCCGACGGACGCCCACTCATTCCCACTCCTTCAAACGCATTGAGTTACAGTCTTTACTTCCCTGGGAAGAAAACAAAGACTTGCTCAGGCCAGGGGTTGGTCATATGGACGGGAAACCCTCCAAAAAGCTGGGGATGATATCAGATTGAGAGAAGAAGAAAAATGACAAAATGTCTGACTCATCTTCGCCCATTCACTCTCTTTTCCTTTTGTCTTCTTTGTTGCTGTAACATAATTAATTTTGGGGGAGAGAAAGTGCTTAGGGAATAGGTAACATTTTCATCAAACACAGGGTGTATGGACTTGATTAGTAATTCAGACCAAAGCAAATGCTAGACAGACAATATTAGGCCTACAGCTAAGTTCAGGTAAATAGCTAATGAGCTAAATAAGTTAACTTCATCATGTTTCATGACGTGCTATGTGTTGAAACGTAATTGGATAGTGAATTATACTGAACAAAAATATAAACGCAACATGAAGTGTTGGTCCCATGTTTCATGAGCTGAAATAAAATATCACTGACATTTTCCATATGCACAAAAAGTTGATTTCTCAAAAATTACTGAGCATTTCTCCTTTGCCAAGATAATCCATCCACCTGACAGGGGTGGCATATCAAGAAGCTGATTAAACAGCATGCTGAGGAGTATTTATGTCTGTAATAAAGCCATTTTGTGTGGAAAAACCATTCTGATTGGCTGAGCCTGGCTCCCCTGCCCAGGCATGTGTAATCCATAGATTAGTGCATAATGAATTCATTTCAATTGACTGATTTCCTTATATGAACTGTAACTCAGTAAAATCTTAGAAATTGTTGCATTTTGTGTTTATATTTTTGTTCAGTATATATAAGAACATTATGTACATTGTGTTTTAGTATTATGGATTTCACCCATTGTTGCCGGCTTGTGTGCTGTTTTCATTTTCAAATATTTTATTCAAACATACTTAATCATACATAATTGCATAATCCAGTCATGAAAATGGAGCCAGATAGTCATCACTTTATTATAAAGTCATTCTAATGACCATACTCCTTTTTTGTTACTCTCTCGCTCTCTCTCTCTCGCTCCATTCCTCCCTCCTATCTCTCTCTCTCAACACCTGTCTTTTATTAGGGTGGGGTGGCCAGTCGTCTCATTGACCCTCAGTATATGGAGAAGAATGCAGTGACGACTCCAAGCCCCTACTCATTCATGAGCTGACACTGAGGGCCCAGGAGAACCGGCCTTTCTAGGAGGTAAAGCAATATCCCAGCAGAGTATGAAGTCATCACCCCGTTTGCATGCAACATGAAAAGAGGTTTCGTTAAGGTTCACCTAGGTCACAAGACATAAGAAGGCCTGGTTCATCACTCAGTCAGGTTTTCTCTGGGATACAGGTGGGGCTACAGTACATACTACAATGCATACTCATAACATATGATAAATATGAAGAAATTAAGAGGTCATTGTTTTAATATGTGCCCAACCATGCCCACAGTCATTTGCAATCCCCCCAAAAATGATCACAGTCATATAATGAGTATTGGTCAGTGTCTGTTTCGGCTATGTTTGGACAACGCAACACAATCATAAGAAATAGTCTCTTCATCACCTGTGCTATACTCAACAGGTTTAGTCTCTGAGGTAAATGTTGTGTCTGCTTTGACACTGTGTGTGTGCAAGTGTGTGCAACGTCGTCTCAGGACAATTGGTATGATTTGGAACGTACATTTGTCTCCGTCGATTTAGTATGATATGTTACATTACGAATGGAATAGCGGTCGTACAATATAATATGATTTGGAGAACAGATAGTTTGATATGTCTAACCCGGTCGTACAATATCATACGAGTTTAATTAAGTAATGTATCATACAAATTGGTTTACGTAACGTATCATACGTCCTGCTTTGTGCACCGTAACCACAAAGGCTATGAGAATTTACATTGCAGGTTTGGAGAACTAACAACAAACGTTAGGATAATTTACATAGAGTAACCAGACCATTAGTGCATGTCATATGTCTTGGAGGTACACACATTTACATTCCAAAGTCTACGTCTGTTTAATGTGGTCATGCTGGTGTTTGTGTGTATGTGTGTGTGTGTGTCAGTGTTTGTGTGTGTGCATGCGTGCGTGCATGAGTGTTTGAGGATGGAATCGCCCACACTCCATGAGGTAGCGTGAGGTGATCGACTTCCTTTTAGTTTTCCTTCCCATTATCCTTCAGCTCTAAGCTGACTAACGTTTTTTTCTGAAGAGTGGGGACCAGGGTTCGTGTTCAGGCCTCCTCTGTGAATCACAGTGTAGCGTGCGATCGGCCCACTGCCCTCCGCTTGACTCCCCTATGAACTCTGTTACAATAACATACTTGCTTTTCGCTCCGTCCCTAACCCCCAAACCCCCCACCCCTATTCCCGTCTCTTCTGTGAAAAATGGGGGAAGGAAAAGAGAAAAAGAAAACTCCCCACGTGAAAAAAATGGCTATCTATAGTGGTCTGTGTGATTGAAGCCGACGGGTATTTATTTCGGCCGTTAGACCCCTCCAAATTCTATTAGTGCTGTTAGCATAACTGTGATGACGCAGCTAATCTTTGTTATTATTATTATTATTCTTTATTACTTTAATTTATTTCTCCCTCTAGGGCTGGATGCAGTAATGAGGACCAGATTCTCGCTCCCTCTTCCACTTCCCCTGTAACAGTGGCCAGTCAGAACAAGTCAAGGTTAACAGTGCCATCTACAGTAGAGAGGCTGCCTCTCTAGCCATTATCCAACACTGTATTACAGGAAATGAGGGGTTGAGAGAGCCTTACAGTACTCAGTTATGATGACCCATCTCTAAAAGCAAGAGTGTGTTATTACAGTATTATTAAAGTGTTAGCTATGGTGTTTTCTACAACTTAGAAAACTAACTCTTCAGATGGGGGTTGCATTTCTATAATTGTGATATCCTTTTCAGAGCCACACAAATTCAATGCATTATTTTGAAATCAGGTCTCAGATGTAAAAAAAAAAAAAAATGTATCTATGGAATTACAGTTGATTGTATAATTTTTTATACAAAAAGAAATAATTTGATTATAGAGTATATACCTAATCAATTAGGAAGTGTGATCAAATGATTATACCAAAATCAAAATACATGACTACTGATGGACTCAAAATGACACGTTTTCAACGATTAATTTGGGCGAGATATGGCAGACCTCAGAGGCCTAACAGATCAGGGCCTCGGCCATTGGGCTTGGGTGAGAAAAAAGCTAAATACAGCTATTACTGTTTGTCCTCACCCTAATTACCAGTGGCGATACACTCGCAAATATTATCCCATTCTCCTTAATCTACTCCACAACACTGTGCTCTCCCATTTACCGGAAGCTCCAACATTTACCTCGGGATTTACCGGGTTTGGGCTGAAGTGGCTGTGAATGGGAAAGTGCTAATCTAGAAGGCAGATTTAGGATTAGTCTGGTGAGCCAGGTGACATCAGGGCTGGGCTCTCATTGGCCGGAGGGGGGCGGGCGACTGGCTGGTCTCTTGAGTAGACAGGGTGGGGGGCTCTGTCTGTATGTCTGTCTACGTATCTGTTTCTCTCTTTCTCTTTGTCTCCCTCTCTCTCCCTTTCTCTCTCCCTCACGGAGCCCTGATGAAAGAATTCCATTCATCAGTTGAGGATTAACAGGGACTCAAACAACACTACATCCAATTCCCCCCTTCACAGCCACTGGGGCAAGCCCTACACAGACGCAGCACAGCACAACACAACAGCAGACCAGCATTCACTGTGTCTGGAAGAGTGCCTTCTAACACAAGTTATTGATCAGTCTACCAGTTTATGGATCTGTATAAGTATTGATATTTTAATGCATTTAAGTAAATTAGGGATTCAAAGTGTATTGAAAGCAGGTGCTTCCACACGTGGTTCCTGAGTTAATTAAGTAATTAACATCCCATCATTCTTAGGGTCATGTATAAAAATGATGGGCATGCCATTATCTTGGCCATTATTTTGTGAACCATATGCCATGGCTGTCTCAGTCACCAGATCTCAACCCAATTGAACACTAATGGGAGATTCTGGAATGACACCTGAGACAGCGTTTTCCACCATCATCAACAAAACACCAAATTATGGAATTTATTGTGGAAGAATGGTGTTGCATCCCTCCAATAGAGTTCCAGACTTGTAGAATCTATGCCAAGGTGCATTGAAGCTGTTCTGGGTCATTGTGGCCAAACGCCGTATTAAGACACTTTATGTTGGTGTTTCCTTTATTTTGGCAGTTACTTTTACATCTGCATACGTATAATGATGTTTCAGTAACTCTATTGTCTCTATGATGTGCCTTTGTTATAATACTTTACATGTGGTTGCTGGGTCATATTTGTTCCATGATGTTTCCTTTTTCTACTGAAATACGATTTCAAAATGTTCATGGATCATAACCATTTATGTGCTTTTATTCAAGTTAGGCCTCTGCATGATCTGTCTCATATGTAGTATCTTGTGTTGTGATAAGCATGTCTGGCTGCAGGAGTCTGACCTCAGAGCATCCCACAATAATAATAATAACAAAAATACTATAAAATCACCAGGACATTTTTACTTAGGAAATCTGCTCCCAAGTATTCCCACTCATAAATAGAGAGGCATTTGTGATGGCATCTCAATGTAATCAAGGTTTGAAATGATTATTTTTTGTAATCAAGGTTTGAAATTATATATTTTTTTTGTCAAATACTATCTGTTTGGGATTTGCAGTGTCCAAATTATGTATAACTATGTTCTGGCCCCCCGACCATCCGCTCAAGAATAAATCGACCCACGGCTGAATGTAATTGCGGACTCCTGCCCTAGATCATACACAGTTCCCAAACGCTGTTAAATTCAATGCATTATGTCAAATGCACAACTCACAATAATGCATCGGAGGCGTCAATGGGAAGTGGGTGCATTTGCAGACAGGTTAAGTACATGTTGGCGTGGCTCCCGCACTATCTGGGAGACAGCTTGGCTTCCCAGCCTCCCACAGTTTTCGCAGTAATGAACGAGCTGCCTTACCCAAACAAACAGGCTCTCTGGAGATGTACCTCAACTACCTCCCTAATCCAGGAAGTCTCTCTTATCTCCTCACAAATGGTCCAGTGCTGAGCCGCCGCAGGCTATGATGTCATTCATCAGGTTGAAACCCAGACCATTGAACAGGTATGGATGTTTCAGTGAAAGAAAGTGACTGTTCCGCTGTGGTGGTGAGCATCAGGGCTAGGTCCTCGCCCTATTGTTTATTTACACAGCCACCAGTCACATTGACATGTTTCTATGTGTCATAGATGTACATAGAAAGGTATGTTGAGCTGGTTGAATGGGGGTACAGGTGTGTCTGCATGTTGAATTTACTGTGAGATTTGCTCACAAAAACATAACACCAAAATGCTGAGAGAAAAAAAACACACTTACGTATTTCATTTAGAAGCTTCAAGAAGATAACTAAACGCTCATTTTGTCTTTAGGGGCTAATAGTTTCTGTGTTGGCGCATCTGATACAAAAGCATATAAAGCACAGGGTTGTGCGAGTGCAGTGCACATTTCTCCATCATGCAGTAATGACAGTTGATTATGAAAAACGAATGTATCATAATGAAAATCGATGGTTTGTATAGTGATAGTCCAAAAAGATGGAGCCGCCTTCCAGTGTTGACAGGGAAGAGGAAAAGTGGCAGTAAAAGGAAATCAGGGTTTGGCTGGAGAGGAAGGTAATTTGTGGAGGCGTTATGATGGGTGGCGCCATTCATTAGACAACTTTATGGAGAGCTAAAAGCTCCCGTCCTCCCACACAAACCTGACTGGTCCGTGTCAGGCACCGCACCCCTGCCTGCTCCTTCTGTACACACACACACAAATGCACACACTCAAATGCACACACACACACATACACACACACACATAATGGGTTGAAAACCTCACTACCATAAACTGTGCTTTGCTTGAGGATGAATCTACACTTTTTGGAAATACAATACATTCCTCTGCTCAAGCATCTTATCCTCTGATTGGCTCATCAATGACCACATAATCAACTTATTTATTAAATGTGAAAAAAGTGTTTTACCTATCACCCATTAAACTGACTTGAATCAAGTATGATCAATGAATCATTTTGCACAAACATGTAAACCCTACTTGAGATTTGTACACTTTCTGCACACAGAATTTTCCTTTATAATTTTATTTATTTATCAAACTTAATTATAATCACGTAATGCCCGTTTCGAGGGGACTCCTCAATTACAACATCCTCACACTAAGACCCTCATCAGGTCAAGCTTTGATGGAGATATTCTCCAGCTGGTATCTTGTGTTTATAGGTGTCTGCATTAAATGGGCTAGCAGTTTCCCATTGCTATCAGTTACCCTTGAAAGAGGTCTGAACCAGTTGCTAAGAACTTTCACCCAACAGTGTTGAGCGTTAATAGTGACCTGGACATTTTTTCCAACCAAAGGTTGTTATAAAGAGATAAGTCCATGAGACCATGTTTGCGAGTTTAGAGACTACGCCAACAAGACAACAAGGAGCTGGAGAGAATTTGAAACCAAGTGCCGCAGTGAGTTCACAAAGACCAAAACAGCTGTGTTTTTACAATCACTGAAATACTACGCTGGAAATGTTTTTTTTGTGCCGGCTACACATACTGCACCTGCCATTTCCATCACAGCCGTGTGGTCACAAAGGGAGCATTTCATCTGTCAACAGGACCAAGCCCTTGATAGATCCTGCAAGCCAGTCAATCCTTCAAACACCCCGTCCCTCACATTGTGGCATTTGCTTTTAAATATTTAATTTAACAAAAAGGGAATGATCATTTTTAACTCTGCCTCATGCCGTTTTCATTGAGAAGTGACATTTAACAAAGATCACAAATGCGAGCATAGGCAAATCAATCTATTTTAGTCTGTTTCATACGGGAACATCAAGGCACAGAACGTCAGGCTATGTGATATGCTAAAGCTACAGTATATACTTAACAACATTATTTACAAGTGTCATTTCACGGAAGAGCTATAGGCCGAATAAAAGCATTGGCCCTCATAAAGAAAGCTGTCATCGGGGCCATGAGCTCTAACTTAGTGACGGCAAATGGCTCTGGTCCTCATTCCCCACCAACTGCAGTACAACCAGACCCACCATGGGGTAGCATAGCCTACCCTCTAGGGTAAAACAAGAGAGGGAGCGAAAGAGACTGCGTCAACCCAGTAAGGATTAAAGGGGTCACAGTGGATCAGCTGGGTCTTCCTCTCCCACAGAGGAGGAAAAACAAATATTAATCACCTCTAGTACTTCACACACAATGGGCCCCTGGAGTTGTCAGGAGGGCCAGTGGAGCAGACGACACAGGTCCCAGGGACTAATGAAAAACGAGTGGACCTGAGAATAGATGTCTGTGTGTGTGGTTACACTTCTGAATATGTACATTATGTGTGTGTTGATGAGAATGCATGTGTCTGTGTGTGTCCATGTGGCTGTATGTGAATAAGGTGGTCTATGGATGTGTGTGAGTCTATATATTTGTGTAAACTGGCGCAAGCATATTCACACGCATGTCTGTTTGTGTGTGTGTGAGAGAGACCAGAGAGGACTGGAATGTGGCATTGTTTGCTTTACTCCCTGGCTTGGCACCATATTCTGCCCACCCTCCTGCCCATGCCTGGCCATTCGCAGTGGGACCCCAGCTCAGCAAGCCGCTCTCTTGCAGCGACAGCCCCACCTGGCGAGGCGCGGCGACGACGGCTGTGCCATCTGGTCCCGACGGCGGCCCACTATTGGCCCTGGTGCCAGTGTGTCGTGTTTAATGAGCACATATGAGCAAACAACGCGTTGCCAGGTGGCGGTGCCGCCACACCATGTGACCAGGCGGGCTCCAACCTCGCTGTTCAAACCCGGGGGCATCAAAGGACGGCGTGGGATTTCCAAAGTAACCAAGGCGTAATCTACCCCCTTATTGGTCCCATTCATATTGAAATGCATGATCATAGGAGTTGCAGGAGCCCCTAATCTTGCCAATGAGCAGTCCGGCACAGCTGCGGGGATAAAGTTAGAGTGAGACCACCACTATATTAGAAAAGCTAAGGCCTTGCTGATTGGATTATGAGATGTGGAGTGGGCGGACAAGGGCAGGGGGACAGGGGGAGTGAGGAAATGTCATCTTTCAGTGTTGGCCTGTGTGTGGTAGTGGTTGTATTAGGCTTGGCTCCATAAGGCCGATGGGCGGGGGAGGACAGGGGACTTTGTCCCAGGGTTTGAGCACGGGACAGAGAATGGGAGCAACAAAATGGGGAACCAAAAGCGGCATTCGGCATCTGGACTCGGGCCTTGATTCCGACTTGGCCTCCCAGCGTGAGCTCGTCTGGTATTAAGTTGTAGCGCGACAGAGTTTGGAGGACTAAACCGGGCATTAGCTGACGACTTAAAGGTTTTTGCCGGATACTCTGGTAGGAAGAGCCGCCCCATTTAAGTGTGATTGAACGCGGCTTAGATGTAGATCAATGATTATCCTCTTGACTGTTTTGTTTTGAGGTTTCTTTCAGCATTCATTGGAGAGTGGGAGAGGAGTAGCCATTTTGTTTCAATGAGAAAGAACCAACATTCGTCACTGAAATGTCGGATATTTTGAGTTCCTAAAATGTTTCCTTTATGCCCTTTGATTAACATATGCATTACACATATAGGTCTTTATTTTAAAGTAGATGCAATTTTAAAAGGAATTTACACAACATGAAATCCTGCATTGAAATACATAAGTCAACCAGATCCAAATGCAACTTACATTTCAAATGCAGCATTATTCAATCACGCAAATTATTGCTTTTCCTTTGGACTTTCCCAATAATAACTGCTGCAAAGTTATCACACATGCTGTCACTCTTGAATGAAATGTATTAAAACAAGGTGCTTGAGAGACCCTTAACTGGAAGACTCCCCTCTACGACCCATGGGGCGGCGCACAATTGGCCCAGCGTCGTCCAGGGTAGGGGAGGGAATGGCCGGCAGGGATGTAGCTCAGTTGGTAGAGCATGGCGTTTGCAACGCCAGGGTTGTGGGTTCGATTCCCATGGGGGGCCAGTATAAAAAATGTATGCACTCATTAACTGTAAGTCGCTCTGGATAAGAGCGTCTGCTAAATGACTTAAATGTAAATGTTAAATGTAAATGTACGATATTCACTGGTGATTTGGGAAAGCACTAGAGGTCCAAAGCAGTCATCGGGATCTGGCTAGGTTGCTGATGGAACATTGGCATGAGTTCTCAACACCTGCCTTCTTTCTTAACCCTATCCAGTTAACAGACAACCCAATGTGGAGATAGAGATATAGGCTCCAAAGATTTCATACACAGCAATCTAGTATACATAGATGTTATATATTGACACGGTGTAGACTATTGTATTCCCACAGTCTGAAATTGGTATAGGCCTGGCTATTTTATGTTGTGAGTTATTTAGGTGCATCTGTTTCAGTCCTGTATCTGAAAGTATGGAAAACAATTCCCCATTCCCTATAATTTAATGATCTGGCCGTCTACTTTTCAGATTGACATAACAATGTTCTGGAGATACATCCGCTCACTTAAATCACACATTGTAAATATGACAGTGTGTGTGTGTCTGTGTGTGGGTGGGTGGGTGGGTGTGTGCGTGTGTGTGTGTGTGTGTGTGTATACGCAAGGTGAGCATGCTTTCGGGGGAGACAGGTCTTCATTTATCCATCTCAAGCATGTTTTTAGTTTCCAACTGGCAGACCTCTCAGGAATCCCGGTATAAATTCAGCCAGCCGTGTTCGGTACAACCGAATAGCTCACACACTTGACATCTCATTTTAAAGCTTATTGAGTGTGAGGAGGACTTTGTGCCAAGCAATTTCACAGTTATTTGCAAAAGATTAACCTTGGATCGGGAATTGCAGAGTTTTAATCTGACAGTGCTAACTGTTACCACAGCTAAAGCCAGGTTTATTCCAATTAAATTAAATGCCTACACAAAGCATTACATATTGTTGTGGACTACAAAGTTGTCTGTATTTGGATAAGACTTCTACACACTCTACCTTTGTGTTTGTTTAAATAATGAATAATGCATTTCTATAATTGTTTCACCTTTCCCTTTTCTTGAAGCCAGCAGCTACTGCCAAATATTGTTTGTGGTGCATTCTGTATCAGTCTTGTAAATGGTAATACTGTATAGCAGAAGCATTAAACATGTATATGTATTTATAATGACTTATTAATTACATGTATTCAAATCAAATCTAATCTAATCTAAATGTATTGGCCACATGCGCTGAATACAACAGGTGCAGACATTACAGTGAAATGCTTACTTACAGCCCTTAACCAACAGTGCATTTATTTTTTATAAAAAAGTAAAATAAAACAACAACAAAAAAGTGTTGAGAAAAAAAGAGCAGAAGTAAAATAAAATAACAGTAGGGAGGCTATATATACAGGGGTGTACCGGTGCAGAGTCAATGTGCGGGGGCACCGGCTAGTTGAGGTAGTTGAAGTAATATGTACATGTGGGTAGAGTTAAAGTGACTATGCATAAATAATTAACAGAGTATCAGCAGCGTAAAAAGTTGGGGTGGGGGGGGGCAGTGCAAATAGTCCGGGAAGCCATGATTAGCTGTTCAGGAGTCTTATGGCTTGGGGGTAGAAGCTGTTGAGAAGTATTTTGGACCTAGACTTGGCACTCCGGTACCGCTTGCCGTGCGGTAGCAGAGAGAACAGTCTATGACTAGGGTGGCTGGAGTCTTTGACAATTTTGAGGGCCTTCCTCTGACACCGCCTGGTATATGGAGGTCCTGGATGGCAGGAAGCTTGGCCCCAGTGATGTACTGGACTGTACGCACTACCCTCTGTAGTGCTTTGCGGTCGGAGGCCAAGCAGTTGCCATACCAGGCGGTGATGCAACCAGTCAGGATGCTCTCGATGGTGCAGCTGTAGAATTTTTTGAGGATCTGAGGACCCATGCCGAATCTTTTCAGTCTCCTGAAGGGGAATAGGCTTTGTCGTGCCCTCTTCATGACTGTCTTGGTGTGTTTGGATAATAGCATTTATAATAGCATTATAATACCCATCATGCCCATCAACTCTCTATCTCCATCTCCATCTCTGTTTTTCCCTCCCTCTTTCGCTAACCCTCCCTCGCTCCCTCCCAGCTCTCAACATCTCCCCCAGAGCATCAAAGCAAAAGACGTGGGGGAACCTTTGTGGCGTCTCCCAGACACATTATGGAACCAGATCAGTGGATGACAGGCGACGACTAAGGCCGACAGGGGCCGCTGGCTTTTGTAACTCGACCAGATTCATCATGTCATATTATCTCCGGGCCCTGCAGGGCCACGCTGCCAGGGTCACATAGGCCCCCGTCCCGGGTCGAGGACATCAGTGGTACATCAGTCCCACCGGCAGCATAGCTAGCGGAAAAATGCTATTATTCTCTACAGGAGGAATTCCCTCCCACTGAGAAGTAGTAGCAGTTGCCAAGATGGAATATTATGAGTGTGTAGCATTCATGCGATGATTGGTCAGGGCAGTATATGGTTATATATAGCTGTGTATACAGTGGGGAAAGAAAGTATTTAGTCAGTTCTCCCACTTAAAAAGATGAGAGAGGCCTGTAATTTTCATCATAGGTACACGTCAACTATGACAGACAAAATGAGAAGAAAAAAATCCAGAAAATCACATTGTAGGATTTTTTATGAATTTATCTGAAAATTATTGTGGAAAATCAGTATTTGGTCAATAACAAAAGTTTCTCAATACTTTGTTATATACCCTTTGTTGGCAATGACACAGGTCAAACGTTTTCTGTAAGTCTTCACAAGTTTTTCACACACTGTTGCTGGTATTTTGGCCCATTCCTCCATGCATATCTCCTCTAGAGCAGTGATGTTTTGGGGCTGTCGCTGGGCAACACGGACTTTCAACTCCCTCCAAAGATTTTCTATGGGGTTGAGATCTGGAGACTGGCTAGGCCACTCCAGGACCTTGAAATGCTTCTTACGAAGCCACTCCTTCGTTGCCCGGGCGGTGTGTTTGGGATCATTGTCATGCTGAAAGACCCAGCCATGTTTCATCTTCAATGCCCTTGCTGATGGAAGGAGGTTTTCACAAAAAATCTCACGATACATGGCCCCATTCATTCTTTCCTTTACACGGATCAGTCGTCCTGGTCCCTTTGCAGAAAAACAGTCCCAAAGCATGATGTTTCCATCCCCATGCTTCACAGTAGGTATGGTGTTCTTTGGATGCAACTCAGCATTCTTTGTCCTCCAAACACGACGAGTTGAGTTTTTACCAAAAA
This sequence comes from Coregonus lavaretus, assembly GCF_964263955.1. Lineage (NCBI taxonomy): Eukaryota > Metazoa > Chordata > Actinopteri > Salmoniformes > Salmonidae > Coregonus > Coregonus lavaretus. The sequence goes on along the minus strand of NC_140016.1, from coordinate 29,689,142 downwards.
GTTATATTTTGGTTTCATCTGACCATATGACATTCTCCCAAACCTCTTCTGGATCATCCAAATGCACTCTAGCAAACTTCAGACGGGCCTGGACATGTACTGGCTTAAGCAGGGGGACACATCTGGCACTGCAGGATTTGAGTCCCTGGCGGCGTAGTGTGTAACTGATGGAAGGCTTTGTTACTTTGGTCCCAGCTCTCTGCAGGTCATTCACTAGGTCCCCCCGTGTGGTTCTGGGATTTTTGCTCACCGTTCTTGTGATCATTTTGACCCCACGGGGTGAGATCTTTCATGGAGCCCCAGATCGAGGGAGATTATCAGTGGTCTTGTATGTCTTCCATTTCCTAATAATTGCTCCCACAGTTGATTTCTTAAAACCAAGCTGCTTACCTATTGCAGATTCAGTCTTCCCAGCCTGGTGCAGGTCTACAATTATATATCTGGTGTCCTTTGACAGCTCTTTGGTCTTGGCCATAGTGGAGTTTGGAGTGTGACTGTTTGAGGTTGTGGACAGGTGTCTTTTATACTGATAACAAGTTCAAACAGGTGCCATTAATACAGGTAACGAGTGGAGGACAGAGGAGCCTCTTAAAGAAGAAGTTACAGGTCTGTGAGAGCCAGAAATCTTGCTTTTTTGTAGGTGACCAAATACTTATTTTCCACCATAATTTCCAAATAAATTCATTTAAAATCCTACAATGTGATTTTCTGGAGAACAAAATTATCAATTTGTCTGTCATAGTTGACGTGTACCTATGATGAAAATTACAGCCTCTCTCATCTTTTTAAGTGGGAGAACTTGCACAATTGGTGGCTGACTAAATACTTTTTTTCCCCACTGTATCTACAGTATAATACATATATAGCATTATGGTTATATGGCATTACATCCATATCACAATATATAGTGTGATAGATGGCTATTTGCATTTGATATGTTCAAAATAACTCTCCCATAAGTCACACCAAAACAGGATCTCTTTCTGTGCAATACTTGCAGGTTCTGCACTATTGAAAAAAAATATATCTTGACATTATGCTATTGTTTGTCTAAGCTATTATAAGCTGTGAAGTGCATTGAAATGTCAGCTCCCATGCATCAGCACCTTGGCATGGACTAACCTGCCGACAGAGCACGTACTCCATAAGCATATTAATGTCCTAACAGTGTAAAGAGTGTTTCAGCCTCATTAAGGCTTCATTACCACCACATATACTCCCCTTCTCAACATTGCTGGGGGGCTTTGATGAGCCACTACCTCCCACTATTAGACCGGGGGACGAAATAGGAGTTGGTGCCAATTTCGCCAAGTGCAAATCTCCAGCCCCGGTGCGCTCTGGGATTGGATGGGTTGGGTGACAGGTTGTGTTAGCTGTGTCTTTTACCTGTCGTCGAGGCGGTTTCGCCAAATGTACACACACGCGTACACACACACACACTCTCACACACTCACACTGACTCCCCCTCCGCAGAAATGCAGAGGAGGGCCAGAGCTCCAGAGCTATTTATCTCCATCTCCACACCTTGAGGTTTGGCAATAACATCTCATTACACTCACTATCCTTCAATCAACAACAGGGGCCTGAGCCTGGCTATTCACAGACTGTGGCTATGTAGCCCTGACCTTAGCAGAAACCTGTTGTATATCTTTACATGGCCAATGGAATGTAATACTGAGCACCCTCTGATTGCAGTGTGAGTGAGTGAGTGACTGTTGAGCTGTTTGGCGGTGCTGTGTGCTAACTGTGCTGACAAGTGCACGGGGGGAGTGGGGAAGAAAACAAAATGGTTGGTATGGTTGGACATGCCAAGGGTGATGGCTGCATGTCTTTATTAGGCCATGTCAAATAGATGTCTTACACTGAAACTACAGCTCATGTTGTTTGTTTCAGTTCTGGTCAACTTTACTGAAGTGTTATTGCAACATGATATCATAGGAAAACGTCATCCTGTCACGTTTCTTCACAAAGTTACGCATCAACCTATTGACGCTATATGTCAATTGGCCATACTCCCAGCATGCTTTGCGGTGCCAATGGGAAGAGATGAGCATCAACCACTTGACGCTTATGTCAATGGGAAAAGATTAGTTCAAACAATTGAAGCTTATGTTAATACATTGCATTCAATAGTAAAATATGCGTGTCTCAAAGTTGATGCTTATGTCAATCATTGCATTCAATGGAAAAATATTAGTCACAGTCTTGAATATTATGTAAATAAATTGCATTCTATGGGAAAATATGAGTGCCACAGGGTTGATGCTTATCGAGAGCTTGGGCCTATAAGATTATATCTGCAAAAAGATGATTCTGAGATAATTTGCTTTAAAGTTCTGAATCCTCATTGGGTTGAATGGTGTCAGCAATTTTTTATCTTGCATTCTTTTGAACTTAATAACATGAATACTATGTAGGTAGAGAACATAGAACAGAACAAATCTATGTCAATACCAAAATGTTGACAAAAATGCACATAGAGCCTTATAGTCCCAAGCTCTCGTTATATCAATACATTTCCAGTCAACGCGAAAAGATGTGTCAACAATTGACACTTATGACAATACATTCCAGTCAATGGGAAAATATGAAAATATGAGACTCACAGAGAGACAGACAGACAGATATGCCTCCCTGTGCCTCTTTCTCTCTACCTCCTCTTTATCCCCCTTCCCTCTCGCTCTCCCTCCCATGCTCTCTTTCTTCTATTGCTCTTTCTCCCTCCTACCTCTCTCTCTCCCCTCCCTCCTCTCTTTCCCCACTCCCTCCTTCACCCTCTCTCTCCCCTCCCTCCCCCTACTCTCCTCTCTCTGCTCTCTCTCCCTCCTTTCTTCCACCTCTGTCTGTCTGTTGACTCTCTCTCCCCCTCCCTCCTTTACCCTCTCTCTCCCCTCCCTCATGCTCCCCCTTCTCCCTCTCTCTCCCTCCTCCCCCTCTCTCTCTCTCCCTCCTCCCCCCTCCTCTCTCTCCCTCCTCCCCCCTCCTCTCTCTCCCTCCTCCCCCCTCCTCTCTCTCTCTCCTCCCCCCTCCACACTCTCTCCCTCCTTCTTTCCCTCCTCTCACCCACCTCTACAGACAGGATATTGACACATAAATACAGTGAGGGATTTTGTACGTTTGCCCACTGACAAAGACATGATCCGTCTATAATTTTAATGGTAGGTTTATTTGAAAAGTGAGAGACAGAATAACAACAACAAAATCCAGAAAAACGCATGTCAAAAATGTTATAAATTGATTTGCATTTTAATGAGGGAAATAAGTATTTGACGCCTCTGCAAAACATGACTTAGTACTTGGTGGCAAAAACCTTGTTGGCAATCACAGAGGTCAGACGTTTCTTGTAGTTGGCCACCAGGTTTGCACACATCTCAGGAGGGATCTTCTCATCATAGGCAGCATTCCTCCTCCTCCAAACACGGCGAGTTGAGTTGATGGCAAAGAGCTCGATTTTGGTCTCATCTGACCACAACACTTTCACCCAGTTCTCCTCTGAATCATTCAGATGTTCATTGGCAAACTTCAGACGGGCCTGTATATGTGCTTTCTTGAGCAGGGGGACCTTGTGGGCGCTGCAGGATTTCAGTCCTTTACGGCGTAGTGTGTTACCAATTGTTTTCTTGGTGACTATGGTCCCAGCTGCCTTGAGATCATTGACAAGATCCTCCCGTGTAGTTCTGGGCTGATTCCTCACCGTTCTCATGATCATTGAAACTCCACGAGGTGAGATCTTGCATGGAGCCCCAGGCCGAGGAAGATTGACAGTTATTTTGTGTTTCTTCCATATGCGAATAATCGCACCAACTGTTGTCACCTTCTCACCAAGCTGCTTGGCAATGGTCTTGTAGCCCATTTCAGTCTTGTGTAGGTCTACAATCTTGTCCCTAACATCCTTGGAGAGCTCTTTGGTCTTGGCCATGGTGGAGAGTTTGGAATCTGATTGATTGATTGCTTCTGTGGACAGGTGTCTTTTATACAGGTAACAAGCTGAGATTAGGAGCACTCCCTTTAAGAGTGTGCTCCTAATCTCAGCTCGTTACCTGTATAAAAGACACCTGGGAGCCAGAAATATTTCTGATTGAGAGGGGGTCAAATACTTATTTCCCTCATTAAAATGCAAATAAATTTATAACAATTTGGACATGCGTTTTTCAGGATTTTTTTGTTGTTGTTATTCTGTCTCTCACTGTTCAAATAAACCTACCATTAAAATTATAGACTGATAATTTCTTTGTCAGTGGGCAAAAGTACAAAATCAGCAGGGGATCAAATACTTTTTTCCCTCACTGTATGTCAATACATTCCAGTCAATGGGAAAATACGAAAAGATGAGACTCACAGACAGGTCTCTCCCTCTCCCTCTCCCTCCCTCTCATTATTTTTGCCTCCCTCTGTCTCTTTCTCACTACCTCCTCTTTATCCTTGTCCCCTTCTTCCCCCTTCTAATTTGCTCTCTCCCTAGCTTTCTTCCATCTCTCTCTCCCCTCCCTCCTCTCTCTCCCCCTCCCTCCTTCACCCTCTCCCTCTCTCTCCCTCTTTTCCCCCTCCATCCCCCTTTCCCTTATATGTCTCTACCCCCTCCATTCTCTCCCCCTCCTTCTTCTCCTCCCTCCCTCCCTCCCCTCTCATCTCTCCCTCTCCCTCCGCTCTCTCCCTCCTCTGACCTGAGTTAATGTGCTTTTGAGTGACATCGGCATAACGGTTCAGGCTAGAAACAATATTCAGGAATGGGATCGTTCAACAGACGCTCCCGATGAACGCAAGCCTACACCTGCCTAAGTGAAATTAATTTTTCACAATGAAAACCTAAAGAGAATAAGGCCTTTCTTCCTTAGAAAAGCATTACCTACAGCATGGGAGCCTTACTTTGTCTGAAAGTGGGGGTGTGAAAGCTTGAGGGAGGAGGGGTGGGTTGTGCAGGGGGTCTGGGAGACCTCCCCCATTAAATGTTAGATTTTTTCAAACCATTTTCCGGCAGAATGAACAGAACAACTATTTTTCTTAGGTTTTGCCACAATAAATTATATTGAAAAAGTGTTTTAATGACTAGATTACTAATCTACTGCCTTCACTGAAAACCCCACCCATAGTTATCGATTGACAGGTCTGAAACCTTACCAACTCTGTAACTCTCTGTCACGCCCTGGCTCTGGGGACACTGTTATGTTGAGCCAGGGTGTGTAGATCAATGTGTTTTGTTTCTATGGGTGCTATTTCTATGTTGGCCAGAGTGGCTCCCAATCAGAGGCAACGAGTGTCAGGTGTTGCTGGTTGTCTCTGATTGGGAGCCATATTTAAACAGTCTGTTTTTCATTCGTGTTTGTGGGATTTTGTTTCCAGTCGGTTTGTGTTAGACCGTGAACTGTCACGATATCGTTTTGTTGTTTTGGTCGTTTGACGCTAAATAAAGAGTATGTTTGCCTGCAACGCTGCGCCTTGGTCCTCAACTCTGTTAGACGATCCTGACACTCTCACAAATATCCTGCTCCTCCCCGGACAATCCCACCCACAGTGATCGATTGACAGGCCAAACTGTTAAGAATGTGGCCAGAATAACGCATGACAATGAGGAAATGAAATCTTAAATGGGAGGAATAATATTGTTTTACCCATTAAGAATTATTAAGTTGTACTTGGTAGGTTAAGAAAGAGCATTGTTAAATTGCACAAACAATTTCACAATAATGTAGTACAATTACAAATTTGGATTGCTCTTTTAACAAGTTTATTTCTCAATATGGCAGTGTTATCTGGTAGGGAATTGAACAAGAACTGTCGACTTGAAAATGCAAACTGGAGTTTTGCATTTAAATTTGCTCATATAAAAATAATATTGCAAATGTATTATTCATTTATCATGATCAAATTTGAATTTTATTGTAGCCCCTAATCTGAAATAAAAGTAATGTAGCTCAGGTAATATGGGTCATATTTGAATGGTTTGGGCTAGAGCAGGGGTCTCCAATCTTTTCATTCATAAGAACTACTTCATACAAATAAAAATGGACGCAAGCTACTCATATACAGCCTGCACATGTTGTTATTGTGTAGACCTAATTTGATTAATAAAAACAAAGAACTACACTGCATACATAATGTAATTCTGTTTTGGTGCTTAAAACACAAACATTTTGAACAAAAATCATTCTATTGTAGCCTACCTTTTTAAGATGAGAAAATAAAAGGGTTTTACATTTGAACATATACAGTGGGGAGAACAAGTATTTGATACACTGCCGATTTTGCAGGTTTTCCTACTTACAAAGCATGTAAAGGTCTGTAATTTCTATCATAGGTACACTTCAACTGTGAGAGACGGAAACTAAAACAAAAATCCAGAAAATCACATTGTATGATTTTTAAGTAAACAATTAGCATTTTATTGCATGACATAAGTATTTGATACATCAGAAAAGCAGAACTTCATATTTGGTACAGAAACCTTTGTTTGCAATTACAGAGATCATACGTTTCCTGTAGGTCTTGACCAGGTTTGCACACACTACATCAGGGATTTTGGCCCACTCCTCCATACAGACCTTCTCCAGATCCTTCTGGTTTCGGGGCTGTCGCTGGGCAATATGGACTTTCAGCTCCCTCCAAAGATTTTCTATTGGGTTCAGGTCTGGAGACTGGCTAGGCCACTCCAGGACCTTGAGATGCTTCTTACGGAGCCACTCCTTAGTTGCCCTGGATGTGTGTTTCGGGTCGTTGTCATGCTGGAAGACCCAGCCACGACCCATCTTCAATGCTCTTACTGAGGGAAGGAGGTTGTTGGCCAAAATCTCGCGATACATGGCCCCATCCATCCTCCCCTCAATACGGTGCAGTCGTCCTGTCCCCTTTGCAGAAAAGCATCCCCAAAGAATGATGTTTCCACCTCCATGCTTCACGGTTGGGATGGTGTTCTTGGGGTTGTACTCATCCTTCTTCTTCCTCCAAACATGGCGAGTGGAGTTTACACCAAAAAGCTCTATTTTTGTCTCATCAGACCACATGACCTTCTCCCATTCCTCCTCTGGATCATCCAGATGGTCATTGGCAAACTTCAGACGGGCCTGGACATGCGCTGGCTTGAGCAGGGGGACCTTGTGTGCGCTGCAGGATTTTAATCCATGACGGCGTAGTGCGTTACTAATGGTTTTCTTTGAGACTGTGGTCCCAGCTCTCTTCAGGTCATTGACCAGGTCCTGCCGTGTAGTTCTGGGCTGATCCCTCACCTTCCTCATGATGATTGATGCCCCACGAGGTGAGATTTTGCATGGAGCCCCAGACCGAGGGTGATTGACCGTCATCTTGAACTTCTTCCATTTTTTAATAATTGCGCCAACAGTTGTTGCCTTCTCACCAAGCTGCTTGCCTATTGTCCTGTAGCCCATCCCAGCCTTGTGCAGGTCTACAATTTTATCCCTGATGTCCTTACACAGCTCTCTGGTCTTGGCCATTGTGGAGAGTTTGGAGTCTGTTTGATTGAGTGTGTGGACAGGTGTCTTTTATACAGGTAACGAGTTCAAACAGGTGCAGTTAATACAGGTAATGAGTGGAGAACAGGAGGGCTTCTTAAAGAAAAACTAACAGGTCTGTGAGAGCCGGAATTCTTACTGGTTGGTAGGTGATCAAATACTTATGTCATGCAATAAAATGCAAATTAATTACTTAAAAATCATACAATGTGATTTTCTGGATTTTTGTTTTAGGTTCCGTCTCTCACAGTTGAAGTGTACCAATGATAAAAATTACAGACCTCTACATGCTTTGTAAGTAGGAAAACCTGCAAAATCGGCAGTGTATCAAATACTTGTTCTCCCCACTGTATGTAGCCAGCAGTTATAGGACTATGCTACTATAAATTATTTCCCACCACGCCCATGGACTTTAGTTTCTTCTCCGCAATAGAGTGGTGAGGAGGTGGAGGAGCTCCGCTGACCCTTTGTGTCCAGAAATAATTTATACTGAACAAAAATATAAATGCAACATGTAAAGTGTTGGTTCCATGTTTCATGAGCTGAAATAAAAGATCCCAGAAATTTTCCATATGCACAAAAAGCTTATTTCTCTCAAATGTTGTGCACAAATTTGTTTACATACCGTAGCTATTCATTGTAATCTGTACTCAAGTTTTCTCCTGTCAATTAACTCATGACATTCCTGGATTACTCATTATATTACTAAAGTCAGATTTCATCAACAAATATAATTGTCAGTTGAAAAAAAGTTAAGGGTACAAGACTGTGTACATAGCTGGCTGTGTTGGCAAAATCACTACATATCCCATAGAGCCAAGCGGGGAGAGGCTGCCCGTCGTCACAGTTCAAAGACCAGTCAGAAACATCCAGCTAACTCTACGGCAATGATGCCGGTGGATCTCAAAACTGAACTTGGATCCGCATTAAGTACCAATGATATCCTTCGCCACTGAGATGGGGTTGTGTGCTAGTGGGTCTGGGCATCTGTGATGTAGCTGATGTTTGTATGATGTTGTCATTTGTATGTGTATGTTTTGCATTTTTTGTAAATGATCAAATAAAATCGTAAAACATTTTTTTATATATCCTTCACCACCGATGTCTTACGACAGATATCTCAAAGCAGTCATGACTATTCAACAAAACAATAATATAAGGGAAATTTAGCTCGGGCCTAGTGCACATGTGCGTAGCTCTGACTTTGTTTACATAAGACAACACTTCATAATTTTTTACTTGAGAAATACTGCACCAAAAACCTTAGTTAGATGTAAAATTGTGCAACTAAAACATACTTTGCAAAAACATCAAAATTATTGCCAGATTTTTTGAGTTGTCTTTTGGGTTGATTTTGAGGAAGTGAAATAGGCTTCTGCATCTACAGTGTCTCATAGGGGACAAACATCATAAACCAAAATGCGTAATCGGTCAGGAAAAACACCTCCAAGACTGAAATCTCATTTTTCTAATGAGCAACAGAAAACATTGGCGTGTTCAGTTGCTCTTTAAGGAGATATACAACATATTTCGTCTTACAGGTTATTCTACCTCAAACCTTTATCCTCTCACCCGAATGGGGATGGAGAAGAGAGTTCTCTAAAGAGAGACATATTGGATAGACCGCTTGGGCACCCTTTCCCCAGCAGGTCTCAATAAAGAATGTTCCTTTTCTTATTTTTTGTAGAAGGCAATAAATATGTAGGCCGAACATACCTTCCTATCATTTAGGATGTGACATCATAATGTATATTTATTGTGTGTTTGTGTATATTTATATTTCTTTGTCTTTTATTTTCATGTTTCCCCCACAGCTCCCTCTACTGGGATCTATTGATTGGGCCAATATTGACTTTGAGAATCTATAATTATGCCCACTGTAGGCTTTATTGTTGTCATGACATTGATTGTCATTGCCTCCTATGCACGCTGAAAAGGGCTCATACCTGAAACGTTTGTGCGCCAATAAAAATATATTAATTTAAGTTTATTCAGTGGAGTACTGTCCTTTTTTGAGTTCTTCTAATGTAAATTTGAAATATAAATAAAATAAAACAATTCAAGCTTAGTTTTATACACAGCTGAATCGTACCCAGTACAATTTGGAAACACCTGGAACACTATACACATTGTCAGAGGTCAGCGGAACAACAATAATACAGCATGGCTGCTATTCAGCGTATTGTTGCTCTCCAACATAACCGGCGCCGCCGGCCGCGCAGTCGGTTGGTGTGTATAATGCACACCAACCTGAGCCCGTTGCTAGAGGAGATACTCAGACTGAAAAAACAAAATGTGTGATGTAGAGGGTTAGATACCGTATAAAAATAAACTATCTGAGACAGATATATTGTGGTGTAGTGTGCTAAAGCACTGTGGAAAGAAGACGCCCGGGATTCAAATCTTGAAATGAATGAACATTACATGATGAAAATGGTTAGTTTGTAGATGATGGTGTTATTTATTTTCATTCATAAAAACTATTATACGAAATGTATAGGACTAGCCTGTGTTTAACATTAAATGTGGGCTATTAGTCGTGCTTGCTTATGACGCAAGCGGCATCGATTTCAGCACGAGGGAACTGGACAGCTGTCTGTCTGCCTGCCTGTCTGCCTGCTTGCCTGTCTGTCTGAGTGTTTCACCAATTTACCCATTGCAGCTGTGTCACCAACTTCTTTCCTTAAATGCTATGTATTGACTTACCGTATGTGTCAATGCCCTTGATGCATACAGTGAGGGAAAAAGGTATTTGATCCCCTGCTGATTTTGTACATTTGCCCACTGACAAAGAAATTATCAGTCTATAATTTTAATGGTAGGTTTACTTGAACAGTGAGAGACAGAATAACAACAAAAAAATCCAGAAAAACGCATGTCAAAAATGTTATGAATTGATTTGATTAAGTATTTGACCTCCTCTCAATCAGAAAGATTTCTGGCTCCCAGGTGTCTTTTATAAAGGTAACTAGCTGAGATTAGGAGCAAACTCTTAAAGGGAGTGCTCCCCACAATCTCAGCATTTCGAATCCCACCGTACCTTCTCCGCTATGCAATCTGGTTTCCGAGCTGGTCATGGGCGCACCTCAGCCACGCTCAAGGTCCTAAACAATATAATAACCGCGATCGATAAAAGACAGTACTGTGTAGCCGTCTTCATCGACTCTGTCAATCACCGCATTCTTATTGGCAGACTAAATAGCCTTGGTTTCTCAAATGACTGCCTCGCCTGGTTCACCAACTACTTCTCAGATAGAGTTCAATGTGTCAAATCTGAGGGCCTGTTGTCTGGACCTCTGGCAGTCTCTATGGGGGTGACACAGGGTTCAAATCTCGGGCCGACTCTATTCTCTGTGTAATCTAGAATCGTCTTCCTATTTCGCAACAAAGCCTCCTTCACTCATGCTGCTAAACATGCCCTCGTAAAACTGACTATCCTACCGATCCTTGACTTCAGCGATGTCATTTACAAAATATCTTCCAACACTCTACTCAGCAAATTGGTTGTAGTCTATCACAGTGCCATCCGTTTTGTCACAAAGGCCCATATACAATGAGGGAAAAAAGTATTTGATCCCCTGCTGATTTTGTACGTTTGCCCACTGACAAAGAAATGATCAGTCTATAATTTTAATGGTAGGTTTATTTGAACAGTGAGAGACAGAATAACAACAAAAAAATCCAGATAAACGCATATAATTTTTTTTTGAAATTGATTTGCATTTTAATGAGGGAAATAAGTATTTGACCCCCTCTCAATCAGAAAGATTTCTGGCTCCCAGCTGTCTTTTATACAGGTAACGAGATGAGATTAGGAGCACACTCTTAAAGGGAGTGCTCCTAATCTCAGCTTGTTACCTGTATAAAAGACACCTGTCCACAGAAGCAATCAATCAATCAGATTCCAAACTCTCCACCATGGCCAAGACCAAAGAGCTCTCCAAGGATGTCAGGGACAAGATTGTAGACCTATGCAAGGCTGAAATGGGCTACAAGACCATCGCCAAGCAGGTTGGTGAGAAGGTGACAATAGTTGGTGCGATTATTCACAAATGAAAGAAACACAAAAGAACTGTCAATCTCCCTCGGCTTGGGGATCCATGCAAGATCTCACCTCGTGGAGTTGCAATGATCATGAGAACGGTGAGGAATCAGCCCAGAACTACACGGGAGGATCTTGTCAATGATCTCAAGGCAGCTGGGACCATAGTCACCAAGAAAACAATTGGTAACACACTACGCCGTGAAGGACTGAAATCCTGCTGTGCCCGCAAGGTCCCCCTGCTCAAGAAAGCACATATACAGGCCCGTCTGAAGTTTGCCAATGAACATCTGAATGATTCAGAGGAGAACTGGGTGAAACTGTTGTGGTCGGATGAGACCAAAATCGTGCTCTTTGGCATCAACTCAACTCGCCGTTTTTGGAGGAGGAGGAGGAATGCTGCCTATGACCCTAAGAACACCATCCCCACCGTCAAACATGGAGGTGGAAACATTATGCTTTCAGGGTGTTTTTCTGCTAAGGGGACAGGACAACTTCACCGCATCAAAGGGATGATGGACGGGGCCATGTACCGTCAAATCTTGGGTGAGAACCTCCTTCCCTCAGCCAGGGCATTGAAAATGGGTCGTGGATGGGTATTCCAGCATGACAATGACCCAAAACACACGGCCAAGGCAAGAAAGGAGTGGCTCAAGAATAAGTACATTAAGGTCCTGGAGTGGCCTAGCCAGTCTCCAGACCTTAATCCCATAGAAAATCTGTGGAGGGAGCTGAAGGTTCGAGTTGCCAAACGTCAGCCTCGAAGCCTTAATGACTTGGAGAAGATCTGCAAAGAGGAGTGGGACAAAATCCCTCCTGAGATGTGTGCAAACCTGGTGCCCAACTACAAGAAACGTCTGACCTCTGTGATTGCCAATAAGTGTTTTGCCACCAAGTACTAAGTCATGTTTTGCAGAGGGGTCAAATACTTATTTCCCTCATTAAAATGCTAATCAATTTATATTTTTTTTTACATGCGTTTTCTGGATTTTTTTGTTTTTATTCTGTCTCTCACTGCTCAAATAAACCTACCATTAAAATTATAGACTGATCATGTCTTTGTCAGTGGGCAAATGTACAAAATCAGCAGGGGATCAAATACTTTTTTCCCTCACTGTAAGCATCAACCCTGTGACACTCATCTTTTCCCATTAAATGTAATGTATTTACCTTAACGTCAATTGGTTGACACATCTTTACCCATTGACTGCGATGTGTTGACATAAGCATCAATCTTGTCTCATCTTCTTTTCCCATTGAATGTAATGTATTTACATAAGCATCAACCTTTTGACTCTCATCTTTTCCCATTGACTGCAAATGTATTGACAAAAGCGTCAACCCTGTGACACTTATCTTTTCCCATTGAAAAGATAAGCATCAATTGGTGTAAGCTCATCTTTTCCCATTGCGAGCATGGTCAGTTGACATAAACATATTTCATGCCAAAAAATAATCTAAAACATGACAGGATGATGTTTTGAGGCTGATATTGGGCTGTTTATTGAAGTTACAACTTAAATAAACAAATTCTAGCATTGAATCTTTAAAAAAGAAAAGCTTTTTTACATATTCCACTTTGAATAATTATTTGACTGCCGCAGCTGAATCACAAATCACTCCTGTTTCCATCCCCTTCCCCTCGGCCCTCCATTTGTGCATTCATGAGTGCCTCTGCCATATGCACAAGAGTCCCAAAGCTGAGGGAGTGAAAATTATTGAGGGTGTAGGAGCTAATTAGACCCTCCATAGCCACTTCGGCCAAGCCAGGAAGGGTGCAGGCTTCAGAGCGAAGTGCTATCCCGACACGCACAGCGATATGTTTGGCGATTAATACAAAAGAATGGAGATGTGTGTGTAATTATATGGCACGTGTTTTAGTTTTTGTCTGATTTTGAGACTTGACACATGTAACAGATTAAATACCTCCCAAATTAAATGTTTAACTGTTACTGACATTTATATCTTGTAAAACGACATGGGGGATTTGTGAATTTGAATTTCATGCTTTTTATTTCTATTTTTTTTGTGGAACATGAATTGCATCATTCAAGTCACGAATGTGTCCCGAATTTGATGGGTTTAGTTATCCCCTACCCACTCTCTGGAAGTCACCCTCTGAGTTTCGTCAGCAACACTTGACAACGAAGGGCCCTCCAAGCGAGTTGGTAGGGGCGAGGTGGGGGGGGTTGGGATTCACTGAACATCTTTCTCACTGCTCTTGATCATTCTGTCATTTTGAGTTAAAGTAAAGAATCCCTTGATTACACAGGCATACTTCATTGTTGTCTGTTGACGAAAAACTAAACAGTAACCTCACTCTATGTACAGTAGACAAACAGTGTTGATTTTTACCCATAAGCCCCCAGAAATCCCTAATTATACATTACCATTGACAGAACCCTTTGAACGTTTAGCCTCAACTCCAGGTTACTACATGCTTCCCTATGATGTCACAGGAAAAACCCTTTTCTGGGGTTACTTTGTATCACCAAGGTTCACAAACATTTTAAAGTACCCCACTTACGCATCACCTGGTTCCTCTAGATTTCTGCCGTATAGGTAGTTTCTCCTGGTCGCTATACTTCTGTATCTGCTTGCTTTTTTTGGGCCGAGGCTGAGCACTGTAAAGCACTTTGTTACAGCTCCTGATTTAAAAAGGGATATATTAAATGTATACATTTGATTGATTTAGATCAGTATCACTGTTTGTAAGGCAATAATCTGTCCCACCAGTAAACATATTCCCAGGTAAGAAGAACCGTGGCCCGTATTCACAAGCAGTCTCAGAGTAGGACTGCTGATCCAGGATCACCTTTGCCTTTTAGATAATAATGAGATAATATAATAGACAGGAGGACCTGATCCTAGATCAGCAATCCTGCTCTGAGATGCTTTGCAAATACGGGTCCAGGGAGAGAAGAGAAATCCTAGACCCCACATCCCCATCTCCAGCTGAGGGAGCACAGTGAGGTATCCTCACACCACTGTGAGATCAGACAGCTTTATTGAGAACATCTTAGACTGACAATGGAGTCATATGGTCAAGGAATGGGCCTGTATAGGTGGAGGAGATCCCAGATTTATTATGCTTTCATTGCACCCACGCCTTGTTGTCATAAAATTGTATGATATGTTTTCCAGGGTGAATATTTTTTAAGCACATATTTACCAGACCACAGAGATATAACTCACTTCTGGTCGTAACTTACTGAGGCAGCATGTCAAAGCATTAATCTGAACCTGCTCCTTGTGAAATATTACAGCACTTCCATCGTGGCCTGTCTTGACTATTTGGTTCTGGTTTGGGAGTTTTCAGGGGCTTGAAAACATTCAGTTAGGCCTAGAGTATGAGTGAGTCACAGATGTATTCTTTCTCCACAGGATACAATTTTATCTATAGGTTCATATCAACAATAGTTACTAAACATCAGCTATTACAGTCTACCGTAAAGTGTCTGTTCACAACTCTTCGAGCTCAAACGACAGAGGGAAATTACAGTTTGTTCTTTAGTGTGTCCACCTCGACTAGCTCCCTTTCACACCACATTATGATGGACATACACGAAAAGACAGTCAGATAGAAGTCTTAAGTTTTAAGTTTTAAGTTTCTTGTCCTAATCATAACAAATGGTATATTCTCTACTGTGGCAAAATGTAATGGCCTCGCATTTAATGTTGTAGTAATTTACATATTTTATATTGGTTTTTCCGTGTTATTAAAACAAATGGTGAAGCATGCAAAGGTTTGGATAATACTTAAAGGCTTGACTGGGGCCTAAGATGAATGCTTATGGAGTCTACTGATAAGAGAGAGAGAGCAAACTGTCTGGTGTGTCTCTAGTTTTACAGCCTGAATTAGGAGGGGACTCTCTGAGTGGAAGTAAACCTTTTAACATTATTCTACTACTGCTACTGAGTTGTGATACATATGCTACATCACAGTGCCATAAAGTGTATAGAACTATTACGAAACAGTCCCAAGTTCTCTTTTTTGGTATACAATTTAATCTCTGAATATTTATATGCTCCATGGCATTTATGCAGGCCTTACATGCCTGTATTGAACCTCATACTCATGGTACCTCTAGGGCAATTCAGATTGCTGAATGAGGACCTTATTACTGATGAATGTGTTTGTTTTTGATTACCATGTTTTGTTTCTGTTGCATTTTGTATTTGATGTGTATGTTTAAAAGAGACCTTGGTCTCAGTAAGACTCCCTGATAAAAAAAAATATATAAAAAAATAGAGTGAGCATAATGCCTATAGTGGTATTGTCTCTTACTGAACCAAACATGGAATTCAATTAAACCTACCCTAGTATAAACACTTTTTAACTGCTACAAAAATGCAGTACTGCAGTAGGCTACATATTCAACCGTATTAGTCAGTCACAGCCATTTATACTACACCAGTGCAAAGGCCGGTGTGATTTGATGCATCAGTGCTCCCTCCAGTGGTGTTAAATTAGCATTGACACATTGGCACTGAGTCGAGCCAGGAGCTGAGACTCAACTCAATCCAACCTGCATTTAATTAATTGTAGTATTTAGCAGTTATTTTTTCCCCCACTAATAGTCAAATAAAATCACAGTAAAAAAAAAAACACTTCTACAGTATTACTTCTATTTGTACTATTACTGCTACCACCATTCTGTTAATCAGTCTTGCCAGCCCTGGTATTTAACATTTTTATGAATATTTATGAATTTAATTTATATCATACACCAGCTAGCCTGACATTATGAGTAAAAGCTGCCATCTATATCTGTCAGAAAGTTTAAATAAAACAATTCAGTAGACACATTGTTTGGTGTCCCTTCAAAGATTGCGCAACATAAAAACCTGTCATTAAGCAACATTTTCAGTTCTATCCCTCTTTTTCAAATACCTCAATTAGTGGTTGGCGCTTTGATCCCTCAGCCCTTGGTTCTGCAGACAGTAGACCTCCTTTGTTAATGAGTACAAAAGCTGCAGGATCTCTTAATGGAATAGATGGATCTAGGCCTTTACCGCAGGCCAAGCCCAGAGTTGGCCACCTTGCCACCCACAGACTCTCCACAACCGTAGTCCCACCCCACCTTCCCCACAACAAAATGAGTGAATTGCGGCATCCTGGATTTTGAAAGGGCTTCATGGGGGTTGTTTGGAGGAGCAGGTAACCTTTTCAGATGGCGGTGACTGTAGGTGTTCTCTCCTTGGCCAGAGGGTGTGTAGCCTGTTAGGGCAGGAGAGGAGAGCTCGGGGGTGGGAATGGCTGGGATGGATGCCCCAGGGGTAGGGGGATTAAGATAGGCCCTTTGACAGGATGGGCCTGTATGTCTATCTGTCTGTGAGCTGGGTTGATTTCAAAGGAGAAAGTGAGGAGAGGAACAGGGCAGGTTAGAAAGAGGAGTGACAGTGCTGTGTTTGTGGCCGAATTAAGGGATTTGACTTAAAAGCATCAGCAATCAGCATGTGTGTTCTTGCTGCATTGATTTTTGTCTTTCTCTCTTGGTTGTTTGTTTGTTTCAGTGGGGTAGGGTTAGTTTGTGTGTGTGTGTGTGTGTGTGTGTGTGTGTGTGTGTGTGTGTGTGTGTGTGTGTGTGTGTGTGTGTGTGTGTGTGTGTGTGTGTGTGTGTGTGTGTGTGCGTGCACACAGGAAGAGTGATCTTTCAATAAAATGATTGATCTACACTGTAAATATACTTCCCAAAAAAAAAAACATATTGATAATTGGATTGAGGTTCCTTTGGCATTGTTATTATTAAATATATTCCTGGCATTGGGTGCTTCCTGCAAAAATAAACACAACCTGCTCTTTTTACTTTGTCCGACTTATTAAAGTCCATATCACTTAAAGGAGGGGAGTCCTGTTTGTTTTCTATGACACTAACCCTGGGACCACACAAAATTAAAGCCTTTTCACGTCCTGGCTTAGGATATCCATAGGGTATGCCGTTAGAGATCCGCCAGATTGCTTTGGGCCATAAAAAAAATGTTTTATCTTTGGATAATGTTATTTGTGGTGTCTCAACTTGTGTCTGTCACTCACAGAACAGTCTTTATAAATGCTCGACATTTGTCAACATGGGAAATAGTGGTAAGCTAATACAATGCAAAAGTAAGCTATAGGCTTCTGGATATAATATTGCCCTCTAGTGGGTGCTACAGTCCCTACAGGTATAACCTGTTTCAATCCAGACAACTTTTACAGAGATATGACAAAAATGTCCAAATGGGATGGAAGTAATGTAATGTAAAAGCTATAAAAGGGCTTTGCTCATGTTACGATGGACCTATGTGTGAGATATTTCAATAAAATATGGAGTAAAATATTCATACCCTCCCAATTATCAATGACAGAGGCTGATATTCATATCAAGGCCAGATTATATTGATGTTTGCTTGAGGAACATCCTCTCAACCAAATGTGTTTGCACTTAACTCCCCAGACATGTGGGCCCGGGGACTGAAATATCAAACAGGACAACTGTTTAACAGGATGTGCATGACGCACGCACACACACACACTCAAGAACTCCTGTGCATATGCAGACACACAACACAACCACCCACACACACGCATCCATGTAGCAACCACACACACATATTCACCCAATACAGTTCCTAGATAGTGGTGCACCGTATCTCCATTACAAATAGATTATTAAAATCATTCAAGAGACACTGCTTTGGGTTAAAAAAAAAGATATGTCCTATTGTACCATGGGACAGAGGCAGAATTACCCCATGTGCCAGGGGGATCTAATGCAATTAGTAGTGTTGACTTACACTGTGTGTGTGTGTGTGTGTGTGTGTGTGTGTGTGTGTGTGTGTGTGTGTGTGTGTGTGTGTGTGTGTGTGTGTGTGTGTGTGTGTGTGTGTGTGTGTGTGTGTGTGTGTGTGTGTGTGTGTGTGTGTGTGTGTGTGTGTGTGTATGTGTGTGTGTGTGTGTGTGTGTGTCCGTCTGTTCAATGGCACGGGCTGCATCCGCCGGCATCCTACCATTCAAGGCAGTGTTTGTTTTCTGAATTTGCCGTCCTCCCAACCCCCCACCTTAAATATCACTAATTAAAGTAAACCAATAGGAGCGAGAAAGAGGAGGGAGAGGGGGTTGGGGGTGAGAAAGAGATGTGTTTGGAGACCAGATTTAACTCTACTGGCAAATCAAAAGTCAAAAGACATTGGGGGGCTGGCAAAACATACATTATTTATGATGCGAGAGAGGAGAGGGCCACATAGGGAGTTTGTTTAATAGATTAGTGATTGGCCTCCTTATTAGCTTTAGCGTCCATCTGAGGAGCTTCCTTCCTTTTCAGGGGGCTCATTGGCTATGCTGTCCGCATAACAGTTCTAATAACCTCAAATATGATGAAATTAACAAAGGTCATTTCTTTTTTTCTTTTTTTTTTCTTTTAGGGGGTGGATCAGTTTCAATATTGAAAATAGTTTGTGGCTTATATCAACGTAATTGTCTGCATAATTTCCAATCCCTAATATAATAAATATTGATTTTTAAAAAGTATATATATTTAAAATAATATATATATTTATTAAAATATATATATTATTTTAAATATATATACTTTTAAAAAATCTATATTTTTTCCTTTATTATTTTCCACTAACCCTACCACCCCTCCCCTAACTGGAGTAAACTTAAGGACAACAACACTTTGCTTCTACTTCCAGCCTATACTGTACATACAAAATGTATATACATTTTACAGACACAATATATTTTACATTATTTACATTTTACATTTTAGTCATTTAGCAGATGCTCTTATCCAGAGCGACTTACAGTTAGTGAGTGCATACATGTTTTTTTTTTCCGTTTTTCTCTTCATACTGGCCCCCCGTGGGAAACTAACCCACAACCCTGGCGTTGCAAACGCCATGCCCTAACAACTCAGCTACACGTTGTTTGTTTTTAGTCCCATCCTTCAGCTACCCTCAACCCCTCCCATCTATCTCTGAAGACCATCCAGTTTTGATTTCTATTTGCCATACAGTATACTTTTCAACTGTGCTGTGATGTTTCACAAAAGTCCTGAACCTTTCTATTCTCATAGTTTCTACAGATTGTAAATTAAAGATAAACATTTTTGCTAAGAGTACTATTATATTATTGATTGATTGACTATGACATTTCAGATCACCCAGCAGTGCTATTTGCAGAGTTAACTCAAGGTAAATGTTTCAAATCCTCAGCCATTCCTGAACCTGCAACCAAAAACAAGCTAGAATGGACAGTACCAAAACAAATGATCTAATGATTCTGTCTCTTCGCAGCAAAATCTGCAGAGCTGGGATGGTTGTATCCCCCATATATATAGCATTATATTGGTTGCAAGAATTTTGTATAATAATTTACATTGAAAAACTATACGTTTTGAATCCGACGTCGTTTTGTATATCAGTTCATAAACCATGTGTTATGGAATCGGTACATCGAAAATCTCTTCCCAACTATTTTGCAATCCGGATGGCACAGCTGTCCAATTTTTGGTCCTTAAATGACACTGATATACATTTTTATTTCTCACAATTTTCTTTAACCAATTTTGGTCTTTAATGCAGGGCCGACACACAAGTTCCTCACTTTCTCCCCCTTCCACTTGCGTCTTCCATTTTTGCGGTAATGCTGCAATTAGTTGGTTGTAATTTTGAATAGATCAGATACAGCGCCTTCGGAAATGATTGATACCCCTTGACTTTTTCAACATTTTGTTATGTTACAGCCTTATTCTAAAATTGATAAAAACTCTTTTTTTCAGCAGCAATCTAAACACAATACCCCATAATGACAAAGTGGAAACAGGTTTTTAGAAACTTTTGCAAATGTATTAAAAATAAAAAAAACAGAAATACCTTATTTACATAAGTATTCAGACCCTTTAATATGAGACTCGAAAATTGAGCTCAGGCGCATCCTGTTTCCATTGATCATCTTTGAGATGTTTCTACAACTTGATTGGAGTCCACCTGTGGTAAATTATATTGACTGGACATGATTTGGAAAGGCACACACCTGTCTATATAAGGTCCCACAGTTGACCGTGCATGTCAGAGCAAAAGCCATGAGGTCGAAGGAATTGTCCGTAGAGCTCCGAGACAGGATTGTGTCGAGGCACAGATCTGGGGAAGGGTGCCAAAAGATTTCTGCAGCATTGAAGGTCCCCAAGAACACAGTGGCCTCCATCATTCTTAAATGGAAGAAGTTTGGAACCACCAAGACTCTTCCTAGAGCTGGCCGCTCGGCCAAACTGAGCAATCGGGGGAGAAGGCTCTTGGTGAGGGAGGTGACCAAGAACCCGATGGTCACTCTGACAGAGCTCTAGAGTTCCTCTGTGGAGATGGGAGAACCTTTCAGAAGGACAACCATATCTGCAGCACTCCACCAATCAGGCCTTTATGGTAGAGTGGCCAGACGGAAGCCACTCCTCATAAAAATGCACATGACAGCCTGCTTGGAGTTTGCTTAAAGGCACCTAAAGACTCTTAGACCATGAGAAACAAGATTCTCTGGTCTGATGAAACCAAGACTGAACTCACAGATGAATGGAGTAAAGTAAAGAGAGATCCTTGATGAAAACTTGCTCCAGAGCACTCAGGACCTCAGACTGGGGCGTAGGTTCACCTTCAACAGGACAACGACCCTAAGCACACAGCCAAGTCCGTTTCAATAGTATTGACTGTACCTTTTAGCTTGTTTGTTTTTTTCTCCATTGTCGCTGCTTTTTCGTCACTCATCTCGAGGCCTTCAACTCCTTTATATCTTTACTGACTAGTTCAAGTATGCCCAATGTATCAATTATCGACTTTAGCAAGTTGGTTTCTACACTTACCGTTGCATTCCAGGTGGTGAAAAGCATAAATCGATTGTGTCTCGTTTTCTTTTGGCAATTGGTTCTCCACGCTTCCTCTCCGACATGTTTTGGTGTTGACTGTGTTGGTAATATTGGTTGATATATTTTTCTAGCCTTATAATTTATTTTGTGTTGTTATCCAGATTGAAGGTTATTTCCCACCAGTATACGAGTATGTGGAGTTAAGTGCGAATATTTAGTCAGATTTAAAAAAACGTTTTTATCTTGAGGCATTCTGCTCCACTGTCTTCAGTCCACCATTGTTCCTCCCTACACTCTGTCTTAGCCCTTTCCTCTTGTACTTGTGAAATCTACACAGACGTTTATTTAAAATGAGAGGCTTTCACCCAACTAATCCAGCCAGGAAAGATGGAGTTGTGTTGGTGAAGGGAAAGGCGGATGAGGGGAGGAAGGGTCGGGTGCATGGAGGGATGTGTGTTTTTGTTCACACATCTTATGTAACTTCTAGACTATACGGTTCTTCTGACATACTGCATGTTTGACTTTTTGATTTTGAATCTATACCTCGAGACTGGGATGACATTTCATATCTGTGTATCTTGTGACCAGGATGATATTAAGCAAATCTGCCAATGCTTATGTTTGCTCCAAGGGATTCTAAAAGTATACGCAAACATGAAAAGGAGAGGTTCCAGCTCACTCAACGAGTGGATCCACTTTCGCTTAAACAATGTAGCTCAGGTGGAGGCCAGGTGGGTTGTTTGTTTTCACTGTGTGTGGTAGGAATACTCTCCACATTCTAATGTCCCCTGCCTGAATTTCACATTGAAGAATAAATCAAAAGTGTTCAACAAATCAAAATATATTTTATATTTGAGATTCTTCAAATAGCCACCCTTTGCCTTGATGACATCTTTGCACACTCTTGGCATTCTCTCAACCAGCTTCACCTGGAATGCTTTTCCAACAGTCTTGAAGGAGTTCCCACATATGTTGAGCACTTGTTGGCCACTTTTCCTTCACTCTGCGGTCCGACTCAATCCATCTCAATTTGGTTGAGGTCGGGGGATTGTGGAGGCCAGGTCATCTGATGCAGAACTCCATCACTCTCCTTCTTGGTAAAATAGCCCTTACACAGCCTGGAGTTGTGTTTTGGGTCATTGTCCTGTTGAAAAACAAATGATAGTCCCACTAAGCCCAAACCAGATGGGATGTCGTATCGCTGCAGAATGCTGTGGTAGCCATGCCGGTTAAGTGTTAAGAATTCTAAATAAATCACAGACAGTGTCACCAGCAAAGCACCCCCACACCATAATACCTCCTCCTCCATGCTTTACGGTGGGAAATACACATGCGGAGATCATCCGTTCACCCACACCGCGTCTCACAAAGACACAGTGGTTGAACCCAAAAATCTCAAATTTGGACTCCAGACCAAAGGACAAATTTCCACCGGTCTAATGTCCATTGCTCATGTTTCTTAGCCAGAGCAAGTATCTTCTTCTTATTCGTGTCCTTTAGTATTGGTTACTTTGCAGCAATTCAACCATGAAGGCCTGATTCACACAGTCTCCTCTGAACAGTTGATGTTGAGATGTGTCTGTTACTTTAACTCTGTGAAGCATTCTTTTGGGCTGCAATTTCTGAGGCTGGTAACTCTAATGAACTTATCCTCTGCAGCAGAGGTAACTCTGGGTCTTCCATTCATGTGGCGGTTCTCATGAGAGACAGTTTCATCATAGCGGTTGATGGTTTTTGCAACTGCACTTGAAGAAACTTTCAAAGTTCTTGAAATGTTCCATATTGACTGACCTTGATGTCTTAAAGTAATGATGGACTGTCGTTTCTCTTTGCTTATTTGAGCTGTTCTTGCCATAATATGGACTTTTACCAAATAGGGCTATCTTCTGTATACCCCCCCCCTACCTTGTCACAACACAACTGGTTGGCTCAAACGCATTAAGAAGGAAAGAAATTCCACAAATTAACTTTTAAGAAGGCACACCTGTTAATTGAAATGCATTCCATGTGACTACCTCATGAAGCTGGTTGAGAGAATGCCAAGAGTGTGCAAAGCTGGCATCAAGGCAAAGGGTGGCTATTTGAAGCATCTCAAAACTTTTTTGGTTACTACATGATTCCATATGTGTTATTTCATTGTTTTGATGTCTTCACTATTATTCTACAATGTAGAAAATAGTACAAATAAAGAAAATCCCTCGAATGAGTAGGTGTTCTAAATCTTTTGACCGGTAGTGCAACTCAAGTTGACCGTCCCTTTCAGGCTTTGAATCACAAAAGTGATTCAATCTTTCTGCTGTTTTCTTTTTTTTTTATGAACCAAAGCTAAGTGGGCCTGGCTATAATGTAGGACTAGTTCCTGAAAACAAATGTCATGCAACGATAACAACAGAACAACAACAGAGACATACAACCGGTGTATAGGCCAACCTTTAGCCTGAGGACAAGCTCAATTGAACAACGTATTGATGGTGTAAATTGTGTAATTGTTCTGTTTAGTCTTGTCTGGGCTGTGTATAATTGAAAATCTGTGGGAGGCAGACAGTGAGTGAGTAATGGCCACAGACCCCTGTAGCTTATCATTTGGGTTTTGTTTTCTTTTTACCATGACTAAGAGCCAAAGTAAAGTAAAATGTAATCTGTATTTAGTTGCAACCGTATTTTGGGACTGGCACAAATCCATTTTGTGCACTGGCAAAGGCCAAGGAATAGTGTTTTGGGAACCTCATTTTTGGACTACACTGAGCTGTAGAAGAGGACCCAACCGCAACCGAGTATTTCATGAGAGAAGTTTAGCAGCGAATCCATGACTCATGATCTACTCATCTCATTATTTGTTTTGTCTTACCAAAACCTTGCAATTAATTTGTGATGAATGCAACCAATTCGAGTGTCTCAAGCGCAAAGCATACAGTGGGGAAACAAAGTATTTAGTCAGCCACCAATTGTGCAAGTTCTCCCACTTAAAAAGATGAGAGAGGCCTGTAATTTTCATCATAGGTACACGTCAACTATGACAGACAAAATGACAAAAAAAAAATCCAGAAAATCACATTGTAGGATTTTTAATGAATTTATTTGCAAATTATGGTGGAAAATAAGTATTTGGTCAATAACAAAAGTTTCTCAATACTTTGTTATATACCCTTTGTTGGCAATGGCACAGGTCAAACGTTTTCTGTAATTCTTCACAAGGTTTTCACACACGGTTGCTGGTATTTTGGCCCATTCCTCCATGCAGATCTCCTCTAGAGCAGTGATGTTTTGGGGCTGTCGCTGGGCAACACAGACTTTCAACTCCCTCCAAAGACTTTCTATGGGGTTGAGATCTGGAGACTGGCTAGGCCACTCCAGGACCTTGAAATGCTTCTTACGAAGCCACTCCTTCGTTGCCCGGGCGGTGTGTTTGGGATCATTGTCATGCTGAAAGACCCAGCCACGTTTCATCTTCAATGCCCTTGCTGATGGACGGAGGTTTTCACTCAAAATCTCACGATACATGGCCCCATTCATTCTTTCCTTTACACGGATCAGTCGTCCTGGTCCCTTTGCAGAAAAACAGCCCCAAAGCATGATGTTTCCACCCCTATGCTTCACAGTAGGTATGGTGTTCTTTGGATGCAACTCAGCATTCTTTGTCCTCCAAACACGACAAGTTTAGTTTTTACCAAAAAGTTCTATTTTGGTTTCATCTGACCATATGGCATTCTCCCAATCCTCTTCTGGATCATCCAAATGCACTCTAGCAAACTTCAGACGGGCCTGGACATGTACTGGCTTAAGCAGGGGGCACTGCAGGATTTGAGTCCCTGGCGGCGTAGTGTGTTACTGATGGTAGGCTTTGTTACTTTGGTCCCAGCTCTCTGCAGGTCATTCACTAGGTCCCCCCGTGTGGTTCTGGGATTTTTGCTCACTGTTCTTGTGATCATTTTGACCCCACGTGGTGAGATCTTGCGTGGAGCCCCAGATCGAGGGAGATTATCAGTGGTCTTGTATGTCTTCCATTTCCTAATAATTGCTCCCACTGTTGATTTCTTCAAACCAAGCTGTTTACCTATTGCAGATTCAGTCTTCCCAGCCTGGTGCAGGTCTACAATTTTGTTTCTGGTGTCCTTTGACAGCTCTATGGTCTTGGCCATAGTGGAGTTTGGAGTGTGACTGTTTGAGGTTGTGGACAGGTGTCTTTTATACTGATAACAAGTTCAAACAGGTGCCATTAATACAGGTAATGAGTGGAGGACAGAGGATCCTCTTAAAGAAGAAGTTACAGGTCTGTGAGAGCCAGAAATCTTGCTTGTTTGTAGGTGACCAAATACTTATTTTCCACCATAATTTGCAAATAAATTCATTAAAAATCCTACAATGTGACTTTCTGGAATTTTTTTTCTCATTTTGTCTGTCATAGTTGACGTGTACCTATGATGAAAATTACAGGCCTCTCTCATCTTTTTAAGTGGGAGAACTTGCACAATTGGTGGCTGACTAAATACTTTTTTTCCCCACTGTAGTTTACCCACAGCACATTACAGTGCTGTAACTGTCAAAATGGCAACTGTAATACTTGCGCGCGCGCACACAGACACACACCAGTTAAATACACTCAAATTCACACGAATGATCCTAACAAACCGTCCCAGGAATTAACCAAATTTCCTGCTCTCCATTAAAAAGGGGGCATGCCCGGTTTTGGGATATAGAGGATTAGGAGGTAAACATGGAAGACTGAGAAAGCTATCTTATCCCACTCCATCCCCCAAACACATGAAATGATGCTGTTGAGTGAACAGTTGAGAAGAGGAGTTTACTGAGTAAGCCTATAGGCCATCATCATAGAATCCCTCTCTCATCTTCTAGCCTTTCAGGTGAATATTACACAAATGAGAAGATAGAGATTTTGGCTCCCAGAATATTTAGGATGGGGTTTGGGGATTATGCTCTTCAAAAGTGTCTTTCTTTCTCAGGTTTTCAGAGTGTTTTGAGAACACTAGGCAAGATCTTAGAAACTTTCAAACAGCTCTAAGGGACTTCAACGCCATACAGGTTTCTATCTCTTAGTTTTCTCTAAGGTCAAAAGAGAGTTGAACTATATATTTTATTTTTTATTAAATCAAAGGTTTAAAAAAAGTACATTTGTGGCTAAGGTGGCTAGCAATAACATTGGCTAACTGGCTTTAGGTTAGTGTAGTCATATAGATAAAACTGTTTGGTGTAACCACCAAATCAGGTAGAAAATGTATCAAATAATGTATTTACTTACCTCACTCAGCAAGCTAAAACACTTTCTCTAACTGCTTTCTTCTTGGTTCCTCCATTGCACAACCTCTATGCCAAAATCAAAATGGCCCTTTGAACTTTGAGTGTCCGTCTAGCATTGCTTGCTAGCGATATTAGCAATTTTGCACAATTGCGCTAATTGTAATTATTTCGTGACATCTCGTGACCTTGGGACTATAAGGTTCTATCTGACATTTTGTAAATAAAAAAAATAAAATAATAAAAACGTTATTCACATAGAGTTGCTCTTTAGGTATAATAAATGAAAAATCTGGAAGTTCTATCTGTGCAAACACCATTTAACTTGGTGCTATAAGGTTCTATCTGCAATCCAATCACACAATGCTGGGTTGTCAATCAAAAATAATTTTATGCAGGGTGATATACTTATTGAGTCATGAAAGAGGAAGAAATCACAAAACAGTTCTGAGATCTCAGTTCTGATACTCAATCTCAGAACTATGCATTTTGCAGATATAACCTTATAGTCCCAAGTCCTTGATTATTCATATAATAGGTTCTGGTCCTCTTTTTAAACTACTTAGATTCATTTTCACCACTTTTCTGAAGAATTGCCATAATGTAAGATATTTATGGTAAAAACAAATAAATACAGAAGGCATGTTTAAGGCCCTTAGGAGAGGCATTGCTGTTTTTGTCTTGTTCTATACCAATATGAAAACCTCAGGGGTTTTCACAAAGATTACAAACTTACCATATTTTATTGATAACTAGCAGGTAGTTTACTGACTTTGGGTGTCAGAGACCAGAACAAATACATCAGTTTACTCATCCAGAGCTAAGCTTTAGGAATGTTGCTAGTTATCCATAGGATATAGTGAATTTGTCATTTTAGCGAACTATCGCTTTAACAAATGTGTGATGAACATGAATTCATATATTTCATGATGTGATTAGAAAGAAGGAAGGGTATTATCTTTATTTAGTCAATAAATGTCTGTACTTTTCTAATGAAATAATTTAAACATTCTGTGCCAGACCGAACCCAGATTGACATTTCAGAGCCATAAGATTATATCTGCAATTGCATCCCCATAAAAAAACAGATTTACAAATGTCATGTCCATTTGCAGTGGTGTAAAGTACTTAAGTATAAATACTTTAACGTTTTTTGGGGGGGGGGTATCTGTACTTTAGTATTTATATTTTTAACAACTTTTACTTTTACTTCACTACATTCCAAAATAAAATTATGTACTTTTCACTCCATACATTTTCCCTGACACCCAAAAGTATTTGTTACATTTCGAATGCTTAACAGGACAGGAAAATTGCCTAATTCACACACTTATCAAGAGAACATCCCTGGTCATTCCTACTGCCACTGATCTGGCAGACTCACTAAACACATGCTTCGTTTGTAAGTGATGTCTGAGTGTTGAAGCATGCCCATTGCTATCTGTAAATAAATAAAAACAAGAAAATGATGCCATCTGGTTTGCTTTGTATAAGGAATTTGTAATTATTTATACTTTTACTTTTGATACTTAAGTATATTTTAAACCAAATATTTGTAGACGTTTATTCAAGTAGTATTTTCCTGGATGACTTTCAATTTTACTTGAGTATCTTTACTTTTACTCAAGTATAACAGTTGGGTACTTCTTCCACCACTGTCCATTTGCAATATTAAAACAACAAAGACGTTACTTCAAACACATACCCTCGGACATCATTGTACATCATTGCACGAGGGGTTAAGGGTTTAGGGTAGGGATATCCCAAGGATCCCGCTTAGCATCTACTGTACATTTACAGAGCTCAATATTTTTCTCAAATTTCCATCCGCGTCTGTTTTTATTATAATGTCTGTAAAAAAAATGTTACCTTCTATTTTTTAAATGGCAAAAGAAAGTAAATATTAATATTTTAATTAAACTTTAAAAGTAACATTAAATGTATTGAATGTTCTGTAAAAATATATATATATATTTAAAGCCACTATGTCATTATTTACTACGTCCCACACGTCTCAGTTACAGCAAGGGATGGGGATGAAACCAGACAGAGGAGTGGCAGGGACATACAGTAGTAATCTCACAATTACTACTTTCCTATTGTTGACAGACACAACAACAGCTTAGCCTGTCATGCAGAAAATGTGTATGCGTGTGTGTGGAGAGAGATATGCACTGTGAACAAAGTGTGGGTTGCTATAATCCTGTTTAAGGCCTTTGGTGTCTATCCTTTGCTGATTCATAATGAAAAACTGACTGTCTGAAATACTGTAGGTGTTTTAAGACGTGAGATCCATGCACAATAGGCTAAAGCTATATTCTGATTAACAACATAACTACAAAAAATAGAACAGATAGGCTATGACAAAATATCACAGGAGGTTGGTGGCACCTTAATTGGGGAGGACAGGCTTGTGGTAATGGCTGAAGCAGAATTAGTGGAATTGTATCAAATACATCCGACACATGGTTTCCATGTGTTTGATGCCATTCCATTATCTCCTTTCCAGCCGTTATTATGAGCTGTCCTCCCCTCAGCAGCCTCCACAGCAAGAAATACACTTGTCCAATGTCCACATCTTCAAAACAATTCAACTGCTTAACCTCTCATGACAGAGAGCAGCTTGGGTCCATATACTGTAATTAGAATTATATTCTAGGATCTAGGATTATATTCTATAATTATATTTCTATGCTCGGGCCTGGGGTTTCCTCCATTGATACAGAGTGTGCCAGTGACACAGAAGCTAAAGCCTTTTAGTGGTGTCAGAGCAAGGCTGGGGATGTCACAGGCTATGCCTGGCAATAGCAGTATAATGACAAGGATTTGCTGATAAAACAGGAGCCTCCACTGCTAGTCTTTAGTGACTTAAGTGGCACATTCTTCCATAGCAGTCGGGGCTTTGTATCCATCCCACTATCTCTCTCTCTCACTTTCCTCTCTCTTTCTTTAAGAGACTCTTACACACACACATACTGTATTTCCTCCTTTATGACGATTAAGTGTGAGAGCTCAGTAACTATGCTCTTCATAAAGCTTAGCAAATGGGCATAGCAAAAGGGCCATCATCTCAATGCAAAATAGGTTATCTTTTACCACCGTGGATTTCTTTCTCTAATTTGAGAACTGAACAATACATTTTCTTTTGTACCCATGTCTGAATTTGCATGCCAATTTTGTTTATAACGTAGGGTCACAACCATATGAATGACTGACTTTAGGAGAAAATAGAGAAATACATTAATCACCAGAGAAGTCACGAAGGTGTGTCTACTTGTGAACCACAACTAGCTGCCTACAATACTTCCTCTTGGTTGTGCTACGCAACGGATGCTCTTGAATTCATTGCCATGCTTCAGTGCCAGCTTTACAATTACCACTTTCTGATCAGTAATAATTTACCCTTTCATTAAAAAAGATGCCGTTTCTATAGAATGTGGCATCAAATTGCCCATGTCTCGTCTTTAAAAGAGCAGGAGTTTTGAAGGTAGAATAGCATAGTAAATGGGTCCTATGGGGTTTCACACACGCAATCATTGATATCTTCTGGTATCACCAAAGTCTCATGCACTGACTAACCCACAATGAGAAGGCGATAAATGCACAGTGCTCAATCGTCAAGTCACAATTCTACTCAAAATCATAGTGCTTTTTTTTACCTCATGTTTTAGTTTTAGAGCATGTTTTGTTTGTGCCACCATCAGTCTGTGTCATATATACAAGAATATAATATTTAAGGAGGAAATCTCTTGATCCCAATCTAAATATTGTGGAAGACAAGACAGCCCTTTGACATTTTTTCCTACGAGGCTCTGTTTGTTCACCAGTATTTACCCACGCTGGCATTTCTGTTGTTTGTCAATTTTCTTTATGAGTCTCTCATGTCTGTCGGAATTCAAACACTGACAACACCTTGGCCGGCCGGGGTAAAAGCTTGATATTTGCTGGGAAAACAGAAAAGATCATTACATCTCATTTTTGTCACTCTGAAAAAAACCTGACTTGAGTGAAAATTGTACTTTTCTTAATATTGTCACCTCTCATGTGGAAATTAATGTAGGGTCAATAGCCCCCACAATATATAGGTATTGATTGAAGCTCAATGTTCAATTCAAATCTCCCTACCATCATATCTAAGCCAATATGACACCAATCTCGATGAAAATGTACAAATCAACTTGCTTGGAGGTACACAAGACAAGACACTCCCCAGCTCTCGTCAAGAGCCGCCCACTTGTTACCGAGAACCACATACCAGATTTTTAAAAGGGTCATTAGCATTAGAGTCCAGAACTAGCTCAATATCTAGGCATCGGATAAGAACGAGACTACAGCGTCCATAAAGTGACCATTAGACTTGCCACCCTTTGGACTGAATACGTTTGTAGGGGCAACAGTTTTGATTGATTTTATAATTTATCACTCTCATGTGCTCATTTCTGTCCATTAAGAACCAATGATGTGCTACCTTTTTGTAGCATTTCTGACAATGCTAAAATCTTCTAAAACCGGGT
The DNA here is from genome assembly GCF_964263955.1 of Coregonus lavaretus. NCBI lineage: Eukaryota > Metazoa > Chordata > Actinopteri > Salmoniformes > Salmonidae > Coregonus > Coregonus lavaretus. The sequence goes on along the minus strand of NC_140016.1, from coordinate 29,658,031 downwards.
CTGTTGCTAGGCAACAACACAGCAGCTTGCACCAGGCTGCCAGTCATAAGAACTGTATGTGAACAAACCTAGGCTACTGTAGATAGCTATTTGGTGGAATTCAAGCTGAGGTTAATCAATAAATGGACAAATATATTTTGATTAGCTAGGTAGCTAGCTAACATTAGCAAACATTAGGTTGCTTGTCCAAAGTCCAGCAACTAGCCTCTGTAGCTAGCTAACAACAGTCAGCTGAAAGCTAGCTTGCTAAGAAACAGGCAAAGAAAGGTAGCTAGCCAATAAATGTGTTTTTGTTTTGATTAGTTAGGTAGCTAGCTAACATTACATTATACCAGTCAGATGAGAGCTAACATTGGCTAGGTAGCTAATCAACAAGCAAGGAAAGCTAGCTATAAGGTTTTTCATATAATTCTTAAGTCATCATGTGTAAACTGCTGACCTAGACACAGATATGCACAAATAAGCTAGCGAACGTCCTTGGCTGCTATGATAGCCAGTTAACGTTAGCTAGGTAGCGTTAGCCAACATAAGACTGTAACGTTAGCTAAGGCGTATGACCAGTTCATGCACCACAATATATATCAAACATTCTTCCACAAAATAGAGCAGCTAGCTAAATAGGTTCAAAGCAGGATCAAAGACAATGCCAAACTTTGGGAAACTGTCACACTGCTAGCTAGCTACCTTACAATGCATGCAATGGGCATTCCAAAACTAGCTAAGTAGGCTACTCCAGAGACCAAGCTATGGTAAGACAAGGCAGCCAGATTTCAGACAGGACAAACGTTGCAGTTAGCTACGCTACATTTCCTCGACTAAGAACCAAGACCACAACACAAACCATAGCCAAGAAAACAAATTGCTTTGTTAAGAAACAGTAAGCTAGTTATGAACGGCATATAGTCAATGGTTGAACCCCAAACTGCAAATGTGACAAATTAGACACTTCGCTATGAGGCTCGAAATTGAGCTCCGGTGGATCCTGTTTCCATTGATCATCCTTGAGATGTTTCTACAACTTGATTGGTGTCTACCTGTGGTCAATTCAATTGATTGGACATGATTTGGAAAGGCACACACCTGTCTATATAAGGTCCCACAGTTGACAGTGCATGTCAGAGCAAAAACCAAGCCATGAGATCGAAGGAATTGTCCGTAGAGCTCCGAGACAGGATTGTGTTGAGGCACAGATCTGGGGAAGGGCACCATAACATTTCTGCAACATTGAAGGTCCCCAAGCACACAGTGGCCTCCATCATTCTTAAATGGAAGAAGTTTGGAACCACCAAGACACTTCCTAGAGCTGGCCGCCCGGCCAAACTGAGCAATCGGGGGGGAAGGGCCTTGGACAGGGAGGTGACCAAGAACCCGATGGTCACTCTGACAGAGCTCTAGAGTTCCTCTGTGGAGATGGGAGAACCTTCTAGAAGGACGACCATCTCTGCAGCACTCCACCAATCAGGCCTTTATGGTTGTGGCCAGACGGAAGCCACTCCTCAGTAAAAGGCACATGACAGCCCACTTGGAGTTTGTCAAAAGGCACCTAAAGACTCTCAGACCATGAGAAACAAGATTCTCTGGTCTGATGAAACCAAGATTGAACACTTTGGCCTGAATGCCAAGCGTCACATCGGGAGGAAACCTGGCACCATCCCTACGGTGAAGCATGGTGGTGGCATCATCATGCTGTGGGGATGTTTTTCAGTGGCAGGGAGACTAGTCAGGATCAAGGCAAAGATGAACGGAGCAAAGTACAGAGTGATCCTTGATGAAAACCTGTTCTCATAATTCACCATAACATAAAAACATGGACGGATTGAAGAAGATCAGTGGTTGAGATGGTTGACGCAGCATAATACACGGAGAGATACATGATGAAACAGGGAACAAGATATTGCCCAAGTCTCTCAAACATGTAGTGAGGTAGTATGTGATTCAAACACCAGTTCCTTGGTGTATCAGTGTCCTAGCACCGTGACAATCTAAAGGTTGAGAAATCCAAACACACCCTCAAAAGAAGAAGACAGACTGCTAGACTTCAACATGGATATTTTCCCACAGATGAGAGAGACACATAGACACTTGTCCCCAAATCAAGCCTTATAAATCTAGAAGGGTGGGCTTGTCCAACATTTATTGATGATACTGCCAAGTCACATAAGCACCTGTCAAAACTTCTCTCCTCCTTTCTTCTCTCGCCTTTTGATGTCTCTCTCTGCCTCTCTCACTCTCTCGCTCGTAGCCATACCCCATTCTCTCTCCCTTCTTCCCTTTTTTGCTAACTTTCTTTGACAGGGAGAGGGAAAAATGTAAGCTTTGGATCTCTGATTGATTACACACAGAACCCGGAGCCGAACGCGGATAGGGGAGGCACCGGTTCATTTTCCATTTTAAATAAAGATGGAAAAGAAGGGAAACTGCCAAGGCTATTCATTTGATCTGAATGGAACTTCAATAAAGCAAATTCCAAGACAGCTATTTCAGTTAATCATTGGGAGGCATTCCCCAAGCAACCTTTTGTCTTGGGCCCTGACAGGCTGCAACTGTTATTTTAGCCCGCCAGAGCGCTCTATATTAAATCAATATATAATATTACCAAGGTCGGAACTATACCCCAGCCACATGAAGCATATATTTCTCAACCGCTGGTGACACTGTCCCATTTGTCTCTCTATCGCAAAACAGTCTTGCTGATTCTTCTGCCTTCTCCTCAATGCAAATGTATGTAATACTTTAGTTTCTTTCACATTGAATCCCCTTGGTGGAAATGTGTCTTGTGTCTCCTATCGAACAAGCATAGCATTGCATGCTAGCAAGGTCTATTAAAGTGTTATATAGGGGGAAATATTGAAGGTATTTGATTGTATTAAGTTCATAACTTTTGTCTCAATTAATAGTTCATACTTTTCCATGATTGATTAAAAACATTGATTTTCACAATTAATGAAGTCCCTACACGTGACAATACTGCACATCTCAACACTGAGGCTCAATCACAGTAGGGTCTAATATATATCTCTCAGTACTTGATTCATTCTGTGCTTGAGGATGGTGTCACAGGCTTTTTGTGGGGTGTGTCTGCCATCTACTGGTAGATATATTCAATGCAGGGCAACATAAAGATCTATTGTGCATATAAAGTCATGCTATAAAATATCTGATACATTTCCACATAATAGAATCCCATAAAATAATCTGGACCAATACACCTTTCAAATACCAACTTCTGTATGAATGTCGATACAAATATCAAACTAATAATACCTACTATTACAGTGAAATTATAGAAATATAATGAGGTTGGTATTAGGCATTTCCTCAGTTTGAGTGCACTTTGCAGAGGTAATTAAAATCTTTGGACCGTAGTAACCTAGGAAAGAAGTAGAAGGTAGTTTATAAGGTATATGGCTTATCTGAAGTCCATGGTCAGGAGGATAATAATCGACCTATTAACTTCATCTTCATCCAGCTGGCTCAGGCCCGTCTGTATCACATTTTGATGATTTTTCGAACGCTAGTGGGGAATAGGGGAAAGATCAAACACCCATAGGTGAGCTAAAGAGCATTTATTTGAGACACTTGCAATGTATCACGTACTTTAGCTAACAATTAAAGGCACAACGACATGAAGACATCATATGAACTTGAACTATTTGTATTTAATCAGACTCTACAACTCCTACTCTAAAGCTGTGATGTAATTATCCCATGTTAAGTACAATGCCATGAAAAAGTATTTGCCCCCTTTCTGATTTTCTCTATTTTTGCATATTTTGGACATTGAATGTTATCAGATCTTCAACCAAAAGCTAATATTAGATCAAGGGAACCTGAGTGAACAAATAACACAACATATTGATATTTTATTCATTTATTTAATAAACAAAGTTATGCAACACCCAATGCCCCTGTGTGAAAAAGTAATTGCCACCTTACACTCAATAACTGGTTGTGCCACCTTTAGCTGCATTGACTGCAACCAAACACTTCCTGTAGTTGTTGATCAGTCTCTCACATCCCTGTGGAGGAATTTTGGCCCACTCTTCCATGCAGAACTGCTTTAACTCAGCGACATTTGTGGGTTTTCGAGTATGAACTGCTCATTTCAGGTCCTGCCAGAACATCTCATTGGGTTTAGGTCTGGACTTTGACTAGGCCAAAGTAAACATTTTGACTAATCTGTCCATAGAACATTCTTCCAGGAGTCTTGACGATCATCCAGGTGCTTCCAGGTGCTTTTTTGGCAAACATGAGTGTAATTTTTGGACGACATGAGTCCCATTATGTCTGGCGAAAACCAAACACTGCATTCCACAGTAAGAACCTCATACCAACGGTCAAGCATGGTGGTGGTATTGTGATGGTTTGGGGATGCTTTACTGCCTCAGGACCTGGATGACTTACCATCATTGACGGAACCATGAATTATTCTCTGTATCAGAGAATTCTAAAGGAGAATGTCAGGCCATCCGTCCATGAGCTGAAGCTGAAGCGCAGCTGGGTCATGCAGCAAGACAATGATCAAAAACACACAAGCAAGTCTACTTCGGAATGGCTGAAAAGCAACATATTTAAAGTTCTGGAATGGCCTAGTCAAAATCCAGACCTAAACCCAATGTGATGATGTGGCAGGACCTTAAACAAGCAGTTCATGCTTGAAAACCCACAAATGTAGCTGAGTTAAAGTAGTTCTGCATGGAAGAGTGGGCCAAAATGTCTCTACAGCGACGTGAGAGACTGATCAACCACTACAGGAACCATTCCAGCTAAAGGTGGCACAACCAATTATTGAGTGTAAGGGGACAATTACTTTTTCACACAGTGGCATTGGGTGTTGCATATAACTTTGTTTATTAAATAAATTAAATAAGTATCAACATTTTCTGTTATCTGTTCACTCAGGTTCCCTTGGTCTAATATTAGGTTTTGGTTGAAAATCTGATCAGAGTCAAAAATATGAAAAATTGAGAAAATCAGAAAGGGGCAAATATGTTTTCACAGCACTGTATATTGGACAGAACTCAGCTATCCAGTGACCACACACACATTGAGAGCTCTCACCTCTTCCCGGTGTGCAGGAGGTCAAAGGCATCATTGATCTGATCCAGGGTCAGAGTGTGGGTCACAAACTCATCCAGCTTCAGTTTCTTGTTCATGTAGTCCCCAACGAGTTTGGGGACACTCTCCACACTCTTCCACCCTGTTGGAAAATCATATCAAATCAAATCAAATTTTATTGGTCACATGCGCCGAATACAACAGGTGCAGACATTACAGTGAAATGCTTACTTACAGCCCTTAACCAACAGTGCATTTATTTTTAACAAAAAAAGTTAAAATAAAACAACAACAAAAAAAGTGTTGAGAGAAAAAAGAACAGAAGTAAAATAAAGTGACAGTAGGGAGGCTATATATACAGGGGGGTACCGTTGCAGAGTCAATGTGCGGGGGCACCGGCTAGTTGAGGTAGTTGAGGTAATATGTACATGTGGGTAGAGTTAAAGTGACTATTTAATTTAAGTGGCATAAATAATTAACAGAGTAGCAGCAGCGTAAAAAGGATGGGGTGGGGGGGCAGTGCAAATAGTCCGGGTAGCCATGATTAGCTGTTCAGGAGTCTTATGGCTTGGGGGTAGAAGCTGTTGAGAAGTCTTTTGGACCTAGACTTGGCACTCCGGTACCGCTTGCCATGCGGTAGCAGAGAGAACAGTCTATGACTAGGGTGGCTGGAGTCTTTGACAATTTTGAGGGCCTTCCTCTGACACCGCCTGGTATAGAGGTCCTGGATGGCAGGAAGCTTGGCCCCAGTGATGTACTGGGCCGTACGCACTACCCTCTGTAGTGCCTTGCGGTCGGAGGCCAAGCAGTTGCCATACCAGGCGGTGATGCAACCAGTCAGGATGCTCTCGATGGTGCAGCTGTATAATTTTTTGAGGATCTGAGGACCCATGCCAAATCTTTTCAGTCTCCTGAGGGGGAATAGGCTTTGTCGTGCCCTCTTCACGTGCCCTCTGTAAGAGACAAATGACACCATGTGCTTGTGTAATTGCTCACTGTTTGGTCATATATTTCATATAGACATATGAAGTGCGTTGGTAACACTACACCTGAACCCTCCATCATAGGGGCTACAAAACGGCATCATAACATGACATTACAAATGACATACACAGTCAAGACCGTTATTGTCAGCTTATGACAATTCACTTTGCACTGTTTTGGCACAAACAATGTTTAGATTGGCTACACTTAGACTGGCTTTAATATGTCTCACATGGTCAACTCACCTCCAAAGTATGTCCCCTTCAAGGTGCGGCCCACCAAGAGGTCTTGAGGGAATAGAGATATCTCCCCCACCTCTGTCCATCCTACAACGACACAGACACCCCAGGCATCCTTACAGCTCTCCAGGCAGCTCTATGGAAGAAAAAGGAAAACTGAGAACTGAAACTGTTTGTCCATTAGCGATGCAATTCTGGCAATTTTTTGATACTGATACCACCAGACTATAGCTTGCCGATACCCACAAGGAAGGTGAGTGACCACACAAACTGTCTTACATGTAGCCCAATTCCTTTGAATTTTACCATTTGAAAGGATACAAAAATGACTTCCTGAACACCAACTATGACAGTCACATTCCCCACACACTCCAGGGCGAAGTCCACCCCTCCGCCGGTCATCTCCACCAACACCTCCTGGATGGGCTTGCTGTGGTCCTTGGGGTTCACAAACTCAGTGGCCCCAAAGGCCTCTGCCTTTTCAAACTTGTCCAGGTAGATATCCACTGCGATGATTCTGGCAGCCCCGGCAACTTTGCAGCCCATGACTGTTGCTAGGCCCACAGCCCCCAACCCAAACACTACACATGTGGAGCCAGCTCAACCTGAAGAAGGATAAGGAAAACCGTTATAGTTATCTTGACATCACATTTAAGCCTGTTGAGACACAAGACTGCACTTAGCACTAAACAGCACTGCAAATACATAGTTTGTTTTGTCTTAGTGTAAATGCATGGGGTTTGAAGCCTTATTTAACAACATTCACACTTTTTATTCTCACAAATGCTTTGGCTTAGTTTGTCATGAATACACCCATGACTACGATACTGTATAGCCTACTCTAATTTCCCACCTTGGCAGTTTTGAGAGCTGCACCGTAACCAGTGGAGATGCCTCAGCCGAACAGGCATACAGTGTCCAGGGGTGCGTCTTCTCTGATCTTGGTCACGGCAGTATCAGGGACCACAGTGTACTGAGATAAGGAGCTGATGCCCATGAAGTGGTTCACCTGTTTCCCTTTGCAGGATATCCTGCTGGTGCCATCGGTTATGACACCCATAAGTAAATTATCCCTGAAATAAAATTAAGTGTCGATGTTGCTGTAAGAGACAAATGTGATGACCACAATCCTCAAGCAGCCTTGAACTATTGACAGGCTACTTCGGAGTTTGGGTAATATACAACACGTAAAAAGAGAATGCATGCCTTGGAGTAATAGGTTAACCTAGCTGAGTTACCAGTTCTTTTTGCACAAATCCGTCTTCGGACTCAGACAACGTTCACACTCTCCACATTGTGGTAAAAAGAGTGGAATCACTTTATCCCCAGAGGAAACAAAAGGGGAAATGCATGGAAAAAAAGAATGGGGTCCTTACTTTTGAATTATGTAGATAACTTCATACCCCATTTTGGTAGCACTTTATAATAACACCTTGTAAAAAAGCATTGATAAAGGATTAGTAAATAGTTTATTCATAATGTATTAATCATTACTCCCATATTTGTAACTGTTGGTAAGCTAGTTATTCACACATTTATAAACAACCTTTAAAATATGTAATAATGATTTATAAGATCATTCATAATATGTTTAATATAAGTCTGCATATAACATTTCCTAATCATTAGTCAAGTATTTTTGCACGGTTTAATCTAAGTGAGTGGGCTATTTATACTTTAAAATATACTTTACACATGTTTTGAGTGACCAGTGTAATTTCTCACAAAAACATTGACATGCCATTGGTAGACATTCCAACAGAACCTGATGCTCCTTAAAGCTAGAATTCTTAATTAAAACAATAAGAAAGCGACCCCCCTGTTTCACTAAAATGCAAAGGGATGGAGCTAGAGAAATGTAACCACTCTCAAATTCATAGACAGATCTATGGACGCAAGGACTGACCATCCATGATATCAAATGTACAGTGGGGGAAAAAAGTATTTAGTCAGCCACCAATTCTGCAAGTTCTCCCACTTAAAAAGATGAGAGAGGCCTGTAATTTTCATCATAGGTACACGTCAACTATGACAGACAAAATGAGAAAAATTCCAGAAAATCACATTGTAGGATTTTTTATGAATTTATTTGCAAATTATGGTGGAAAATAAGTATTTGGTCAATAACAAAAGTTTCTCAATACTTTGTTATATACCCTTTATTGGCAATGACACAGGTCAAACGTTTTCTGTAAGTCTTCACAAGGTTTTCACACACTGTTGCTGGTATTTTGGCCCATACCTCCATGCAGATCTCCTCTAGAGCAGTGATGTTTTGGGGCTGTCGCTGGGCAACACAGACTTTCAACTCCCTCCAAAGATTTTCTATGGGGTTGAGATCTGGATACTGGCTAGGCCACTCCAGGACCTTGAAATGCTTCTTACGAAGCCACTCCTTCGTTGCCAGGGCGGTGTGTTTGGGATCATTGTCATGCTGAAAGACCCAGCCACGTTTCATCTTAAATGCCCTTGCTGGTGGAAGGAGGTTTTCACTCAAAATCTCACGATACATGGCCCCATTCATTCTTTCCTTTACACGGATCAGTCGTCCTGGTCCCTTTGCAGAAAAACAGCCCCAAAGCATGATGTTTCCACCCCCATGCTTCACAGTAGGTATGGTGTTCTTTGGATGCAACTCAGCATTCTTTGTCCTCCAAACACGACGAGTTGAGTTTTTACCAAAAAGTTCTATTTTGGTTTCATCTGACCATATGACATTCTCCCAATCCTCTTCTGGATCATCCAAATGCACTCTAGCAAACTTCAGACAGGCCTGGACATGTACTGGCTTAAGCAGGGGGACACGTCTGGCACTGCAGGTTTGAGTCCCTGGCGGCGTAGTGTGTTACTGATGGTAGGCTTTGTTACTTTGGTCCCAGCTCTCTGCAGGTCATTCACTAGGTCCCCCCGTGTGGTTCTGGGATTTTTGCTCACCGTTCTTGTGATCATTTTGACCCCACGCGGTGAGATCTTGCGTGGAGCCCCAGATCGAGGGAGATTATCAGTGTCTTGTATGTCTTCCATTTCCTAATAATTGCTCCCACAGTTGATTTCTTCAAACCAAGCTGCTTACCTATTGCAGATTCAGTCTTCCCAGCCTGGTGCAGGTCTACAATTTTGTTTCTGTTGTCCTTTGACAGCTCTTTGGTCTTGGCCATAGTGGAGTTTGGAGTGTGACTGTTTGAGGTTGTGGACAGGTGTCTTTTATACTGATAACAAGTTCAAACAGGTGCCATTAATACAGATAACGAGTGGAGGACAGAGGAGCCTCTTAAAGAAGAAGTTACAGGTCTGTGAGAGCCAGAAATCTTGCTTGTTTGTAGGTGACCAAATACTTATTTTCTACCATAATAGGCAAATAAATTCATTAAAAACCCTACAATGTGATTTTCTGGATTTTTTTTCCTCAATTTGTCTGTCATAGTTGACGTGTACCTATGATGAAAATTACAGGCCTCTCTCATCTTTTTAAGTGGGAGAACTTGCACAATTGGTGGCTGACTAAATAAAAAATTTTCCCACTGTATAGTTTTAACCATGTTATACAGTGTTTGTTTACATTTACGTTATTGGAGTAAAACAAGCTTATATTCTGGGTTCTGATGGGGTACAACAGTTGAACTAAGCTCATGAGGAATTTATAAATTATATTCTTTAAGAATCCATGCGTATGTCATTAATTTATAAGTCAAAAAATGGATGTAGCAACAAAGGATTCTAGCTTTAAGGTTTCAAAATAGCCTAGAACATATCAATGGTAAAAGAATAAGAACACAACACAGGATGTTTAAGGAAATACTGTATATCTATATTTTTATTCACAAAAACCAGGGCCGACACGTTCCACCACGCCTGACCCCTCGTGGGAAAGGCCACAGATGCATGCGTGCACCAGTCTCATAGAGGTAACCCCAGTCACTGTGGCACACACCACTTGCTGCAACCTCTCCAACAACAGAAACAGCACACAGTTTATTTTTAAGGTTAATATCCCTGTGAGTACTAGGCTTTACATAAGCATTGGTCTGGGAAATGTTTAGCATAGGGGGAAGTCGTGGTTACCTTTATACGCACTTTGTGAGCCTTAGATGGGCCCACGTATACCTCCTCAATTGACAGGGGTTTGCCATGCTCCCACGCTACTGCTGCCTTGCACTTGATTACCAGGGGTAATAGTAATAGATGCAATATATGCATTATAAAAATCGGGGCCTTATTACACAGACGGCCACTGCGTGGGCTTACAACAAGACCGACAAGTGATTGCGTACCTGCCACTCAGTATTCATTATAACTTTTTCTAGATGTGAGTCTAGGGAAAATAAAGCACATCAACAAGTAGGCTGATAAATATAAATATTTCTAGGTGTGACAGTTGTAGATCTGTCAAACATTTACACATTACAGAGGTATCATTATGCTAGCTCTAGTCCAGGTTGTTACGTGTGGCTTGACGCTCAAGTTGCACTCAATGATGTGTACAACCCTGGATTTCTGATGCTACGTAATGGCCAATGAGAGGCTTTGAAGCCACCAGTGCAATATTGGCACTCCCCAGAAGGAGCAGTCCTCCATAGGAATGAATGGAATAAAACAGTATTTCAACTAAATGTTACAAGGATAAAATTACATGTATTTAAGTATTTATTTGCTGTAACACTTGTACTCTCTGTAATATTAGTACTCTCCAAAAATACTAAATATATGTACATTACCAGTCAAAAGATTGGACACACCGACTCATTCAAGGGTCTTTCTTTATTTTTACTATTTTCTACATTGTAGAATAATAGAGAATATATCAAAACTATGAAATAAAACATGGAATCATGTAGTAACCAAAAAAGTGTTAAACAAATCAAAATATATTTGGCATTCTCTCAACTAGCTTCATGAGGTAGTCACCTGGAATGCATTTCAATTAACAGGTGTGCCTCCTTAAAAGTTAATTTGTGGAATTTCTTTCCTTCTTAATGCATTTGAGCCAATCAGTTGTGTTGTGACAAGGTAAGGGGGGTATACAGAAGATAGCCCTATTTGGTGAAAGACCAAGTCCATATTATGGAAAGAACAGCTCAAATAAGCAAAGAGAAATGACAGTCCATCATTACTTTAAGACATGAAGGTCAGTCAATACAGAACATTTCAAGAACTTTGAAAGTTTCTTCAAGTGCAGTTGCAAAAACCATCAAGCGCTATGATGAAACTGGCTCTCATGAAGACCGCCATAGGAATGGAAGACCCATAGTTACCTCTGCTGCAGAGGATAAGTTCATTAGAGTTACAAGCCTCAGAAATTGCAGCCCAAATAAATGATTCACAGAGTTCAAGTCACAGACATATCTCAACATCAACTGTTCAGAGGGGACTGTGTGAATCAGGCCTTCATGGTTGAATTGCTGCAAAGAAACCACTACTAAAGGACATCAATAAGAAGAAGAGACCTGCTTGGGCCAAGAAACACGAGCAATGGTGGAAATTTGTCCTTTGGTCTGGAGTCCAAATTTGAGATTTTTGGTTCCAACCGCCGTGTCTTTGTGTGGGTGAACGGATTATCTCAGCATGTGTAGTTTCCACCTTAAAGCATGGAGGAGGAGGTGTTATGGTGTGAGGGTGCTTTGCTGGTGACACTGTCTGTGATTTATTTAGAATTCAAGGCACACTTAACCAGCATGGCTACCACAGCATTCTGCAGCGATACGACATCCCATCTGGTTTGGGCTTAGTGGGACTATCATTTGTTTTTCAACAGGACAATGACCCAACACACCTCCAGGCTATGTAAGGGCTATTTTACCAAGAAGGAGAGTGATTAAGTGGTGCATCAGATGACCTGGCCTCCACAATTGGTTTGGGATGAGTCCCGTGTAGCTCAGTTGGTAGAGCATGGTGCGTGCAACGCCAGGGTTGTGGGTTCGATTCCCACGGGGGGCCAGTATTTAAAAAAATGTGTAGGTTTTTTTATGTTCAGTTCACTTTAAAAGTATGCATTAGAGATGGAATCCACAGTAGGGGAACCAGTGCCACTGTCCGCCCCATGGCTGTTGTTATTGTTTTGTTGACGAAGCGGAAATGAGTATTGTTGCACAATGTGGCAAAAAAAAAATCCTGTGCATATTCTGCTTGTTCTATCACGCTGCAATGATGTCCGTGGGGAAAAAAATAACAGTGTTCGTTGTTTGCTGTATACTTATTTGTTGTTGTAATATCGCAAACAGATGTGGCAGTTTCAACATGAAAGATTCCAGCGTTAAGGTGTCTGTAACAGGATACACTTGTCAAAAACGAATGTAGACATTAATAAAAGCATTTATATAGCTTTCAAAATATTTTTTTATGATGTAGGAGTAATACCAAAATGGCTGTGCAGGGGCTTCAAAACAGCGCCCCTGTTAGTTAGCTGTGGTTAATACATATCACTGGTCTCACGTAACGCCCTGGACCAGAGCTACATAATGCAAGGGTACACAATTGCAGTTTTATAACAATTAGTAGTTTAAAAAACATTATTATTATACCGCCTTATTTCAATTAGCCTACTCTAAAGAATATGTAAAGAATACATGTGTCTGCTCTCAAAAGTCGTACTGTTAACTTGTCAGCAAATCCAGTTCCAGAACTTCCAGTATTGTCAAAGTGGGTGTGTGGTGTTCTCAGGCAGGGAGAGAATCTCAATAACTTTTCCTCGCGCCCTATCTCTGCTCCACTCGCATCCTTGTCAAACCCCATTGGATGAGAAAGTCAGAGGTCCCGCCCCACTGACCTTCTCCTCCAATGGATTTTGAGAAAGACACAAGGCAAGAGGACGCGAGGAGAAAGATATTGAGATCTTCCCCAAGTGTTTTTCACAGGATGTCGTAAATTAACGACGGTCTGAGTTTTACGACAGTCCAGACCGTTTCTCACCATAGAGATAGATAGATGACTCATATTCGTATCTGTGCTATTATAGCGTCTGTGACTGCATTGGCAGCACCATTGAGGCTATCTCCATTTTAAAGTAGTGAATTTTCCTTTTCTTCATTGGCTGATTGCTCTCAACTCATAGGAATCCCCACCCAGTGGACTACTTTAAAATGGTGGAAGCCCTCAATGGCAATGTCCATGCTAAAATGGGTTTTATAAACTGGGTAGTTTAGGTCCTGGGTGCTGATTGGCTGAAAGCCGTAGTCTATCAGACAATATACCACAAAATTACTTGTTTACTGTTCTAATTATGTTGGTAACCAGTTTATTATAGCAATAAGGCACCTTGGGGGGTTGTGGTATCTGGCCAATATTCCACGGCTAAGGGGCTGTATCCAGCCACTCTGCGTTGGGTTGTGCATAAGAACAGCCCTTAGACATGGTATATTGGCCATATACCACAACCCCCCATGGTATGTTGGCCATAGTCCCCTGTAGCTCAGTTGGTTGAGCACGGCGCTTGCAACGCCAGGGTTGTGGGTTCGTTTCCCTCGGGGGGCCAGTACGAAAATGTATGCACTCACTAACTGTAAGTCGCTCTGGATAAGAGCATATGCTAAATGACTAAAACGTAAATGTAATACCACACCTCCTCGGGCCTTATGATTTAAATATCCATGAAGAGTCCTCTATCTATCTCTATGGTTCTCACTCTAGTTTACGGCACCACCTGAAAGCACACGTGTTTTCGTCGCGTGGAACTTGTGTGTAGCACTCTTCACTCCAGCAGCTGAGCTTATTTGTTGTACAAAGGTATGTCAGTCAAATATATATTTTTGTGTATTTCATCAGTTTAGCGACGCGACCATAATGTGCTCAGCAAAGCATAACGTGATACTGTAGTATTTTGATACGTTGTAAATAAGTAATCGAGCTGGCTAGCTAACGTTACCTTGTTCCATTGATCCCTTGCACGTTGCTGTACTGATATAGTTCATAAACGTGAAATCATGCATTGATCAAGTCATTAGTTAACTTAATCCATTTAATGTTTGTTGGCTACCTAGATAGTTTTATCGTGGTATTTACCTAGCAAAACATGTTCAAACATTCACTAACGTTACTGACTATGTTCGAAGAACATTGCTAGTTGTTTAGTATTTGAAAGTGAAATCTTATCTCCCGTCCTCCAACTATCTCAGGCGCACTAGAAAATGTCCTTCCGAGGAGGAGGTGGAAGAGGGGGCCGTGGTGGCGGATTCAACCGTGGTGGAGGTGGAGGAGGATACGGTGGTGGTGGAGGAGGATATGGTGGTCGAGGTGGCGGCGGCGGTTTCCGAGGTGGTGGACGAGGAGGTCGAGGAGGCTTCCAAGACTATGGCCCTCCAGAATATGTTGTTGGTAAGATGAATAAGACCGCCATGTGATGTTCCAGTGATGGAGAGGGCATTGTCTTTACATCTTGAATTTACACTACACCAGTTGCACATCTAGAGATGTCCATATCGTCTGCCTGGCATTGTAACATCAGTTGGCCTATTTGTACTAGCACATACTGATCCCAGTTCTATTTTTTTCCTGTACTGACCAGATGTCATTGCTCTTGTCTCTGCAGCATTAGGAGAATTCATGCACCCCTGTGAGGATGAAATTGTGTGCAAGTGTGTAACTGAGGAGAACAAAGTTCCCTACTTCAACGCACCCGTGTACTTGGAAAACAAGGAGCAGATCGGGAAAGTGGACGAAATCTTCGGCCAGCTACGTGACTTTGTATCCTTTCAATCTTTTGTTGTCTAACCAGAGTCATCTCTGAAGTGGTTGGGAACATGTTCATGTTTTCCTGATCTCATTAATACCTTCTTCGTGGTGATACAAAATAACACTCGGTGTAAAACATGTATGCTAGAATTCATTTTTTACTGGTTAACATGGAGTTTCATGTCATTTGTGACACTGGTTTGCCCCTTAACCTGAAGATGCAGTATTTCTCTGTTAAACTCTCTGATAATATGAAGGCATCCTCGTTCAAGAAACTACAGAAGGTAAGCTATATCCGTGTATTACATGTAGCAGAGCTGATGGTAGTTAGTGCTTTTATGGTCGATGAGACCCAAACTGGCATCCGTGGTGTTAACAGAGAATGCAAGATACCAGAAACACCTCCCCCAACTCGCTTGTTAACCAATCATCTCTAAATCGAACGCGGAGGCCTCCGTGGTGGTGCACTGAGCTCCGCGCGAGACCTCCACACAGCCAACGTGTACTTCCATTTTCTTGTGGATTTGCTTTAGTTATAGATGGGTTGGTTGTTTAGCAACAAAACTGACAAGTGCAAAACAGACAGGGTTGGCTTAGACTGTTGACAATAAACATCCAATGTTTATCGAAAACATAAATACATTTGCACAATGAGCACTTGTTGTCTCAAATACATCGTTAGTTGTTTCTGTGCTAGCTAGTGAATTTAAGCCTTATTAGCATTGACTTGAAATCAGTCAAAACAACTCAAAACAAGACACGGTATCAAGAACAAGCTGCAATGAAACACTTAAGATTCCCTACATGGCAGTTTCTTGTCATTCTTGCTAGCAAACTGGACATCAGAATCACAACACGCTGACTTCTGTCCCATGGAAGCGTGCACATTGTTTTTGTGATTTTTGTCAGCTAACCCATCTATTGCATAAACATTCCTACAGCATGTATTCTGTAACTCTCATCATATTCTGGTCCACAGTTCTACGTAGACCCAATGAAACTCCTACCACTCCAGAGGTTCCTTCCCAGGCCCCCGGGTGAGAAGGGTCCCCCAAGAGGAGGCAGAGGGGGTAGAGGTGGAAGAGGAGGTCCCCGCGGAGGTAAGAGAAAAATGTAAACAGCACAGGCCCCATGGCTGTGTGTTTTCTTTTTTTTTTTGTGGAGGAATGTTAGTCAATTTTTATACAAAAATATATATTTTGCCCTCCCAGGTGGATTCCGTGGTGGCAGGGGTGGTGGTGACCGTGGCGGATTTGGCAGAGGAGGTTTTAGTGGTGGACGAGGAGGAGGAGGATTCAGAGGTAGAGGAGGTGGCGGTGGACGAGGATTCAGAGGTAAGTCCAAATCCTGGAAAAGGACATTGAATTAACGTGAATAGACAAGTTGTAAAGCTGCTATGCATTTTGTGTTTCTGTGGTGTTGATATGCCTTTTTCTATCATCAAGGTGGGAGATGATGACAAACTGTTTGCTTCGGGGATCCTCACCAAGTGTCAATACCGGCAGGAAGCAAATCGGCGCGATGCCTGAGCTTGGCTCTGTTGAACTTGACTTATGGAGAACAGACATTGCATATTTTTATACTGCTCATCTGTCAATTTGTTTTGTTTTTGTACACCAATCTTTGATGAATAATGTGTGAATTCTTGGCTTTTATTTAATGACCTTTGAATGCACTCTGCTGTCACAGGTAATGGTATCATTAATAGCCCAGTTGCTGTTGCAACTCTTCAACATTGTTCACACTGGATGGTTTTTGGGTACATTTTGGATATGGTGTTATTATTATTATAATACTGTTGGATATGATTCAGAGCTTTCAGTTAGACCAAAATATGGGCCCCTTGGGGGAACTGGGCTGTTTTATCAATGTCATGTTGGAGTGCAACAGTCATTTCGATGTTTATGAAGCCAGAAATCGATGAAACCCTGATGTTTGTAAGTGGATGATATGATGGACATGAGTTAATTTGTTATCATTACAAATAAGTGGAAAATATTGTAGGAACCCCAGATAATCCAGAACGGTTACAGAGTACTGCCATCTTTTGTAAAGAAAAGCCTTTGATTAAACGGTGCTCTGTAGGAATCTCCAGTTTTTTTACTTGGTGTCTTATTTCTACTAATGTAATGTTAGCCTAGTGTTCCAGAAGAACATCCTTCAAATTCAGGGTGCTTGTGTGTCTGTTTTCAACACCCTTTTGTTGAAACTGTTCAGATACTGAAATAAATCTTGCTAGTACAACTGTCAAAGCAAATAGTCCAGCAGCTCTCTACAAAGGCATGCCCCATCGCTCTGATGAAGGCTGTGTAAAAATATTGAAGTTAGCTGCTATTGTGGATTAAATGTGTGCATTTGAATTATCACACCATACACTTTCGTTAGGGTCTCATTTCTGTCCAGCTTATTGATGGCCTATATCAGGCCATAATGGCTACTGTGACTACTCTTGGGTGATACTTCTTGCTTTAACATCTGTGTGGTCAACATATTAGAGATACTCCACACACTTAAAGGTTGCTTCTAAGAGAAGGGGTAGTAAAGCCCCCCCCCCCCATATGTGAATACTATCAGCCAAGAAGCCAGGCTTTTTTTTTTGGCACAGCTAGGTGGGTAGTCCACTTGCCTTAAACCACAGGGTTGCTGGTTCAATTATCCCCTCCCCTCAATATGTTACAAATATACCAATTGACAATGTGATGTTATCCTTTAGAAGATGTTTGCTGTAATTGTATTTAGCCCACAATTAATTTCATGCCCATTCACTTCATATGTGGTTGACTGTGGATTTCATAGGTTTGCACAATCATGGAACTCCGCGTCAACATGCCAACGTTCTTGATTGGTCAAAACGGTAGTTCTTGAGCTGCCCGCAAGTTTACTGACTTTTCGACTCGTTCAACTAATTTTTTTTCATTTAAGTCAGTAATGCCCAGAGCATGCAGGACCCCCTACTGGCTAACAATGAATGGGAATCTCAAAATAGTCATGATTCTACAAGCCTCTCGTTCACCATAAGGGGCTTATTGGAGCTGTCATTTGTGACAGACTTGTAAATGTGTGCTTTAAACAATGCACATGTGTTGATTGCTAGGCATACAAATGTGATTATTTCTTGGTACATTTGAAACGAGGTCTAGTTGTGGCTGCAATTGGACTAGATTGTGAACTACTCTTGGCGGAATGCATTGCTTGACTGCTGTGCCGTGAGGGTGATGAGCACAATATTGTTTGTGAACTGCAGCACCCCAAACGATTCTTTCTCGAGTTTGTTGAGCAGAGGCTGTGTATGTTTTGGTACCTCAAAGCTGAGTCCATCATAACATTCAATAGTCATTTAAATGCATTAATCCTAGCATCATGTGATCAATTATCAGTTCTAAACATGTATTTTTCTCTTTTATGTTGCCTGCAGCATGATCTATTTTGCTTGCGCCCATATACAGTATGTCAGACAGAAGGAATATGTTATTGAGGAGTCTGTGAATGTAAAATGTTGCAACTGTGGTGGGGATCAGATTCCTGAGTGCCCTGTTAGGGTGAAAGAGTTTGAGGTGTCAAGGATCAGGGCTTGACACCTCAGCAAATCTCCTATGTGGAGGCGGTGAAGACAGTTGAAGGGGCAAGAGGCCACAGTGCTGAAGAACATATGGCGGTGGGATGCACCGCAAACAGTTGCAAATGTTATACGTCAATCAAGTGATCTGGATACACTTATTGTGAAGGTGGATTTTGTAGCATTTATAGCCACATTTATTAATTGTACTGCACAAGTGTCCAAGAAGCCGAGATGTTTTTGGGCTTCCAAGACTTCAGTGCAGAAGCACTGCAAGGACTACTGTCGCCAGAAAATGTACCACCCTCAAAGGATCCTTCTGAGACTGTAGGGACCCGATTAGAATGTTGTTAGGAAAGCAGGGTGATTTCGTTTATATATACATATATATATATATATATATACAAACTATTTCAAGTTTTGTTTTTTTACTCCGCATTATTTCATTTTGGGGATCTTTATTATCCACCCGCACAGTAGGTGGCGGAATGCACATATAATTGTTGCGAACGCCATTATACCAAAGAAGAAGAAGACAGTTGTTGGTCGGAGCACGTCACTGTATGAGCGTGTATTAATCCTGCTGTAGATTTCATTGCGGCCAGCAGGAGGCAGTGAAGAAAGTAGAGCAAGATGGGTGATGGGTGAAAGGGGAGAAGTGGTGAGAGTAGTCGATATGTACCAGTACAGAGGGATAGGCCAACAAGTGATATAAGTTTCAGTAAGATTGGATTTTTAGCATTTATAGCAATGGTTATTCATTGTACTGCAGGGATGGAACGTAAATCGAAGAAAATTGAGGTTGTGGTGGTAGCTGCAGAGAGGTATTTGGGTGTGCGAGACTTGACATCAGAACAGTTACAGGGAGTGTTAAGTGGTGATGTCCCATCATTTCAGGTTGAGGGCATGAGGTACGAATGAATATATTTAAATAGTGGAGTAGGGTGGTGTTAATTATTAATAATATTTTTGAATTTGTGAGTGTATTGTTAGATGGTAGGGTATTTCTTTATTTTATTTTTCAAGCAAATATAAGGGAGTTGTACTCCAGTCTAGTAGGTGGAGGTAATACAAGAAATTGGATGCCAACCGCCGTTAAACCTCATCGAAGAAGAAGATTGCGGCCAGCAGGTCAAACGAACGACTAAAATGAATGAGTCACTCATAAAAAGGAACATGACTCGAGTAGGTAAAAAGAGTCCTTAAAAAAGAACGAATCGTTCGAGAACTGCACATCACCCTTTCTCTCGTGCTGAAGAAATAACATGGAAACAGCTGGAAAAGTAAGTTCCAAGTAGGCTACTTCTTACAAATACTACTACTCAACTTTTCGCACATGCTCCTGGTTAAATTGTGCAATGTTTACATTAATTCTGTCGTTGAAACGACATCAAAGCGTGTATTTTCCTCGCAAAGGCAGATTTTGTGGACAGTGACCTGGGCATAGAAGTTGCACGTCTAGCCAGCGAGAGAGCGATACAAAGAAACAGTGTATTGACTGTAGTATGTTCAATTTTCACTGTCTCAATAGTGAATGAATAGCAAGCTGAAATCATCGTTATGTATTGACGTGTCGTGGGATTTAAATGAATGTATGCCTCCTGTAGTGCGTTCGACATGTCTTTACTAACTAACTAAAACGAAAGCTGTCAAATAGGCTGCAGTTTCAGGAAATCCGTTATATGAGCTACAATTTCGGACTTTGTGAGCATAAAGAAAGATTAGAGACTAAATTATACTGATCAAATATAAACGCAACCTGTAACGTGTTGGTCCCATGTTTTATGAGCTGAAATAAAATATCCCAGAAATATTATATATGCACAAAAAAACTTATTTCTCAAATGTTTTGCACAAATTTGTTTAGGCCTACATCCTTGTTAGTGAGCATTTATAATTTGCCAAGGTAATCCATCCACCTGACATGTGTGACATATCAAGAAGCTGATTAAACAGCATGATCATTACACAGGTGCACCTTGTGCTGAGGACAATAAAAGGCCACTCTAAAATGTGTAGTTTTGTCACACAACACAATGCCACAGATGTCTCAAGTTTTGAGGGAGTGTGCAATTGGCATGCTGACTACAGGAATGTCCACCAGAGCTGTTGTCAGAGAATTGAATGTTTTTCTCTACCATAAGCCGTTTTTGAGAATTTGGCAGTACGTCCAACTGGGCTCACAACCGCAGACCACGTGTAACCACGCCAGCCAAGGACCTCCACATCCGGCTTCTTCACCTGCGGGATTGCCTGAGACCAGCCACCCAGACAGCTGGTGAAACTGTGGGTTTGCACAACCGAAGAATTTCAGAAACAGTCTCAGGGAAGCTCATCTGCATGCTTGTTGTCCTCACCAGGTTATTGAACTGACTGCAGTTCAGCGTTGTAACTGACTTCAGTTGGAAAATGCTCACTTTCGATGGCCACTAGCACGCTGGAGAAGTGTGCTTTTCACGGATTAATCCCGGTTTCAATTGTACCGTGCAAATGGCAGACAGCGTGTATGGCGTTGTGTGGGCGAGCGGTTTGCTGATGTCAATGTTGGGGTTATGGTATGGGCAGGCATAAGCTATGGACAACGAACACAATTGCATTTTATCGATGGCAGTTTGAATGCAAAGAGATACCGTGACGAGATCCTGAGGCCCATTGCCGTGCCATTAATTTGCCGCCATCACCTCATGATAATGCACGGCCCCATGTCGCAAGGATCTGTACACAATTCCTGGAAGTTGAAAATGTCCCAGTTCTTCCATGGCCTGCATACTCACCAGACATGTCACCCATTGAGCACGTTTGGGATGCTCTGGATCGACGTGCACGACAGCGTGTTCCAGTTCCTGCCAATATCCAGCAACATCGCACAGCCATTGAAGTGGAGTGGGACAACATTCCACAGGCCTGATCAACTATGCGAAGGAGATGTGTCGCGCTGCATGAGGCAAATGGTGGTCACACCAGATACTGACTGGTTTTCTGATCCAAACCCCTACCTTTTTTGTAAGGTATCTGTGACCAACAGATGCACATCTGTATTCCCAGTCATGTTAAATCCATAGTTTAGGGCCTAATGAATTGATTTCAATTGACTGATTTCCTTATATGAACTGTAACTCACTAAAATCTTTGAAATTGTTGCGTTGTTGTTCAGTGTACTTTGGCCTCAGTACAGCAATGATCATTATTATTATTTTTTTATCATGGTTCCTTGCTGTTTTCAAGTTTTCTCTTGTCTGAACCAGTCCTCTCAAGAATAACTTACACAGGCAGCCCAATTCTGATCTTTTGCCCAATCATTGGCAAAGGAGTTAATCCTAAGATATGTAGGTTATAGGTGAAACTGGTTGTAGTAGCTAGACTACAGATCAAAGTCCTTCCAACTGTGAAGAGGCCTAGTGCACATTACATATCCAATCACTGACCAGCACTCCTCTCCAACTGCACTCACCACAGACAGACACCACAAACAATCTTCTAAATCATATTTTCTGTGTATGAAATGGACAGTTGACACATTGTGGTTGTCTTCCAGGTGATGAAGTGCAAGGCAGCTGTAGCCTGGGAGGCTGGGAAACCCTTGTCCATTGAGGAGGTGGAGGTGACCCCACCGAAGGTCCACAAAGTGCGCATCAAGGTAACAGCCCCTTCCCTACGCCAAAAATGTTATAGGTATTTTTCCATTACATATATTATAAAAGCATTTAACAATTAGCAGAATCATTATGGGTTTAAAAGAGGATTAGTGACTACACCTGTCTATGATGTATGAAACATATTTTGTAATCCAGATGCATGACCGGACAACCACATTGTGACTGCAGTAATCAATGTACTATATAATTATCATCAGGTGTGTATGTATATTATTTTTAAAGGAACTGTCTTTATCATGCCACCAATAGCCAGGCAAGAGGACGGGAAACCAAGCAGACATGGGCATAGACAGGAAAGAGTCTAGACAAAGAAACCATAGTGGCTCAAGGTCAAGGGAGGGTGGCTGTTTGGATAAAGAGGGTGTTCCGATATGATATGAAAAGATTAAGCTGTATAATAAGAGAGATCCAAGTCTGGGACTGGCAGTTGCTCCGCGGACCAGCTCGGCTTGTTACTTTGTAATAAAGTATATTCTGAACTCACAAGCTCCAGTTTCTGAGAGATATCGTTGAGAAGTATTTCCACGACAATGTCTCAGACAAATGCTCCTGTATTGTACTTGCACTCCCATGACAATTCCAGGAACAGCATAACCAACAACCCCAGCCTGCAGCAGACCTTTGTTTTGTGTGCAGTATCTTTGGTTTGTATGTGTGATACAATATATCCTCCGCCTAGAATAATATGTCTGAGTTCTTTTGCTCTGTAAAACAAAAGGACATACTGTTTGAGGCAGGCTGCTTTTCGGTGGGGATGAACTGTTCAGCTGCTTGAATACTGTGGGGAGCATCAAGTGTTGTCCTGTGTTCCTGCCCAAATGGATTTAGTGAGCCAGCTGTGAGGAAACCATCTTTGGAATGTGTTCAACAGGGCCGATCTGGTCCAGTGTTTAGAAAACGTAGTTATGGCATATTCTAGGCATTTTACCATGTTCCTCTATTGTACTAGCTAGCTGTCTGTCTTGCAACATTGAGACACAACCTTGTTTCTATTATCCACATAGCAGGTGCAGTAGTTGGTATTGTAGGAATAGTCCTAGAGGGTTGGGACTTGGTTGAACCATTTAGGATGTTTTAGGCTAGTTGGCATCACATGCTTCATAGCTTATTGGTTGTATTGAATGAGAGAACTTAATTGCAATGTTGTGCGTTTCAGGTCTTTGCGACCGGGGTGCGTCACACGGATGCCGACCCTGTGGGACTCTTCCCTGTCATCCTGGGTCATGAGGGCGCCGGGACGCATGGGCGAGGGAGTCACCAAGTTCAAGCAAGGTGAAGACTATGAATATCAACAAATGTATTCTCCCTAAAACAGTGTTTTCCTGTCCCTGGGACCCACAGGGGGAACATGTTTGTTCTAGTCCAGGACTAACACGCCAGAATCAAATAATGCAATGACTTGATCAGTTGAATCAGATGTTTGCTGAAAGTCTATTTTCTCTCCCAAGGTGACACCGTCATCCCATTGCATGTGCCACAGTGTGGTGAGTGCGAATTCTGCAAAAAGACCAACCTCTGCCAGAAGATCTGGTAATTAGAATGCAATCTCGCATGTCATCAATAATAGCTTGGAAGGTTGTGGTCAGGATTAGGGTTGCAAAATTCAATAAATTCCCTGGTTTTCCAGAAATCCCAGTTGGAGGATTCTGAATTTCCTGCTTATTCCGGGAACCTCCAACTGGGATCTCTGGAAAATCAGGGCATTTATTTACAGTTCCCGGCATTATGCAACCGTAGTCAGGATCATTCATTATTGACTCCCCATTTTCAGTCAGCCAAGTAGGCAGTGAGCATATCTATAATGATAGTTAGATTAATCTCAGCAATAGTAGGACAATATTCTACTCCAGTCTTGGGATTGCAGTTGGCGCTGTGCAAGTGAAGAAGCAACCAGGGTTGCAAACACCAACATTGCAACTTAAACCAAATCAAGGCCAAATTCTGTCAGGCAGGTAGCCTAGCGGTTAAGAGCGTTGGGCCAGTAACCGAAAGGTCGCTGGTTTGAATCCCTGAGCAGACTAGGTGAAAATAAATCTCTGTACCCGTGAGCAAGGCACTTAACCCTAATTGTTTCTGTAAGTCGCTCTGGATAAGAGTGTCTGCTAAATGACAAAATACATGAATGAAATAGCCTCCAAAATAGTTGGCTAAAGCATATAGAGATCACTGGCTGTTATCCTTGCCTGTTACTGATCATCATCCTTCATCTCATCAGGATAACCATGGGTCGGGGTTTGATGCCTGACAACACCTCGCGGTTCACCTGCAAGGGCAAGCAGCTGTTTCACTTCATGGGGACTAGCACCTTCTCCGAGTACACTGTGGTAGCCGACATTCCAAGGTGGATGAGAAGGCCCCCCTGGACAAGGTGTGCCTGCTGGGCTGCGGCATCTCCACGAGCTACGGAGCTGCCCTCAACACTGCCAAGGTGGGTGGGTGATGCCAGGCTGCAAGACAAAATACCCTGTCTAGAAGTGGAAAGCACAAGCAAAGAGCCACAGCTTTATTGTCATTTGGTTCTATCTTTTTATGTTTTATTTCCTGTGAATTAACTTTCCACTGGTGCAAATACTTAATCTATTAATTTGCTTTCCTAAATTTGCTATGATCATGATAACACACATCTTACACAACAATTATATCATCATTTTACTGACAAAAGCCATTCTGTAACTGGTTTTATCAACCTACTCTCACAGGTACCTACCTACAGGTTGAGCCTGGCTCCACCTGTGCTATTTTCGGCATGGGTGCCGTCGGCCTTGCCGTCATCATGGGCTGCAAAGTTGACAGGGTGACCAGGATCATCGGCGTGGACATCAACCGGGACAAGTTTGACAAGGCCAAGGAGTTTG
Organism: Coregonus lavaretus; assembly: GCF_964263955.1. NCBI lineage: Eukaryota > Metazoa > Chordata > Actinopteri > Salmoniformes > Salmonidae > Coregonus > Coregonus lavaretus. Next base: position 29,633,019 of record NC_140016.1, on the reverse strand, counting down.
GGGCCACTGAGTTTGTGAACCCCAAGGAACACAGCAAACCTATTCAGGAGGTGCTAGTGGTGATGACCGACGGAGGGTTTGACTACTCCTGTGAATGCATTGGTGACGTGGGAATCATGGTAAGACTGGTCAGGGGGAGTGGAAAAAGCAGCTTGGGCTAGAGCATCCAGTCCTAGTTCTGTACTGAGCTCAGGGGGCTGTTCAGAATGGCGCAATGTTACAGAATGTTTAGATATCCATGTCGTCAGTGGCACATTTCTAACATACAGCTGGCGGGATATACGCTACATCGGCAGGATAGAACGGCTGACTCCGGTAAGACAAGGGGTGGCAGTCTGTGTATATTTGTAAACAAAAGCAGGTGCACGAAATCTAATATTAAGGAAGTCTCAAGGTTTTGCTTGCCTGAGGTAGAGTATCTCATGATAAGCTGTAGACCACACAATTTACCAATATATTTTTATTGTATATTTTTCTTAGCTGTCTATTTACCACCACAAACCGATGCTGGCACTAAGACTGCACTCAGTGAGCTGTATAAGGCCATAAGCAAACATCCACACTGAGCTAAAGGGTAGAGCAGCCGCTTTCAAGGAGCGGGACTCTAACACGGACGCTTATAAGAAATCCCGCTATGCCCTCCGACGAACCATCAAACAGGCAAAGAGTCAATACAGGACTAAGATTGAATCGTACTACACCGGCTCCGACGCTCGTCGGATGTGGCAGGGCTTGAAAACTATTACACTACAAAGGGAAGCACAGCCGTGAGCTGCCCAGTGACACGAGCCTACCAGACGAGTTAAATCACTTCTATGCTCCCTTCGAGGCAAGTAACACTGAAGCATGCATGAGAGCATCAGCTGTTCCGGATGACTGTGTTATCACGCTCTCCGTAGCCGATGTGAGGAAGACCTTTTAAACAGGTCAAGGCATTCATAAGGCCGCAGGGCCAGACGGATTACCAGGACGTGTACGCCGAGCATGCGCTGACCAACTGGCAAGTGTCTTCACTGACATTTTCAACATGTCCCTGACTGAGTCTGTAATACCAACATGTTTCAAGCAGACCACCATAGTCCCTGTGCCCAAAAACACGAACATAACCTGCCTAAATGACTCACGGCTGTAGCCATGAAGTGCTTTGAAAGGCTGGTCATGGCTCACATCAACACCATTATCCCAGAAACCAGACCCACTCCAATTTGCATACCGCCCCAACAGATCCACAGATGATGCAATCTCTATTGCACTCCACACTGTCCTTTCCCACCTGGACAAGAGGAACACCTACGTGAGAATGCTATTCATTGACTACAGCTCAGCGTTCAACACCATAGTGCCCTCAAAGCTCATCACTAAGCTAAGGACCCTGGGAATAAACACCTTTCTCAGCAACTGGATCCTGGACTTCCTGACAGGCCACCCCCAGGTGGTAAGGTTAGGTAAGAACACATCTGCCACGCTGATCCTTAACACGAGGGCCCCTCAGGGGTGCATGCTCAGTCCCCTCCTGTACTTCCTGTTCACCCATGACTGCATGGCCAGGCACGACTCCAACACCATCATTTAAGTTTGCAGATGACACAACAGTGGTAGGCCTGATCACTGACAACAATGAGACAGCCTATAGGGTGGAGGTCAGAGACCTGGCCGTGTGGTGCCAGGATAACAACCTCTCCCTCAACGTGATCAAGACAAAGGAGATGATTGTGGACTAAGCACGCCCCCATTCTCATCGATGGGGCTGTAGTGGAACAGGTTGAGGGCTTCGAGTTCCTTGGTGTCCACATCACCAACAAACTATCATGGTCCAAACACGCCAAGACAGTTGTGAAGAGGGCACGACAAAGCTTATTCCCCCTCAGGAGACTGAAAAGATTTGGCATGGGTCCTCAGATCCTCAAAAAGTTCTACAGCTGCACCATTGAGAGCATCCTGACTGGTTGCATCACCGCCTGGTATGGCAACTGCTCTGCCTCCGACCGCAAGGCACTACAGAGGGTAGTGCGTACGGCCCAGTACATCACTGGGTCCATGCTTTCTGCCATCCAGGACCTCTATACCAGGCGGTGTCAGAGGAAGGCTCTTTAAAATTGTCAAAGACTCCTGCCACCCTGGTCATAGACTGTTCTCTATGCTACCGAACGGCAAGCGGTACTGGAGCGCCAAGTCTAGTTCCAAAAGGCTTCTTAATAGCTTCTACCCCCAAGCCATAAGACTCCTGAACAGCTAATCATGGCTACCCGGTCTATTTGCATTGCCCCCCACCCCCTCTTTTACGCTGCTGCTACTCTGTTTATTATCTATGTATAGTCACTTTAACTCTACCCACATGTACATATTACCTCAATGACCTTAACTAACCGGTGCCCCCGCACATTGACTCTGTACCAGTACCCCCTGGATATACTGTTATTTAATTTTACTGCTGCTCTTTAATTATTTGCTATTTTTTACTTAACACTTTTTTTTCCCTACTCTTCACCAACAGAGGTCACTGTAGTTGGCACTTCAGGCTTGGACCACAACAGCAAAATACCTTTCACTTTACTACATTTCCCCCCTAAATACCTGTCTTCTGATGATACTCAATTTGTTGTTTCAGAGGGTGGCTCTGGAGGCGTGCCACAAAGGCTGGGGCTAGAGCATCATCATCGGGGTGGCAGGTGTGGGACAGGAGATCTCCACACGTCAATTCCAGCTGGTTACCGGCCTGTGTGGAGGGGCACAGCATTCGGAGGTCATTGTCGTGGATGATTTTGATGAGGAACCTTGACTATTCTGACGTCAATATATTTTTCACTGCAAGTCACCTATTTTTGATTAATGAGCAGCAATGTGGCACTAGTTATAATACTAGTAATAAAAAAACTTTTTTGGAAGTATGGTAATGCATAGATTACTCATGTTTTCCTGTTCCCCTATCCCAGGCTGAAAGAGTGTGGAGAGCGTCCCCAAACTAGTGACCGACTACATGAACAAGAAGCTGAAGGCGGATGAGTTTGTGACCCATACATTGCCCTTTGACCAGATCAATGAGGGCTTTGACCTCCTGCATGCCGGAAAGAGGTGAATAGATCAAGTGTTGCATCATATAACATCAATTAATGATGTTAGTCTATTCACATCTTTGTTCAAATTGAAAATAGTTTCCAACACAGTTTATTAAAGGCCTTTTAAAGTTGCATGCTAATTTGTCTATTCCAGGATCCGTGCCATCCTGAAGTTCTGAAGTGCCTGCCTGCCTGCCATGTTGAGCCTCACACTCCCATCCGGCTTTTATAAAACAATCACCTTTCAATCGCTATAGCACTTCACTTTCAGAATTAGATCCCCAGTCTGTACATATGTGGCTCTGTCCATGTCAATTAGGATAATTAAAATGTCAAAGGAATAAAATTGACTCTTACGTTTTATTTCCAGTTTAAAGTTAAATGTCTCATAGGTATTGGCTATACATTTGAAATTATACTTATTTTTTCCCATTTCATATTGATCACAATGATTGTTGCCAAAGTATGGAGAGGATGACTCAAATTGTAACAAAGGGCTTTCCAGACTAAAGTTCAGCCATTTAATCCTATTGAAGCCTAACAATCATTCAAAGCTACACAAACAAATGCATCATGATTTGATTGATCATGGGGAAATCATTTAAAGGGACAGCAAAACTACAGCATGTATGACAATCGTGATTGAGCTGTATTTTGAGTATCTGCGTGCTATGACTAAGCCCCAACCCTAGCCCCTGCCCTGGAACACAGCTGTGAATAGACCTTTTAGAAAACATGGGACAAAATAGCCCAAATTAGGACATGTAATTTAAGAGCATGTTTATAAATACCCCAATCAGATCCCAGTGAAGGCTAAACTTAGACTGATGTAGTCAGATTGTTATGGTGTACTCCTGGTATCAAAGCATATGAAAATACATGCTCTCTTGCATAATGAAAATCTAAATAAAATGTACATTTTGAACTGATGAAGTGGTAATAAAATAGGTGGGTAAACCCTAATATCTTGATTTATATATTAGGGTAAATGTGTGTGTGTGTGTGTGTGTTATATATATATATATCACACACACTTACCCTAATAAAAATATATTTACACACACACATACAGTACCAGTCAAAAGTTTGGACACACCTACTCAGTGCAGGGTTTTTCTTTTCTTTTTACTATTTTCTACATTGTAGAATAATAGTGAAGACATCAACACTATGAAATAATACACATGGAATCAGGTAGTAACCAAAAAAAGTGTTAAACAAATCAAAATATATTTTAGATTCTTCAATGTAGCCACCCTTTGCCTTGACAGCTTTGCACACTCTTGGTATTCTCTCAACCAGCTTCATGAGGTAGTCACCTGGAATGCATTTCAATTAACAGGTGCGCCTTCTTAAAAGTTAATTTGTGGAATTTCTTTACTTCTTAATGCATTTGAGCCAATCAGTTGTGTTGTGACAAAGTAGGGGTGGTATACAGAAGATAACCTTATTTGGTAAAATACCAAGTCCATATTATGGCAAGAACAGCTCAAATAAGCAAAGAGAAACAACAGTCCGTCCATTACTTTAAGACATGAAGGTCAGTCAATCTGGAAAATGTCAAGAACTTTGAAAGTTTCTTCAAGTGCAGTCGCAAAAACCATCAAGTGCTCTGATGAAACTGGCTCTCATGAGGACCGCCACAGGAAAGGAAGACCCAGAGTTACCTCTGCTGCAGAGGATAAGATAATTAGAGTTACCAGCCTCAGCTTGCAGCCCAAATAAATGCTTCGCAGAGTTCAAGTAACAGACACATCTCAACATCAACTGTTCAGAGGAGACTGCATGAATCAGGCCTTCATGGTCGAATTGCTGCAAAGAAACCACTACTAAAGGACACCAACAAGAAGAAGAAACTTGCTTGGGCCAAGAAACACGAGCAATGGACATTAGACCGGTGGTTCCAACCTCTGTGTCTTTGTGAGACGCAGAGTAGGTGTACGGATGATACAGTGCTATGAAAAAGTATTTGCCCCCTTTCTAATTTTCTCTACTTTTGCATATTTGTGATACTGAATGTTATCAGATCTTCAACCAAAACCTAATATTAGATAAAGGGAACATAAGTGAACAAATAACACAAAAATTACATATTTATTTCATAAACAAAGTTATGCAACACCCAATTCCCTTGTGTGAAAAAGTAATTGCCCCTTACACTCAATAACTGGTTGTGCCATCTTTAGCTGCAATGACTCCAACCAAATGCTTCCTGTAGTTGTTGGTCAGTCTCTCAGGTCGCTGTGGAGGAATTATGGCCCACTCTTCCATGCAGAACTGCTTTAACTCAGTGACGTGTGGGTTTTCAAGCATGAACTGCTCGTTTCAAGTCCTGCCACAACATCTCAATTGGGATTAGGTCTGGACTTTGACTAGGCCATTCCAAAACTTCCAATTTGTTTCTTTTTAGCAATTTTCATGTAGACTTGATTGTGTGTTTTGGATCATTGTCTTGATGCATGACCCAGCTGCGCTTCAGCTCACAGACGGATGGTCTGACATTCTCCTGTAGAATTCTCTGATACAGAGCAGAATTCATGGTTCCTTCTATTAAGGCAAGTCGTCCAGGTCCTGAGGCAGCAAAGCATCCCCAAACCATCACACCACCATCACCATGCTTGACCTTTGGTATAATGTTCTTACTGTGAAATGCAGTGTTTGGTTTTCGGCAGGCATAATGGGACCCATCTCGTCCAAAAAGTTGACTCAAGTTTGCCAAAAAGCACCTGGATGATCATCAAGACTCTTGGAAGAACGTTCTATGGACAGATGATTCAAAAGTATAACTTTTTGGACGACATGGTTACAGTAATGCCTGGCGAAACCAAGGCACACTTAACCAGCATGGCTACCACAACATTCTGCAGCGATATGCCATCCCATCTGGTTTGCGCTTAGTGGGACTATCATTTGTTTTTCAACAGGACAATGACCCAAAACACACCTCCAGGCTGTGTAAGGGCTGTTTGACCAAGAAGGAGAGTGATGGAGTGCTGCTTCAGATGACCTGGCCTCCACAATCTCCTGACCTCAACCCAATTGAGATGGTTTGGGATGAGTTGGACCGCAGAGTGAAGGAAAAGCAGCCAACAAGTGCTCAGCATATGTGGGAACTCCTTCAAGACTGTTAGAAAAGCATTCCAGGTGACTACCTCATGAAGCTGGTTGAGAGAATGCCAAGCGTGTGCAAAGCTGTCATCAAGGCAAAGGGTGGCTACTTTGAAGAATCTAAAATATATTTTGATTAGTTTCACTTTTTTAGTTACTACATGATTACATGTGTTATTTCATAGTTTTGATGTCTTCACTATTATTCTACAGTGTAGAAAATAGTAAAAATAAAGAAACCCTTGAATGAGTAGGTGTGTCCAAACTTTTGACTGGTACTGTATATAAGTGTAAAAAAAGAACAGGTTTAGTTAATGTACTTTGTTTTATAAAATGTGTTTTATCACAAAGTGCTTATACAGATACCCAGCCTAAAACCCCAAAGAGCAAGCAATGCAGATGCAGAAGCTCAGTAGCTAGGAAAAACTCCCATGAAAGGCAGGAACCTAGGAATAAACCTAGAGAGGAAGCAGGCTCCGAGGAGTGGTAGCCCTCTTCTGTCTCTGCCTGCGGGTGGAGATACGAGTACATAGCCATTAAGGTCAATTTACTAGACTAGGCTAAAATGTTTATTAGCCTACCATGAACTTCAAATAGGCCTACCGGTAGCCAGTGATAGTGTAAAAAAAAAAAAAAAGGTGGGTAAACTGCCGGTGAAAATGGAACACTCCCTATACGGGGCGGCAGGTAGCTTAGTGGGTAAGAGCGTTGTGCCAGTAACCGAAAGGTCGCTGGTTCTAATCCCCGAGCCGACTAGGTGAAAAATCTGTCGATGTGCCCTTGAGCAAGGCACTTAACCCTAATTGCTTCTGTAAGTCGCTCTGGATAAGAGCGTCTGCTAAATGACTAAAATGTAAATGTATACTTTCAATGCATAAAAAAAAGATGGTTATGCCTAAACAGCATTTACCCTCCACCACTGCCAGTGGCCAGTCCTCTATTGGCTGTGCTGGGTGGAGATTATAAGAGTACATGGCCGTAAGGCCAGATCGTTTTTAGATGTTCAAACGTTCATAGATGACCATGCAGGGTCAAATTATAATCATAGTGGTTATAGATGGTGCAACAGGTCAGAACCTCAAGAGTAAATGTCAGTTGGCTTTTCGTTGAGCATTGATATTGAGACAGGTGGGTAGAGAGAGAAAGGGTCAAAACAGCAAGTCTGGGACAAGGTAACACTTCCAGTGAACAGGTTAGGGTTCCATAGCCGCAGGCAGAACAGCAGAAACTATATCAGCAGCACGACCAGGTGGACAGGGACAGCCAGGAGTCGTCAGGCCAGGTAGTCCTGAGGCATGGTCCTAGGGCTCAGGTCCTCCAGGAGGAGAGACAGAGAGAGGAGAATTAGAGGGAGCATACCTAATATCACACAGGACACCAGATATAAATTATATTAAAACTAAGTGTTCCAAGCAATTTAGAATTTGAAGGACTACATCTGAGCAAGCGCAGTTAGGTTTAGCATAGTTGGTTGTGTCAAATTCGAAAGACAGTCTAATCAGCTTTTATTTTTCATACTATAGACTGAGAGGAAGAGGCAAAGCGAGAGGATTAACTCTCCAAAATCTGTCCAAAATAAGCCAATGGTTTAAGTAGACCTACGCTTGTTGCCTGCATAGACGTTAAAAAGATGGTATCCTGCTGGGACAACGACTCCTATTGTTCGGGCGGAGATATGAGCATCTTGTCATTATATCCAGACCTCGGCTACAGAAACAGTGTTGCCAACTTAGCGACTTTGTCGCTAAATTTAGCGAGTTTTCAGACCCCTCTAGCGACACATTTTTAAAAAAGTGACTAGCGACAAATCTAGCGACTTTTTCTGGTGTTATTGGAGACTTTTGGAGACTCTGATGTGAACGCATGTATCGTTCTTACTCTTCTCAATGAGCAGCGGGTGCTGCCGTGGACCCCACCCCCGTCCCAAAGCACTCACAGGCGGCCTAGTCCTCGCGCAGCAGTCCCTCCCAGCTGCAGTCAGAGCAGGAGATGTTCACCCCTCCGAGTGCAGACTGCAAATGAATCCCGCATGTGGGAAGCCGCCGCTGGCTGATCCCGCCCTGGCTTACATGTAAATGTAAAACATAAAAAAATAAAAAAGAATCGACAGAAGAAAGTTCATTTGTAGTTATAAACATATTTAGGGTGTTTTTTACTCACTGGTCCCAGACCCTTGGCGCTCCACTGTTGCACACTGTTGCCAGGCATAAGCTGTTATCATAACAACCTGTAGAGTCATCACCCATAGACACCATTCCACTGTACTCTAAGTACCTACGTTCAAGGACGGTTCACAGACAACAAAGAGGCAGTGTTCGTATCTGTAAGAAATACAAGTCTTATCTGTAAGAAATACAAGTCTTATCTCATCCTACCCCCTAACGTTCCTCACATGAATCACAGCTTGTTATGTGAAACAATTCATATCAGTACAGTATAAACCTATGTTTAATCACCAATGCATTCCTTCTAAGCTATTCATCCCTCCAGTTATGAGAAAATAGATCCCCACAGCAGTCTTAGGTTACAGCTCTCCACAAATCAATCAAATGTGATATATAAGCTGGTAATACAAATGTACAGTGAGGGAAAAAAGTATTTGATCCCCTGCTGATTTTGTACGTTTGCCCACTGACAAAGAAATTATCAGTCTATAATTTTAATGGTAGGTTTATTTGAACAGTGATAGACAGAATAACAACAAAAATATCCCGAAAAACACATGTCAAAAATGTTATAAATTCATTTGCATTTTAATGAGGGAAATATGTATTTGACCCCTCTGCTAAACATGACTTAGTACTTGGTGGCAAAAAACTTGTTGGCAATCACAGAGGTCAGACAATTCTTGTAGTTGGCCACCAGGTTTGCACACATCTCAGGAGGGATTTTGTCCCACTCCTCTTCTCCAAGTCATTAAGGTTTCGAGGCTGATGTTTGGCAACTCGAACCTTCAGCTCCCTCCACATATTTTCTATGGGATTAAGGTCTGGAGGCTGGCTAGACCACTCCAGGACCTTAATGTGCTTCTTCTTTTGAGCAACTCCTTTGTTGCCTTGGCCGTGTGTTTTGGGTCATTGTCATGCTGGAATACCCATCCACGACCCATTTTCAATGCCCTGGCTGAGGGAAGAAGGTTCTCACCCAAGATTTGACGGTACATGGCCCCGTCCATCGTCCCTTTGATGCGGTGAAGTTGTCCTGTCCCCTTAGCAGAAAAACACCCCCAAAGCATAATGTTTCCACATCCATGTTTGACGGTGGGGATGGTGTTCTTGGGGTCATAGGCAGCATTCCTCCTCCTCCAAACACGGCGAGTTGAGTTGATGCCAAAGAGCTCAATTTTGCTCTCATCTGACCTCAACACTTTCACCCAGTTCTCCTCTGAATCATTCAGATGTTCATTGGCAAACTTCAGACGGGCCTGTATATGTGCTTTCTTGAGCAGGGGGACCTTGCGGGCGCTGCAGGATTTCAGTCCTTCATGGCGTAGTGTGTTACCAATTGTTTTCTTTGTGACTATGGTCCCAGCTGCCTTGAGATCATTGACAAGATCCTCCCGTGTAGTTCTGGGCTGATTCCTCACCGTTCTCATGATCATTGCAACTCCATGAGGTGAGATCTTGCATGGAGCCCCAGGCCGAGGGAGATTTACAGCTATTTTGTGTTTCTTCCATTTGCGAATAATCGCACCAACTGTTGTCACCTTCTCACCAAGCTGCTTGGCGATGGTCTTGTAGCCCATTCCAGCCTTGTGTAGGTCTACAATCTTGTCCCTGACATCCTTGGAGAGCTCTTTGGTCTTGGCTATGGTGGAGAGTTTGGAATCTGATTGATTGATTGCTTCTGTGGACAGGTGTCTTTTATACAGGTAACAAACTGAGATTAGGAGCACTCCTTTTAAGAGTCTGCTCCTAATCTCAGCACGTTACCTGTATAAAATACACCTGGGAGCCAGAAACCTTTCTGATTGAGAGGGGGTCAAATACTTATTTCCCTCATTCAAATGCAAATCAATTTATAACATTTTTGACATGCATCTTTCTGGATTTTTGTTGTTGTTATTCTGTCTCACACTGTTCAAATAAACCTACCATTAAAATTATAGACTGATCATTTCTTTGTCAGTGGGCAAACGTACAAAATCAGCAGGGGATCAAATACTTTTTTCCCTCATTGTATGGTGTTGTTGCGAATGCATGACCCCAGACAATGATTATTGGAATGTTCGATTCACTTCGATAGCTTCTAAAATGCACGAGCCCTCGCTAGGTAATCAATTGTGCATGCTGGAGTTGTGCATACCTGGCTGATAGCAAGTCACAAGACGTCTTAATGTTACGTTAGTCACTATAGCTAACTTCATAAGTACTTAAAGTTGAAAATATCCATGCCCAGTTTCAACCGTTGACAGTACAAGGAACACCCAACAGGCATGCTCGCCCCTGCCCCTTCAAAAAGCTAGATAGCTAGCTAACCTTACCTTAGTTCAGGGTGCGTTCCAGGTCGCTTTTTGCAGTTGTACTGCATTTATCTGAAGAATGACATCTCTTCCCCATCTCTCAAGGAATCAATTTCGAATCCCCCAAATTCAGAGGAAGAAAAAAGTGAAACAACTGGTAAAGAATTTGTGAATCCTGAAGATTACATCAAACATCCACTACAAAATAAGTAAGCAGCTAGCTATCCATTTTAAATCAACCTATATCAGTGTGAACTAGCTAGCTAAGTTACAGTATGAAGATGGGCAGAAACTTCTTCTGGAATAGAAGTCCCCAATGTCATGGCGATGTTGGCTAGCTATGCTCATCCGCATTAACACATCGGGGTCTAACGGTCGTCTCGCACCAAACTGAACTGCGGCCGTCAAATCGATATAAAGTAGATTTTGACATTTTAACAAGGTTAGAGTAACAACATGTTGAACAACTTAAGACATTGCCACAAATCTAGGTTGTGCCTTTAGATTTCGAGAAAATTAACAACTAAGGAAAATGTTTAACTTCTCAAACCCCGGCCTGGTCTGCTTGGTCTGTTTCGCAAGCATTCCCGGAAGTCTTGCGATGTTGCATCGCTGGGTTTAGACACTGGCTATATGCATTGGGATATCAATTATGCAATGTTAATGTTTGAAGATGACTGCTTTTACCAGTCTTGTCAGGCACGGACAGCTATAAATATTACAGAAAGCACTGTACATCCCTAAAAGTGTTCTATGGCCTCTGTTATGGACCATTAGGCACATAGAACTTGCCCTGTAACCACAAGCTCAAGTACTACTCTGGTTCCCCCTTAATCGCTACACAATTTGTAGGAAACATACATAGTAAACTGAAAGCTGTCATAAGGTTGACTGGGAATATATGCTTTGCCTGATGCATTGTCAATATAAGCTTGTAGGGCTATAGTGTTGACAAAGTCTTTGCATTTTGTTTGCAATGCAGATGGGCTCTGTGGTTCTTTAAGAATGACATCAAAAACCTGTCAAGCAAACCTCTGTCTCGTCTCCAAGTTTGACACAGTGGAAGACTTCTGGGCGTAAGTATTTCATTGTGGAAAATCGCCTACAACAGTGGTTCCCAAACCGGTTTTCAACTTACTCTTGAAAGTTGTAATAGCAGAATGCACAAGGTGCAATTTCGAAATTGGGTAGTGCATCATCAGTTTTCCTCTTGTCATGTCAGTCATTGCATACCTTAGAGAGCTATTTATAACTTGTCAGAAATGTCCAGATCAACTAGCCCATCAACACCGTTTTTTAGCTAGGTTTTTTTAGCCCATAGATTTTGTAGTAATTTTCGAGTCACTCAAATATCACATGAATACACATTAGACATGGCAAAATGTATAGAATTTAAAGAAAATGGGCTTCAAAACTGCACATTTGTCTCTGCACCTCCATGACAAAATGTGTAGAATTGCAGGAAATAAGCTTTAAACCTGCAACGTTTTCAGTTTGGGTCATGAGCAGTACTTGTGCCCATAGAAATAGATGTGGCGGGGGACGCAGGATGTTCCCCAATGCAGGAAGGGGGGCCTGGGAACCCCTGGCCTACATGCTACATTGATGACAAAGACTGTATTCTGACTTTTACTGCCTCTCACTACGATGCCTTTTCTCCTTTCCTCAGTCTGTATAATCACATCCAACTATCAAGTAACTTGATCTCTGGCTGGGACTATACACTTTTCAAGGTAAGGGTGATTTTCCCCATCTGTAATAATAATAATATAATATAATATATAATAATAATATAATAATCTCACACCTGCTCCTTTTTTGTTCCATACACTTTTCAACATCCATACCGGCACATTTTTGTCTGTTCAGGTTGTGGCCATTAGCAGCAACCAATTAATTGTCCATAACATTCCGTTAATTCACCGAAGTTCAGTTGAGTTCTTGACTTGCCCAGTGCCTTTTAGACAGAGGGCTACACTATGACAGGGAGTTGTCACATTTCCCACGGTCTCGTTTCAGCCTGTGGCTTTAGCTTTTACTGCAAGGGTTATGACTCCTCCCAAGGACGTCAGTCCGCCCCATATCGACTACTACTCAGACTGATGCAATTGCACAAGCCTCTCCCAGTGATAATTAAATGTCATGCTTAGCTACCAGTGTCACTTCAATCCACTTTCAGTTCTGTTCCTAGTGTCGAACTAGATTTCAATTCTAGGTTTCATCTATTCGTCTTTGAATAACAACCAAACATGCAGAAACTAACTGAGAACAGAGTTGTTCTTGGATATAGCTTAATCGCTTTATCTAAACACAGTTTTTAATCCAAAGCCCATCTCCTATCTTGTAGTATCAAGTTCTGCAACAAAAACAAGCAATTGTCGAGGTTCCTGCTCTACAGTTTGCTCTGCACAGACGGCAAGCAACCCCTGACCTATAAAGGCAAACATGGTGTAGGGCTAAAAAAAAGGTAATGTTCTTGACCTTTGCACCCTGATCCTGGTCTGTTTTTGTGCTGCAGGATGGTATTTAGCCCATGTGGGAGGACAAGAGGAACAAGCGTGGCGGCAGGTGGCTCATCACACTGTCCAAACAGCAGCGCAGGGCCGACCTCGACCGCTTCTGGCTGGAAACGGTTAGTACCTCACCCCTACAGGTCTGATTACATACACGAGGTGCAGAACTACACTATTTGTATTTTACCATACTCTGTAAAAGCTGTGATGTATTTGTCATGTTAAGTGTGTGGGACATAACTGCTATCTAATGACCTCTCTCTTACACACAAAATCATTCTTAGACATTCACATACACAGCCTACATAGTACATCCACACATGTAATCCATGTCTCAGAAAGTTGACTATGTTTAGCTGTTCAAATGTTAAAAACATCTGGCTGTCCATGTGCGTTGCAGCTCCTGTGCCTTGTGGGCGAAGCTTTCGATGACCATAGCGACGATGTTTGCGGGGCAGTTGTCAACATCCGAACGGAGGAGGAGACAAACTCGCGATATGGACCACAGACTACGAAAACAAGGATGTCATTACACATATAGGGTGAGCTGGTGTCGCAATACCATTTAGTTAGCCCTGAAAGATGTTGACCATCTATTTTTATCCATATCCAGATATTCTGATGTTTACTAAACAATGTGTATTTGCCTTTCTCTGTAGGTGGGGGTGGAAGGACAGGTTAGGCGTGCCACGCAGGTGATCATCGGATACCAATCACACAAGGACACTGCCACTAAGAGTGGTTCCACCACCAAGAACATGTTTGTCGTCTGAGGAACCTCGACAAGCACCATGGGATTTATTTTATGTTTTTTTCTTTGTTTGCTTGGTAGTTTTTCCTTTCCGTTCTGCTTCCATGGCGTTCGTTGAAATGCTGTTGAATCTGTTACCCAATTGAAACCAAAGCTTCAACACAGGTAATTGGACTGCCTTCATTCAATCAATTGCAATATGATTCCAAGACAAAATGTTCTCATTCATATCTGCCCCGAAACAAACCTATACCTTACCTTCGATGAAGGTTGGAATAACCATGAGAATTGGAATACAACATTATTTGTTTAAATTTGATAAACATGTTTTTTTTTAAGGCACCATTTTACTATCTTCTTTATGGGGATATACTAAGAGTATTTTTGCTTCTGTATTTTATGTTAAAAAGCAGCACACTCGTGCTGTCCTTTTGCTTAATTTATTTTGCTTTACCCGATCTAAACAAGTGCTGTAGTTTCCTCCATTTATTATTTTCAATTGGTTTAGCCTAAAGAGGTCCAAGTTGACATACAATAATTTACCTTCAGTGAAATCTTTGTTCATTAAACATTTTGTGATGCAGTTTTATGTAGCATTCTGATGTTTATTTCTGTTACAATATTGTATTTTTCATGTAAATCTGTATATTCGTTTTTACATTTCCTCGCCAACCACATTAGAATGGTTTAATAAAGTGTATGTAAAACTCGATCATTGACGGTCTATTAGGTGTGACTGAATGCCTTGCTTTGGCACGCTGTCCCACTCCTATGAACATGGTACATAAGATGACTGTAAATAAACATGTTCAGGATGTTGTCTTAACTCTGGAAGTGGAGAGATTCCTCTTAAATTTAAATAGATGTTGATGCCTGTAGACCTTAAATACTGTTTCAGAGAAGCCTTTTAAATCTCAGTCTCAAGTCCCACCAGACTCATTCACAGTGCAATTGTATGCCTAACAAAGTGGTTAAAAAAAGAACACATCAAGTGAAACCTCAATTCTCACTGCAGATGCTTAAGTCTACCAATTATCACCCCTGTGCTGGAATGCTAATTTCTGAGGTGTGGATGTATTGAAGCACTGGATATTTCTTGGTAGCCTTGGACACCTCAAATTCAAATAACATGAACTTTTTTTTAACGTCATTTAGCATACGGTCTTATCCAGAGCGATTTACAGTAGTGAGTGCATATTTTTTGGGGAGGACCATGGGACACCATGACATAAGCCTTTTCGTGACATAACTACATGTTTGCATTATTGTAGCCATTTTCTGTAGCCTATCAACTATGCCTCTGTCTATCCCTGTTCTCTCCTCTCCGCACAGGCTATACAAACGCCTCACACCGCGTGGCTGCTGCCTCTCTAACCTGGTGGTCCCTGCACGCACGACCCACGTGGAGTTCCAGGTCTCCGGCAGCCTCTGGAACTACCGTTCTGCAGCCAACAAGGCAGAGTTCATCTCAGCCTATGCTACCCTCCAGTCCCTCGACTTCTTGGCGCTGACGGAAACATGGATTACCACTGAAAACACTGCTACTCCTACTGCTCTCTCCTCGTCTGACCATGTGTTCTCGCATACCCCGAGAGCATCTGGTCAGCGGGGTGGTGGCACAGGAATCCTCATCTCTCCCAAGTGGACAGTCTCTCTTTTTCCCCTGACCCATCTGTCTATCTCCTCATTTGAATTCCATGCTGTCACAGTCACTAGCCCATTCAAGCTTAACATCCTTGTCATTTATCGCCCTCCAGGTTCCCTTGGAGAGTTCATCAATGAGCTTGATGCCTTGATAAATTCCTTTCCTGAGGATGGCTCACCCCTCACAGTTCTGGGTGACTTCAAACTCCCTACGTCTACCTTTGACTCATTTCTCTCTGCCTCCTTCTTTCCACTCCTCTCCTCTTTTGACCTCACCCTCTCACCGTCCCCCCCTACTCACAAGGCAGGCAATACGCTTGACCTCATCTTTACTAGATGCTGTTCTTCTACTAATCTCACTGCAACTCCCCTCCATGTCTCCGACCACTACTTTGTATCCTTTTCTCTCTCGCTTTCCTCCAACAGTACTCACTCTGCCCCTACTCAGATGGTAATGCGCCGTCGCAACCTTCGCTCTCTCTCTCCCGCTACTCTCTCCTCTTCCATCCTATCATCTCTTCCCTCTGCTCAATCCTTCTCCCTCCAATCTCCTGATTCTGCCTCCTCAACCCTCCTCTCCTCCCTTTCTGCATCCTTTGACTCTCTATGTCCCCTATCCTCCCGGCCGGCTCGGTCCTCCCCTCCTGCTCCGTGGCTTGACTACTCATTGCGAGCTAACAGAACAGGGCTCCGGGCAGCTGAGCGGAAATGGAGGAAAACTAGACTCCCTGCGGACCTGGCATCTTTTCACTCCCTCCTCTCTACATTTTCTTTATCTGTTTCTGCTGCTAAAGCCACTTTCTACCACTCTAAATTCCAAGCATCTGCCTCTAACCCTAGGAAGCTCTTTGCCACCTTCTCCTCCCTGCTGAATCCCCCCCCCCCCCTCCTCCCTCTCTGTGGATGACTTCGTCAACCATTTTGAAAAGAAGGATGACGACATCCGATCCTCGTTTGTTAAGTCAAATGACACGGCTGGTCCTGCTCACACTGCCCTACTCTATGCTTTGACTTCTTTCTCCCCTCTCTCTCCAGATGAAATCTTGCGACTTGTGACGGCCGGCCGCCCAACAACCTGCCCGCTTGACCATATCCCCTCCTCTCTTCTCCAGACCATCTCTGGTGACCTTCTCCCTTACCTCACCTCGCTCATCAACTCATCCTTGACCGCTGGCTATGTCCCTTCCGTCTTCAAGAGAGCGAGACTTGCACCCCTTCTCAAAAAACCAACACTCGATCCCTCTGATGTCAACAACTACAGACCAGTATCCCTTCTTTCTTTTCTCTCCAAAACTCTTGAGCGTGCCGTCTTTAGCCAACTCTCTTGCTATCTCTCTCAGAATGACCTTCTTGATCCAAACCAGTCAGGTTTCAAGACTGGTCATTCAACTGAGACTGCTCTTCTCTGTGTCACGGAGGCTCTCCGCACTGCTAAAGCTAACTCTCTCTCCTCTGCTCTTGTCCTTCTAGACCTGTCTGCTGCCTTTGATACTGTGAACCATCAGATCCTCCTCTCCACCCTCTCCGAGTCGGGCATCTCCGGCGCGGCTCACTCTTGGATTGCATCCTACATGACCGGTCGCTCCTACCAAGTGGCGTGGCGAGAATCTGTCTCCGCACCATGTGCTCTCACCACTGGTGTCCCCCAGGGCTCAGTTCTAGGCCCTCTCCTATTCTCGCTATACACCAAGTCACTTGGCTCTGTCATATCCTCACATGGCCTCTCCTATCATTACTACGCAGACGACACACAACTAATATTCTCCTTTCCCCTTTCTGATAACCAGAAGGTGGCGAATCGCATCTCTGCATGTCTGGCAGACATATCAGTGTGGATGACGGATCACCACCTCAAGCTGAACCTCGGCAAGACGGAGCTGCTATTCCTCCCGGGGAAGGACTGCCCGTTCCATGATCTCGCCATCACTGTTGACAACTCCGTTGTGTCCTCCTCCCAGAGTGCGAAGAGCCTTGGCGTGACCCTGGACAACACCCTGTCGTTCTCCGCTAACATCAAGGCGGTGACCCGATCCTGTAGGTTCATGCTCTACAACATTCGGAGAGTACGACCCTGCCTTACACAGGAAGCGGCACAGGTCCTAATCCAGGCACTTGCCATCTTCCGTCTGGATTACTGCAACTCGCTGTTGGCTGGGCTCCCTGCCTGTGCCATTAAACCCCTACAACTCATCCAGAATGCCGCAGCCTGTCTGGTTTTCAACTTTCCCAAGTTCTCTCATGCCACCCCGCTCCTCCGCACACTCCACTGGCTTCCAGTTGAAGCTCGCATCTGCTACAAGACCATGGTGCTTGCCTACGGAGCTGTGAGGGGAACGGCACCTCCGTACCTTCAGGCTCTGATCAGTCCCTACACCCAAATGAGGGCATTGCGTTCATCCACCTCTGGCCTGCTGGCCCCCCTACATCTGCGGAAGCATAGTTCCCGCTCAGCCCAGTCAAAACTGTTCGCTGCTCTGGCACCCCAATGGTGGAACAAGCTCCCTCACGACGCCAGGACAGCGGAGTCACTCACCACCTTCCGGAGACACTTGAAACCCCACCTTTTTAAGGAATACCTGGGATAGGATAAATTAATCCTTCAACCCCCCCTTACTCCACCCTCCCAAAAAAAATAATAATAATAAAAATAAAAAAACATATTGTAAAGTGGTTATCCCACTGGCTATAAGGTGAATGCACCAATTTGTAAGTCGCTCTGGATAAGAGCGTCTGCTAAATGACGTAAATGTAAATGTTATCGTTAATAATTTCTGATCTGACAGATTGAGAAGAACAGAGAAAATAAAAGAGAATATGGTGTTACTCAGTGTGAACTTGTGTAATAAAGCAGTAGCGGGAAACCTTTATGTAAGTTTAACTGTAACAGGAAGAATGCGCTTGAATTTTCACCCTAAATTATACAGATTCAATTATTAAATCCTTTTCATTTGCAGATTAGCCAATAGACTATGAAACTTTCAGAATGTTTGAAATGTAATTAATAGATCTGACATGATTCCCTATTCTATATGAAAGACAGTTTTACTAAAAACATTTAGATCTGAATGTTGTGTGTTTGGTAATGGCAGTTCAGAGCGCATTGAGTTAAGATAGCACTACCACACAATCACTCTCTATACCAGTAGATGGCAGTAAGTATACTCTGAAGGCTACTCTGAGGCAATTTCCTGTTTGGAGTTGATCAAATGAAGTGTGTGTCTAGCCTCTCGGATTTGCCGCTTCTTGGTACCACGTGGTGAGAGAGATTGTCATTTTGTTGTGCGCCTACACATAGACACTAGAAGGACTAATGTGGGACTTCAGTCCCTTTGAAGGATCTTGTATTTGTGTCACCTCAACTTAAACCACTGAACTACCAGGCAATACTGGAGCAGGACGGTCTAGATAGACTGATCTACCAGGGAACGTTGGCGCTGGTTGGCCTAGAATGGACTAAACTACCAACCAAGCAACAATCGAGCTGACCGGCCTAGATGGACAGCGCTGCCAGTCAGAAGTGGAAGAAGGTAAACGGCTTAGCAGACATTTATAGCAGGTTACAACCCTGTTTAGGCAGGCCTAGGACCCCTAGACAGGGAGAGTATCATTAGGCTTACTAGTTTAGAAAAACTGAAATGGTTTGAAGAATCCAAGGTCCAGGGCACTCAGATTGGTTTTAAAGGTAAAAAGCCTTATTTACTAATCTTATGTTTTTTTAAAAACACATATGCGTTTCAGCATAGAGCCTTCATCAAGGCTGGCTGGTTATATCACTCCTGAACAGGCTCCAGTGGTGACATCCTCCTGGATCATGGGAAATTCACTGAAATCTAAACTTATTGCAATCATCCACAAGGGGGCAGTATTGGCCCACTCGATCAGCGTACACCTGTAGTCCGTATGACTCCATTGTGAAAACTTACTTTGAAAAAAGAAAATTAGGATTCCAATCCGACACTGTCTCCATCTCCAACATACACACACCGGGGGAAAGAGATATCTAGAAATAGCAGCTGGAGGTTTATTTATTTATTTTCCTACTTTTCAATTTTCCCCAATGCCTTCCTGCTCTGGCAACTTGTGTATCACATACAAAGGGGGACAGAGAGAGTCAAGCAGTGCACTGATTCTCAAGCTATGATGTTTTAACCCCATATACTCAACACTTGCTCCGGCACGCTCAACATGAGGTTCCAAGTAGTTCTAGTCTAGAGGTCCACAAGAGGTGTAGCCTAAATCCCCCTCCAGCTCCCATGATGGGATGTCACTGGCCTAGCCTCTCAGTTCGAGAGTGAGATGTTCAGTCCCACTGTGCTTGGTAAGCTGGAGTATGGTGGCTGGGGCCGGCACAGAGGGTCACCAGACATACTACTGTTATCCATGACAGAGCTTGCTGTTTCTCACATTTTCGCACAAGTTGTAATGATCTCGGCCTGTTTCTGTCTCACTCATAGTGGGACTACGAACGCATATCTACTCATTCATCTCGTAACTGAGACTTGTGGTGCTGTTCGGGGGCCTACATTTACAGTATATGTAATGGATGGTCTTGGGGGGGAAATGAGGCAGTCTATAAAATCCAAGACTTGTGTTTATGCTAATTACACTAACGCAGAGAGTTTATGCTGCCCCAAATCTTTAGAGTTCATATAGCATCCAAATTAGATAGACCTGCTATATGCAGCTCCCCCTCATCTCGGTCTCTCACCCTCTCTTCTCTCTCCCAGCCGCTCTTCCTCTCTCTTTCCCTGTTTCTTTTCCTCTCTTCCTATCTTTCTCTGACTCTCTCCCTCCCGCTTCCCACTCATCCTCTCTATTTACAACTGTACAGATTTGTGCATTAACTAACCCAGACTTCAGGGGCAGGCAGGGGAAATATTCCCTATCAATTACTTAGTTAAATGAGCTTCCATCGGTGTCTGTAGGCAGTAACTGCCTGGTGCCATGGTGTGGAAGGCTGGAAGCCAACTATCCCCATGTGTGAAATAGGGTATATTTTCCAAAGCTTCCCCTATCATCCATCTTTGAGCCTTTCTCGACAGGCAGGAGTTTCTGACCCACTTCTACACTGGTGTTGTTTGAAGGTGCTGCATATTTACATCAGGTAATACCTGGGATGATGCGGTGAAAATGCTTTCTGAACATCCCCCCGACCAGCTGGCGCAGTCAGATCTCTAGCCTAGATGGTGGTGGTGTTTCCCTGGCAACATATCCAGCACATAACCTACATACAATGACTTACTATGTGGTGGAACGTATGGGAGTAGTCTGGAGTTCAGTATCAGCCGGGGAGTGTAAATGTATGACTGTAGCATACATAATGCCCAGAAAGTTGAACATGATGTGGTCCTCTGTAGCTCAACTGGTAGAGCACGGCGCTTGTAACGCCAAGGTAGTGGGTTCGATCCCCGGGACCACCCATACACAAAAATGTATGCACGCATGACTGTAAGTCGCTTTGGATAAAAGCGTCTGCTAAATGGCATATTATTATTATTATTATTATTATTATTATTATTATGTTTATTGGATAAATCTGTGTGTTTTTTAAAAGTGTGTGTAGCGTTTTGGTGCCATTTATTGTAGCCTACTACTGTGCACTAAGTATTTGAACTGTTTTAGATAGTAAACATAGCCCCCGTGTGTGATGATATATATGCAGGATAAAACCTATGTAGGCTATAAACAGTCAAACATAGTGAGTAATCAAGGTCAAGAGAAAATCCATCAACAATAGTGTGTTAGACATTTTTTAATGGTACCAACACACTTGTAATCCAAGTCGGCAGTGTTTGGGAGGTTTATGTCGTATTATTGATTTGGAAATGCTGTAATCCCTGATTGGGACAATGGTCAGTGAGATTAGTGGGGACGACTGCTCCTTTTACACAGGTAATGGGGAAAAAACCGTCTTAATTGCCGTTGACTGGTTGAAAGTAAATTAGTTATTGATTGCCTTCTCGACGACTCTTCTGTACTTACATACCCTTACAAATCCTTTTATCTTCCTTCTGTGTGAGTACATTTCCTTATTCTCATTATTATGCAGGGAGGAAAGCCCACGGACCGCTAACCACCTCATTAGCCAGAATTGTGTTTATTTTCTGATGCTGTTTTCCTACATCGAGGAGGCTTTGAAAAGCACACTGAATGGCTTCTCTCTCCCCCCCCCCCCCCCCCCCCCCTTCTGACACAAGCACGCACGCACACCTGCACACTCAATCCAACCTCAGCACCAAGTAAATAAGAGAGCTGATGAATGAAATTAGTTTTGAGGTCCAAAGGCTGTGTTTTTAACTGATGATTCTGAATATAAAGGAAGAAAGGCAGTGCAGACAGGACTCACATCATTATTCTACCTATTGATTTTTCCCTTCCCCTCCAACACCTCTGAAAAGAAAGCCACCCAGTTTTTGAAATGAGCTATAAACAAAGAACAACATGATATAACTGGTTATTTATTCAGCTTTGCTAGACGGCAGGCCTCCTGGATTAAAGATTGAATGTGGAGGTGCATGGTGTGTGTGTGTGTGTGTTTTTATGAGCGCAAGCGTGTGTGTGTGGGTGAAAGTCTGCGTGTGGGTGCAAGTGTGTGTGTGCTTGTGAGTGCGAGACTCTGGGTGGGTGGTTGTGCGGGTGGGTGGGATGTGTGCTTGTGTGTTTGAGCGTGTTGGTGGGTGGGTGAGTTGGTTGTGGATGTGTGTTTGTGGATGGATCTATATATTTGAGGTCAGCCAGTAAACATACATTTTGTTGAAAGTCAGAATCAACAGTTTTCCTCTGCTATTGCTGGTGATAGATGTGTAGACAGTATTCTAGGACAAGTAATGCTACAAAACAAGCCTATTTGTCTGGTTCAACTCTGTCAACTTAATAAACAAGATCCGACAGTTGCAGATCTAGAACTACAAGACATAAAGAAGAGTGAAATCCTATTGAAAGGGTAACTATGCGCCCGGGGCTATGCTGTATTGGCAATGGCAGTTCTGACCTTTTTAACTAGAATATTACTTTTTGCCAAAAGTGTTTTGCACTTTTCCAATGAGACATGACTTGATTATCCAAGAGCTGAAATGTGTGCTACACCTCTAGTTCATTTAAAAGCCACACAGAAAAGTTTTAAATTCCATTATCTTCTTCTTTGTCTACTAGGGAATTTCAACATGATACAAATTATTATCATCATTATATTATTAATATAATGACAATTATTTTACAATAATAACATATTACCCTAATTAAATGTGTGAAAGCCAGACGTTTGATGTTGGTTGCAAGCAAGTTCAATAGTGCATGCAGTAAAGACAGTTGATCGTTTTTTTTATATATTTTCCATTATAAACTGGGTGGTTCAAGACCTGAATGCTGATTGGCTGAAAGACGTGGTACACTACATGATGAAAAGTATGTGGACAACTGCTCGTCAAACATCTCATTCCAAAATCATGGGTATTATTATGGAGTTGGTCCCCCCATTGCTGCTACAACAGCCTACACTCTTCTGGGAAGGCTTCCCACTAGATGTTGGAACATTGTTGCAGGGACTTGCTTCCATTCAGCCACAAGCGCATTAGTGAGGTTGGGCACTGATGTTGGGTAATTAGGCCTGGCTCCCAGTCTGCGTTCCAATTCATCCCAAAGGTGTTCGATGGGGTTGAGGTCAGGGCTCTGTTCAGGCCAGTCAAGTTCCTCCACACCGATCTCAACAAACCATTTCTGTATGGACCTCGCGTTCTGCACAGGGGCATTGTCATGCTGAAACAGGGAAAGTGCTTCCCCAAAGGGTTACCACAAAGTTGGAAGCACAGAATCATCTAGAATGTCATTGTATGCTATAGCATTTAGATTTCCCTTCACTGGAACTAAGGGGCCTTGCCCTAACCATGAAAAACAGCCCCAGACCATTATTCCTCCTCCATCAAACTTTACAGTTGGCACTATGCATTCGGGCAGGTAGTGTTCTCCTGGCATCCTTCAAACCCAGATTTGTCCGTCAGACTGCAAGATGCGTTTCCACTGCAGTCCAATGGCGGCGAGCTTTACACCACTCCAGCCGACGCTTGGCATTGCGCATGGTGATCTTAGGCTTGTGCTGCTGCTCGGACATAGAAACTCATTTCATGAAGCTGCCGACGAACAGTTATTGTGCTGACGTTGCTTCTAGAGAAAGTTTGGAACTCTGTAGTGAGTGTTGCAACTCGGTAGTGAGTCAGCACTCGGCGGTCCCGTTCTTTGAGCTTGTGCGGCCTACAACTTCGCGGCTGAGCCGTTGTTGCTCCTAGATGTTTCCGTTTCACAATAACCGGGGCAGCTCTAGCAGGGCAGAAATTTGACGAACTGACTTGTTGGAAAGCTGGCAACCTATGACGATGTCACGTTGAACATCACTGAGCTCTTCATTAAGGACATTCTACTGCCAATATTTGTCTATTTTATACACCTGTCAGCAACGGGTGTGGCTGAAATAGCCGAATCCACTAATTTGAAGGGGTGTCCACTCATATATAGATAATTTTGTATCTGTTTCCTCCAGCATCTTCACAAGGTCCTTTGCTGTTGTTCTGGGATTGATTTGCACTTTTCACACCAAAGTACGTTCATCTCTAGGAGACAGAACGCGTCTCCTTCCTGAGCGGTGTGACGGCTGCGTTGTCCCATGGTGTTTATACTTGCGTACTATTGTTTGTACAGATGAATGTGGTACCTTCAGGCGTTTGGAAATTGCTCCCAAGGATGAACCAGACTTATGGAGGTCAAACATTTTTCTTTTCTTGGCTGATTTCTTTTGATTTTCCCATGATCTCAAGCAAAGAGGCACTGAGTTTGAAGGTAGGCCTTGAAATACATCCACAGGTACACCTCCAATTGACTAAAATGATGTCAATTAGCCTATCAGAAGCTTCTAAAGCCATGACATAATTTTCTGGAATTTTCCAAGCTGTTTAAAGGCACAGTCAACTTAGTGTATGTAAATTTCTGACCCACTGGAATTGTGATACAGTGAATTATAAGTGAAATAATCAGTCTGTAAACAATTGTTGGAAAAATTACTTGTGTCATGCACAAAGTAGATGTCCTAACCAACTTGCCAAAACTATAGTTTATTAACAAGAAATTAGTTTTAATGACTCCAACCTAAGTGTATGTAAACTTCCGACTTCAACTGTATATATATATATATATATATATATATATATATATATATATATATATATATATATATATATATATATATATATATATATATATATATATATATATATACTATATATATATATATATTACTATATATATATATATATATATTACTATATCCGACCGTATGCCACGGGTATGACAAAACATTACTCTGCGTTGCGCTGTGCCTAAGAACAGCCCTTAGCCATGGTATATTGGCAATATAACACACCCCATCTGGCCTTATTGCTTAATTAGACACCATGTCTTGGATTTGTTTACAAAATATGTGACACTGATGTAATACAGTGGGATGACAACTTTGTATATCCGTAGAGGCTTAACCAGCTGCAGTAGATGCTGACATGCAAATACTGTAGATTGCCTGCAAAAACAGGCATATACAGTGAGCTCCATTGTAATGAAGAGGTTAGCATGTCTTGGGGGTATGATATGTGTGCGTCTGTAACGTTCTCACTCATCACTAATCAAGATTCATTCAGGATTATCCGTAATCATGGTAGCATCCACATTCATGTAGAAGTTTCTAGGAACATATTCTATTCTTATTTACAATAATTTCTAAACAGTTCACCCGATATGGATCAAAATACCCTCAAATTAAAGCTGAACGTTTTCACTTTAACCTCATAGTCATTGTATCAATTCAAATCCAAAGTGCTGGAGTACAGAGCCAAAACAACAAAACATTTGTCACTGTCCCAATACTTTTGGAGATCACTGTATTTAGAATTTGTAATCAACTGTACATGTACAGTTACCATAGAAAAGTAGAGGGAGTATGGGCCAATAATCCAAGGCATGTTTGCTAGAGAGTGGCCTCCCCATGCAAAATTCTATGTTTTTATTGTTAGCTCAGCACCTTGGGTAGCACAAGCAGCCATAAAGTCAAATGACGAGAGAAATTGGTTATTGTCACCAATTCTCAGAGGTCTGATCACCAATTGTCAGAGGTTTTGTTTGTTGTATAAGTTTACAATATTCCAAGTTGCTTTTCTTTTGTTATATGTAAAAATTGACATTGTGGGTTCAGACTGTCCTCGCTCCTAAAGCCTTCCTTTCAACTTTTTGTCATTACAATCCACTTTGAATGTACTAACTTGGTAATGTCCGTCTGGATTACTGCAACTCGCTGTTGGCTGGCCTCCCTGCATGTGCCATTAAACCCCTACAACTCATCCAGAATGCCGCAGCCCGTCTGGTGTTCAACCTTCCCAAGTTCTCTCACGTCACCCCCCTCCTCCGCACACTCCACTGGCTTCCAGTTGAAGCTCGCATCCGTTACAAGACCATGGTGCTTGCCTTTGGAGCAGCGAGGGGAACGGCACCTCTGTACCTTCGGGCTCTGATCAGTCCCTACACCCAAACGAGGGCATTGCGTTCATCCACCTCTGGCCTGCTGGCTCCCCTTCCTCTGCGGAAGCATAGTTCCCGCTCAGCCCAGTCAAAACTGTTCGCTGCTCTGGCACCCCAATGGTGGAACAAGCTCCCTCACGACGCCAGGACAGCGGAGTCACTCACCACCTTCCGGAGACATTTGAAACCCCACCTCTTTAAGGAATACCTGGGATAGGATAAAGCAATCCTTCTACCCCCCCCCCCCACACACACAGCGGAGTCGCTCACCACCTTCCGGAGACATTTGAAACCCCACCTCTTTAAGGAATACCTGGGATAGGATAAAGTAATCCTTCTACCCCCCCCCCCAAAAAAAAAAATTGTACAGTGGTTATCCCACTGGCTATAGGGTGAATGCATCAATTTGTGAGTCGCTCTGGACTAGAGCGTCTGCTAAATGACGTAAATGTGCCCTTGAGCAAGGCACTTAACCCTAATTGCTCCTGTAAGTCGCTCTGGATAAGAGCGTCTGCTAAATGACTAAAATGTAAATGTAAATGTAAATGTAATGTACTAACTTGGTTGGTGTTTGTTATATATTGACTCAGAGACAGACCAAGCCCCGCTCAGCTAATACGTCCAATCCTCTCTAAGCATTATTGTCATACTGTTGTCTATACTGCCAGGGGTATTGTCAGTTGTAATCTTGTACCCATTCGTTTGAACTCTACTTTTACATCTCAAAGGAAGTGCCTGCTGTGGTCTGCTCACCCAGTGCTTTTAGTTCAAATGTGAATTCCATACATTTGAATAGCCCCTCGGTTTTCAAATCACGTAGAGGGCTTGAGCTATTGGTATTTTGGTATTTTATTAGGATCCCCATTAGCTGTTGCGAAAGCCGCAGCTACTCTTCCTGGAGTCCACACAGAACATGAAACATGACATAATACAGAACATTAATAGACAAGAACAGCTCAAGGACAGAACTACATGCATAGCCTACATATCAGTACATACACACAAAATATCTAGGTCAAATAGGAGAGCGGCGAAGTGCCGTGAGGTGTTGCTTTATAATTTATTTTTTTTAAACCAGGTTTGCTGTTCATTTGAGCAATATGAGATGGAAGGGAGTTCCATGTAATAATGTCTCTATAGTGGCTTGCGAAAGTATTCACCCCCCTTGGCATTTTTCCTATTTTGTTGCCTTACAACCTGGAATTAAAATAGATTTTGGGGGGGTTTGTGTCATTTGATTTACAAAACATGCCTACCACTTTGAAGATGCAAAATATTTTTTATTGTGAAACAAACAAGAAATAAGAAAAAAATAACAGAACTTGAGCGTGCATACAAGTGAGGGAAAAAAAGTATTTGATCCCCTGCTGATTTTGTATGTTTGCCCACTGACAAAGAAATGATCAGTCTATAATTTTAATGGTAGGTTTATTTGAACAGTGAGAGCCAGAAAAATCCAGAAAAACGCATGTCAAAAATATTATAAATTGATTTGCATTTTAATGAGGGAAATTAGTATTTGACCCCCTCTCAATCAGAAAGATTTCTGGCTCCCAGGTGTCTTTAATACAGGTAACGAGCTGAGATTAGGAGCACACTCTTAAATGGAAGAAACACAAAATAACTGTCAATCTACCTCGGCCTGGGGCTCCATGCAAGATCTCACCTCGTGGAGTTGCAATGATCATGAGAACGGTGAGGAATCAGCCCAGAACTACACAGGAGGATCTTGTAAATGATCTCAAGGCAGCTGGCACCATAGTCACCAAGAAAACAATTGGTAACACACTACGCCGTGAAGGACTGAAATCCTGCAGCGCCCGCAAGGTCCCCCTGCTCAAGAAAGCACATATACAGGGCCGTCTGAAGTTTGCCAATGAAAATCTGAATGATTCAGATGAAAACTGGGTGAAAGTGTTGTGGTCAGATGAGACCAAAATGGAGCTCTTTGGCATTAACTCAACTCGCCGTGTTTGGAGGAGGAGGAATGCTGCCTATAACCCCAAGAACACTATCCCCACCGTCAAACATGGAGGTGGAAACATTATGCTTTGGGGGTGTTTTTCTTCTAAGGGGACAGGACAACATCACCGCATCAAAGGGACGATGGACGGGGCCATGTACCGTCAAATCTTGGGTGAGAACCTCCTTCCCTCAGCCAGGGCATTGAAAATGGGTAGTGGATGGGTATTCCAGCATGACAATGACCCAAAACACACGGCCAAGGCAACAAAGGAGTGGCTCAAGAAGATGCACATTAAGGTCCTGGAGTGGCCTAGCCAGTCTCCAGACCTTAATCCCATAGAAAATCTGTGGAGGGAGCTGAAGGTTCGAGTTGCCAAACGTCAGCCTCGAAACCTTAATGACTTGGAGAAGATCTGCAAAGAGGAGTGGGACAAGATGTGTGCAAACCTGGTGGCCAACTACAAGAAACGTCTGACCTCTGTGATTGCCAACAAGGGTTTTGCCACAAAGTACTAAGTCATGTTTTTCAGGGGGGATTTTTGTCCATTCTTCAAGGCAAAACTGCTCCAGCTCCTTCAAGTTGGATGGGTTCTGCTGGTGTACAGCAATCTTTAAGTCATACCACTGATTCTCAATTGGATTGAGGTCTTGGCTTTGACTAGGCCATTCCAAGACATTGAAATGTTTCCCCTTAAACCACCCGAGTGTTGCTTTAGCAGTATGCTTAGGGTCATTGTCCTGCTGGAAGGTGAACCTCCGTCCCAGTCTCAAATCTCTGGAAGACTGAAACAGGTTTCCCTCAAGAATTTACCTGTATTTAGCTCCATCCATCATTCCATCAATTCTGACCAGTTTCCCAGTCCCTGCCGATGGATAAACATCCCCACAGCATGATGCTGCCACCACCATGCTTCACTTGGATGGTGTTCTCGGGGTGATGAGAGGTGTTGGGTTTGCGCCAGACATAGCATTTTCCTTGATGGCCAAAAAGCTCAATTTTAGTCTCATCTGACCAGAGTACCTTCTTCCACATGTTTGTGGAGTCTCCCACATGCCTTTTGGCGAACACCAAACGTGTTTGCTTATTTTTTTCTTTAAGCAATGGCTTTTTTCTGGCTACTCTTCCTTTTTTTCTGGCCACTCTTCCGTAAAGCCCAGCTCTGTGGATTGTAAGGCTTAAAGTGGTCCTATGGACAGATACTCCAATCTCCGCTGTGGAGCTTTGTAGCTCCTTTAGGGTTATCTTTGGTCTCTTTGTTGCCTCTCTGATTAATGCCCTCCTTGCCTGGTCCATGAGTTTTGGTGGGCGGCCCTCTCTTGGCAGGTTCGTTGTGATTGCCATATATATATATATTTTATAACCCAACCCTGATCTGTACTTTTACTTTTACATTACATTTACGTCATTTAGCAGACACTCTTATCCAGAGCGACTTACAAATTGGTGCATTCACCTTATAGCCAGTGGGATAACCACTTTACAATGTTGTTGTTATTTATTTATTTATTTTTTGGGGCCAAGCCAACAGCGAGTTGCAGTAATCCAGACGGGAGATGACAAGTGCCTGGATTAGGACCTGTGCCGCTTCCTGTGTAAGGCAGGGTCGTACTCTCCGAATGTTGTAGAGCATGAAACTACAGGATCGGGTCACCGCCTTGATGTTAGCGGAGAACGACAGTGTGTTGTCCAGGGTCACGCCAAGGCTCTTCGCACTCTGTGAGGAGGACACAACGGAGTTGTCAACCGTGATGGCGAGATCATGGAACAGGCAGTCCTTCCCCAGGAGGAAGAGCAGCTCCGTCTTGCCAAGGTTCAGCTTGAGGTGGTGATCCGTCATCCATACTGATATGTCTGCCAGACATGCAGAGATGTGATTCGCCACCTGGTTATCAGAAGGGGGAAAGGAGAAGATTAGTCGTGTGTCGTCTGCGTAGCAATGATAGGAGAGGCCATGTGAGGATATGACAGAGCCATGTGACTTGGTGTATAGCGAGAATAGGAGAGGGCCTAGAACTGAGCCCTGGGGGACACCAGTGGTGAGAGCACGTGGTGCGGAGACAGCTTCTCGCCACGCCACTTGGTAGGAGCGACCGGTCAGGTAGGACGCAATCCAAGAGTGAGCCGCGCCGGAGATGCCCAGCTCGGAGAGGGTGGAGAGGAGGATCTGATGGTTCACAGTATCAAAGGCAGCAGACAGGTCTAGAAGGACAAGAGCAGAGGACTTCTCCACAACATTGTCCCTGACCTGTTTGGAGAGCTCCTTGGTCTTCATGGTGCCGCTTGCTTGGTGGTGCCCCTTGCTTAGTAGTGTTGCAGACTCTGGGGCCTTTCAGAACAGGTGTGTGTATATATACTGAGATCATGTGTCATGTGACAGATCATGTGACACTTAGATTGCACACAGGTGGACTTTATTTAACTCATTATGTGACTTCTGAAGGGAATTGGTTGCACCAGATCTTATTTAGGGGCTTCATAGCAAAGGGGCACGCACCACTTTTCTGTTAGGCACGCACCACTTTTCTGTTATTTTATTTTTTTAGAATTCTTTGAAACAAGTTATTTCTTTCATTTCACTTCACCAATTTGGATTATTTTGTGTATGTCCATTACATGAAATCCAAATGAAAATCCATTTAAACTTGGTTGATGAATACTTTTGCAAGGCACTGTATATAATACTGTATGCTTTCTTAAATTTGTTCTGGATTTGGGGACGATGAAAAGACCCCTGGTGGCATGTCTGGTGAGGTAAGTGTGTATGTCAGAGCTGTGCGTAAATTGACAATACACACATTTTTCTTAAAAAAATAAGAATTGATGCAGTCAGTCTCCCCTCAAATTTTAGCCAAGAGAGACTGGCATGCATAGTTTTTAAATTAGCCCTCTGATTACAATGAAGCGGAAGATGTGCCGCTCTGTTCTGGGCCAGCTGCAGCTTAACCATGTATTTCTTAGCAGGACTTGACCACATGGCTGGACAATAATCAAGATAAGACAAAACTAGAGCCTGCAGGACTTGCTTTGTGGAGTGTGGTGTCAAAAAAACAGAACATCTCTTTATAATGGACAGACCTATGGTTCTACCTGTCAGAGCTGGCGTAGGTGTGGTGTGGGAATCAGATGCAGGATGCAGAAGTAGTCCCAAATACTTTAATAGAGTCCACAGAATGAACGGCTATAAACAGAGCCGGAGGCACAAGAAAAATAACGCACTCAGCGTAATAAACAAACACGCACAATAGTGCGGACTCTCTACAGAAAAATTAGCACAAACTTGACATGGAAACACCTGCTGACAAAGAACAACTACACACAACCACAAGACAGAAACAACGAGAACTTAAAGGACACATAATCAAGACAAAATGAGAAACAGGTGTACCAAAACAGACCAAACCAAACGAACACAGAAACAACGAACGGTGGCAGCTAGTACTCCGGGGACGACGACCGCCGAAGCCTGCCCGAACAAGGAGAAGGAGCAGCCTCGGCAGAAACCGTGACACTACCCATCCGTTCTACCTAATTTCTGGCAGCATGTTAAATGTGCAACCAGATAATTTTTTTGTTGTTGTTGTAATAATTAAAAAGAAACTCTAGACCACCTTTACTCCACACACAGAGACGCATACAAAGCTCTCCCTCGCCCTCCATTTGGCAAATCTGACCATAACTCTATCCTCCTGATTCCTGCTTATAAGCAAAAACTAAAGGAGGAAGCACCAGTGACTCGGTTAATAAAAAAGTGGTCAGATGACGCAGATGCTAAGCTACAGGACTGTTTTGCTAGCACAGACTGGAACATGTTCCGGGATTCTTCAGACAGCATTGAGGAGTGGCCCTCAAAATTGTCAAAGACTCCAGCCACCCTAGTCATAGACGGCAAGTGGTACCGGAGTGCCAAGGCTAGGTCCAAAAGACTTCTCAACAGCTTCTACCCCCAAGCCATAAGACTCCTGAACAGCTAATCATGGCTACCCAAAGTATTTGCACTGCCCCCGCACCCCCACCCCCACCCCATCTTTTTACGCTGCTGCTACTCTGTTAATTATTTATGCATAGTCACTTTAACTCTACCCACATGTACATATTACCTCAACTACCTCAACTAGCCGGTGCCCCCGCACATTGACTCTGCACCGGTACCCCCCTGTATAGTAGGGAGGCTATATGTTATTTTATTTTACTTCTGCTCTTTTTTTCTCAACACTTTTTTGCTGCTGTTTTATTTTACATTTTTTATAAAAAAATAAATGCATTGTTGGTTAAGGGCTGTAAGTAAGCGTTTCACTGTAATGTCTACACCTGTTGTATTTGGCGCATGTGGCCAATAAGATTTGATTTGATTTGAATGTTATCAGATCTTCAAACAAAACCTAATATTAGATAAAGGGAACCTAAGTTTACAAATAACATTTTATTTTATTGATACTTTATTTATTTATTTATTTAATTAACAAAGTTATGCAACACCCTATTCCCCTGTGTGAAAAAGTAATTGCCCCCTTACACTCAATAACTGGTTGTGCCACCATTAGCTGCAATGACGGCAACTAAATGCTTCCTGTAGTTATTGATCAGTCTCTCACATCGCTGTGGAGGAATTTGGCCCACTCTTGCGTGTAGAACTGCTTTAACTCAGTGACATTTGTGGGTTTTCAAGCCTGAACTCCTCATGTCAAGTCCTGCCACAATATCTCAATTGGGATTAGGTCTGGACTTTGTCTAGGCCATTCCAAAACTTCAACGTTGTTGTATTTTAGCCATTTTCATGTAGACTTGATTGTGTATTTTGGATTATTGTCTTGCGGCATGACCCAGATGTGCTTCAGCTCACAGACGGATGGCCTGACATTCTCCTGTAGAAATCTCTGATACAGATCAGAATTCATGGTTCCTTCTATTAAGGAAAGTCGTCCAGGTCCTGAGGCAGCAAAGCATCCCCAAACCATCACACTGCCACCACCATCCTTGACCGTTGGAATGAGGTTATTTTCGCCAGACATAATGGGACCCATCTCGTCCAAAAAGTTGACTCAAGTTTGCCAAAAAGCACCTGGAAGCCTTGCCATTAACTTTTTGTCATTACCATCCACTCAGTCATTTCTGTGAAGGTCATTTTGGGCAACTAATAATAATATGATATGCCATTTAGCAGACGCTTTTATCCAAAGCGACTTACAGTCATGTGCGCATAAATTTTTACCTATGGGTGGTCCCGGGGATCGAACCCAATTGAGCTACAGAGTCTCCCATGTCACCACTTTCCTTTTATACTTTTCCATTACATGTCACATTAATTATGCATGGTCTACCAACATGTTTGTTCCAAATACGGCAGCCATTCATATTTTATATCTGCTTTATCCCAAATCCTCCTCTCTAAAACACCCAGTCGGATCATGCTGCACTGAATTTTATCATTGGGAAGATTGTGTCATGTAGGCATTTTCCAACCTGCCAGCGTTAGTCATGAATTGTGGATGCGCCGCCACTGATGGCATTTCGATGCATGAGCGACTCTGGGCGACATGGCGAATGTCATGTTAGCTCATAACATCACATCACTTCACGCTGTAAGCAGAAGTGTTCAAGGAGCCTATTTAAATAGCAAGTTATAATGAGTCTCAGTATTTTTCGTTTATAGTAACTTAATGCAAGACAGTAAGTGACCTGAAATGCCATTTCATTTGACAAACCTGACATAAAATAGCCTCAGTTCTTATCAATACGAGTAACAGAAAAACAGTTTGAGCATTAATGAAGGATGTGATGCTTGTATTGTATGATGATGCTTGTATGAAAAATGTATGCACTCACTAACTGTAAGTCACTCTGGATAAGAGCGTCTGCTAAATGACTAAAATGTAATGATGCCGTGGTTGAGTCAGCCTCATTAAGGCACTTACTGTAAGTTGCCCTAGATAAGAGTGTAAATGTTAAAAAGGCCTTATGTAAGGGTGTACACTATCACAGGGGAGCATTTGTGTGTGCGTGCGTGCTTCATCCGTGTGTGTGTGTGCATTTGTGTGAGTGTGTAAGGGGCGAAGGTAGCCAAGCATTTACAGTTCTTCTTACACCTTGGATGCAGTGATTTCCTGACCCTCCCTTATGAAGACTCCTATCACCCCAGCCTCCTGCACTCTAAGCTAGCCTCACTATCATTCTCTAACTCCTTCAATCCTCTTTCTGCACGCTCCACATCATTTCTGTCTCTCCCTCTTATCTCGCTCTCCCTGTCTCTTCCTCTCTTTATCTGACTTCCTCCCTCGCTCAACCTTTATCTCTCTCTGTTTCTCTCTCTCGCTCTGACACTCTCACACTTAACTATGCCAGGTGAGACTGGCAACCTCATTTAGCAAAGGCTTTTTTTTTCAAAAGCTCCGGCTCTCCTTGCTCTCTCTCTTTTCACACCTCCCTCCGTAACACATAACTCATCCCTTTTATCAGCACTCGATATGGCCCAGCCACCACATGCACATTTTAGAGGATGACACCAAATGAGTGTTTGCGATAAGCACCTCACAATGAGCGACACCTTTTTCTCTTACCAGGTTCCAATAAGCGTGTGGAGGAGAATGCGAGGGAGATATTGTTTCGCCGGATTTTGTTGATTTCACGGCCATACAATGAGATTAAACCTACAAAACCTTAATCATTTGTCCCATGGTAGGCACGTTCATGGTTTTGGCTTCATGCAATGTTCCTGGTTTTCCTTAAAGGAGCACTCTGTAGATTTTCCTCCCCTGATTTATTACATATGCATACACAGTAAATCAGTTGACACACACACACACACACACACACACACACACTGTTGTTTTGTTCGCCATTAGGGATGCCCTCTTTAATTTGACACTTGAAAAACACAAAATATCCTCCCCCTATTTCAGTGTACCTTCAAAACTAATGATGGAGGATGGCTGGAATGACTCTGGCCTTTACAACCTCACTACATCACATAGACACCAAGCACAGTAAAATACCCAATTAAACTAACACCATATCCCAAGATCCCTCTTTGTGGTAATAATACACAACAGACAAATATTGTCATGATATTCCATCACTAGTAAACAATAACAGAGTTGGTTAACAGTAGGGGGCTCTGTAGCCTAGCATTGGACGGCAACACAACTCTTTAGCATGCATGCTTTGATTGCCGACTGGGCAAGTGTTTATCATATGAAATGTATTAGTAATTTCCCAGGCCTGCAAAAATATTGAGCCTGGTATTTGTCTAACCTAATCAGGCTTATGCCTGCAGCGTGTATATCATGCCAAATCAGCTTTTAATTACGGAGAAGTGCGTTTGCGTCGGGTATAGCGAGGATTAGATTTACTTTTGCTTTCGTTTTGTTTTACAGCTGCGTGTTTACAATCTTATCAGATGGAAGCAGATCATTTGTGCTTGTAGAACATAGGCCTACAGGATTATGTGTGGGTACATTCGGACATGTCATAACACAGAGGCAAAAAGAAAAGCGTGGGAGAAATGCTATCACTTACAGAAACTCTAGTAATATCTGGACTACTATTAATAAGGTACATGCTTTTACGTGCTGGGTACATACAGAGTTGGAAGTGTCATAACACAGAGGCAGGAGAAACATCAGATAATTGATGCCACCTACAGAAATTCCAGTATTATCTGGTATTACTATTAAAGGTTCGTCATATGCAGATTTGTCTGTCCATTTCCTATTACTTATCATCTACATATTCCTGATTACCCACACCATTAGGCATAATAAAATGTTAATAACATATAATCTGTCATCATAGGAAATAATTTGTCAAAAAGTCATATTAAATGGACAGAAAAATCTGCAAATGACGAACCTTTAACAGTAATACCAGATATTACTGGAATTTCTGTAGGTGGCATCATTTCTCTGATGTTTCTCCTGCCTCTGTGTTATGACGTTTCCAACTCTGTATTTACCAAAAGCATAGCTGTATTGCTTTAGGTCTCACAACAACTTGCAGCAGATGCACATTTAAATGTATGCATGGGAGATCCAATGTCTTAATGTAGACAATCTGTACATACAAACGCCCCAAGTAAAAGTCATACGATATTGTCATTCTATAAATTAAACGAGGGAAGACTATTTATCGTCTACATATTCCTAATCACCCACACCATTAGGCATAACAAAATGTTAATAACATATCATGTGTCATCATAGGAAATAATCTGTCAAAAAATTGTCTTCCCTCGTTTAATTTATAGAATGACAATATCTTATGACTTTTACTTGGGGAGTTTGTATGTACAGATTGTCTACATAAGACATTGTATCTCCCATGCATACATTTAAATGTTAAGATGCTGCAAGTTGTTGTGCGACCTAAAGCAATACAGCTATGCTTTTAGTCACTAAATCTTGTCATACTTTACCTGTTTTTAGTCACAAAACCTTGTCCCACTTTACCTGTTGTAAGTCAGATAAGTACAGTTAAGTATATCAGATAAGTACAAATTCTGTTTATGTGCAATACAGATTACCAGTCCCAAATCAGATAAATGTTTTATATTTTCTCCGGCTAGCTGCATGCTTTAGTTTAGTACGCATGCTCATGATAGTTCCCAAGCCATTACATTTATCAGGAGCAGACAGGTTTATATAATCTTTTATTTTGGTTGGCCATTTCTTTGGGCAGCCTTTTTAAGGGTGTTGGGCTACATGACTGTGTTCAGAGAGCTCCTTAGCGTTAGCTTTATTGGGTGGCTTACAGAATAAGCCAGTCAAAATGTAGTTACTGTCTGATAGGCACGCTGCATACACAGCCCACTCCATCATTCTCAATTCTTGGCAGACAATGTCGTCCAGGGTGACTTGCATGGGCTTGGGAGTTGGTTCCTACGCAAGACTAATATCCCCAATTTGACACATTCAGAGACAATTCAGGGTAAATGTCTCGCTCAGAGGCACAGAGCAGCGCCTCACAGGGTATTGAAATCTGCTGCCAGGCTTTAACTGATTTTCTTAACCACTACGGAGTGTCCTGCACAGCAGGCAAGTGAGCACCCAGCAACGGTTTAGCGCAGAGGTGGCTTGTGTGTGTGTGTGCCTGCATGTGGGTCCATGCTGGAGGCTGTGGTGACGGTGAGGGAAGTCTACTACAGTAAAGTCCATGCTCTGTTGGACCACTCCTTTCTTTGTGCATCTTAAAGAGCGACTGCCCCTATAAATAACCTAATCCCTTTGAAAATGGCCTATGTGGCATCATTTATTCTAGTGTCAAAATTGACTACAAAGTGTAAATAGGGTAAATTTGGTCATAAAGTCAGTCTCGTCTAAAACGGAGTTTGGAACCTGTGCGTCACAACGAGTAAATGAAGGTTGGGTTTGGATTACAATTGTCAACAATTCATGCCCCCTTTTGCCAAGCTCCACGTGCAAATCGCCCCACTGCCGACTTCGCTTCCCTTCATTGAATGGGGCTCCGTTGTTTCATTCCTGCCAACGCGTTCAAAGGATCACGGGCCCTATACGGGTTGACCATGCTTCCACAGCCAAAGTTCTATGGCAGGGGTAGGCAACCCTCGTCCGGGAGTGCCGCAGGCACTTTATGTTTTTGATTTAACCGACCTGGAAGACCAAGTGTGTTGAATTTGAACTGATCAATTAGCTCGGTTGGTCAGTTGTGGTGCCTAGTTGGAACAAAGTCCTGCAGTACCTACAGCACTCCAGGAACAGTGTTGCCTACATCTGTTCTATGGTTTGAATGCCCTGCCGAAGGACCCTAGTAGTATGAGGAATAGGTGCTTTGGAGTTCGTCGGTCCCGAAGTCTGCACCAGTAATGCTAGCTTGGTGTGCAACGACCGGTGGTGGTGGTGAGTATAACCAGAGATACTGGAATATAATAACCTCTCTGGTATAACTTAGCTGACAACGTTAGGTAACATTATAGGTGGTTAATAGGTAGCTATCTTTTGAAAAAGCAAGGCAGGCTAGCGAACGTTAGCTAGCAAGGCAGGCTAGCTAAAGTTTTAGCTAACATTAGCATATCTCGTTAGATAACTAGCTAGCTAGCTACCGGATTACAATTTAGTTGGGTCGTAGCACATACAAGTTCATTGTGTATTATATAGATACTGCTGGTTATGTAACATTATCATTTGATAATGCTAGCAAGGCAGGCTAGCTAGCTACAGGCTAGCTAACATTAGCCTACAAGTCAGATTGGCAAGTTAGTTCATAGCTCATAGATGTGTATTGTCTAGGGAAAAACTAAATCATGGCTGCAGCAATGGTGGTAGCTAACTCATGTCTGAGTCTGACTAATACAGTGAACTAGGAGCAACAAACCATAACGGCGTCACCGGCCTGAATCTAATAGGGAGCTACAGTCAGTCTACATCTGTAAAGCATAGAATTAGGGTTTCCACTAGTTACCATAGCCACAAAAAATTAATGGCTATATTGTACAAATTCATGAAAACAAAAATAAGCATTTTGGTCTTAATTTAAGGTTAGAGTTAGACATAAGGTTAGCAGTGTGGTTAAGGTTAGGTTTGAAATCTAATTTTAAGAAAATAAATTGCACAGTCGTGGTCAAAAGTTTTGAGAATGACACAAATATTTATTTTCACAAATTCTGCTGCCTCAATTTTTATGATGGCAATTTGCATATACTCCAGAATGTTATGAAGAGTGATCAGATGAATTGCAGACTTTTGGAGGATGGCCTGGTGTCAAGAAGGGAAGCGAGGAAGCCACTTCTCTCCAGGAAAAACATCAGGGACAGACTGATATTATGCAAAAGGTACAGGGATTGGACTGCTGAGGACTGGGGTAAAGTCATTTTCTCTGATGAATCCCCTTTCCGATTGTTTGGGGCATCCGGAAAAAAGCTTGTCCGGAGAAGACAAGGTGAGCGCTACCATCAGTCCTGTACCAACAGGTTTCAAGCAGACCACCATAGTCCCCGTGCCCAAGGACTCTAAGATAACCTGCCTAAATGACTACCGACCCGTAGCACTGACGTCTGTAGCCATGAAGTGCTTTGAAAGGCTGGTCATGGCTCACATCAACAGCATTATCCCAGAAACCCTAGACCCACTCCAATTTGCATACCGCCCCAACAGATCCATAGATTATGCAATCTCTATTGCACTCCACACTGCCCTTTCCCACCTGGACAAGAGGAAAACCTACGTGAGAATGCTATTCTTTGACTACAGCTCAGCATTCAACACCATAGTGCCCTCTAAGCTCATCACTAAGCTAAGGATCCTGGGACTAAACACCTCCCTCTGCAACTGGATCCTGGACTTCCTGACGGGCCGCCCCCAGGTGGTAAGGGTAGGTAACAACACATCTGCCACACTGATCCTCAACACGGGGGCCCCTCAGGTGTGCGTGCTCAGTCCCCTCATGTACTCCCTGTTCACCCATGACTGCATGGCCAGGCATGACTCCAACACCATCATTAAGTTTGCCGATGACACAACAGTGGTAGGCCTGATCACCGACAACGATAAGACAGCCTATAGGGAGGAGGTCAGAGACCTGGCCGTGTGGTGCCAGGATAACAACCTCTCCCTCAACGTGACCAAGACAAAGGAGATGATTGTGGACTACAGGAAAAAAAAGAGGACTGAGCACGCCCCCATTCTCATCGACGGGGCTGTAGTGGAACAGGTTGAGAGCTTCAAGTTCCTTGGTGTCCACATCACCAACGATCTATCATGGTCCAAACACACCAAGACAGTCGTGAAGAGGGCACGACAAAGCCTATTCCCCCTCAGGAGACTGAAAATATTTGGCATGGGTCCTCAGATCCTCAAAAAATTCTACAGCTGCACCATCGAGAGCATCCTGACTGGTTGTATCACCGCCTGGTATGGCAACTGCTTGGCCTCCGACCGCAAGGCACTACAGAGGGTAGTGCATACGGCCCAGTACATCACTGGGGCCAAGCTTCCTGCCATCCAGGACCTCTATACCAGGCAGTGTCAGAGGAAGGCCCTCAAAATTGTCAAAAACTCCAGCCACCCTAGTCATAGACTGTTCTCTCTGCTACCGCACGGCAAGCGGTACCGGAGTGCCAAGTCTAGGTCCAAAAGACTTCTCAACAGCTTCTACCCCCAAGCCATAAGACTCCTGAACAGCTAATCATGGCTACCCGGACTATTTGCACTGCCCCCCCACCCCATCCTTTTACGCTGCTGCTACTCTGTTAATTATTTATGCATAGTCACTTTAACTCTACCCACATGTACATTTTACTTCAACTACCTCAACTAGCCGGTGCCCCCGCACATTGACTCTGCACCTGTACCCCCCTTTATATATAGCCTCCCTACTGTTATTTTATTTTACTTCTGCTCTTTTTTTCTCAACACTTTTTTTTGTTGTTGTTTTATTTTTACTTTTTTGTTAAAAATAAATGCACTGTTGGTTAAGGGCTGTAAGTAAGCATTTCACTGTAATGTCTGCACCTGTTGTATTCGGCGCATGTGGCCAATAAAATTTGATTTGATTTGATTTGCCAACAGTAAAGCATCCTGAGACCATTCATGTGTGGGGTTGCTTCTCAGCCAAGGGAGTATGCTTACTCACAATTTTGCCTAAGAACACAGCCATGAATAATGAATGGTACCAACACATCCTCCAAGAGCAACTTCTCCCAACCATCCAAAAGTGATAACTAAGTGGCTCGGGGAACAAAACATCGACATTTTGGGTCCATGGCCCAAAATATATATATATATATATATATATATATATATATTTTTACCAATACTTGTGTCATTCTCAAAAC
Source organism: Coregonus lavaretus (assembly GCF_964263955.1). Taxonomy (NCBI): domain Eukaryota; kingdom Metazoa; phylum Chordata; class Actinopteri; order Salmoniformes; family Salmonidae; genus Coregonus; species Coregonus lavaretus. The sequence continues at coordinate 29,592,184 of NC_140016.1, read as the reverse complement.
TGTAGAAATAGGTGGGCTTTATGACTGTGGCTGTGGTAAATAGTTTCGACCTAGAATTAGCTTGACCCGAGTTACTGTCCTGATGACACAGATGGCTTCAAATCAAATCAAATCAAATTTTATTGGTCACATGCGCCGAATACAACAGGTGCAGACATTACAGTGAAATGCTTACTTACAGCCCTTAACCAACAGTGCATTTATTTTAAACAAAAAAAGTAAGAATAAAACAACAACAAAAAAAGTGTTGAGAAAAAAAAGAGCAGATGTAAAATAAAGTGACAGTAGGGAGGCTATATATACAGGGGGGTACCGTTGCAGAGTCAATGTGCGGGGGCACCGGCTAGTTGAGGTAGTTGAGGTAATATGTACATGTGGGTAGAGTTAAAGTGACTATGCATAAATACTTAACAGAGTAGCAGCAGCGTAAAAAGGATGGGGTGGGGGGGGCAGTGCAAATAGTCCGGGTAGCCATGATTAGCTGTTCAGGAGTCTTATGGCTTGGGGGTAGAAGCTGTTGAGAAGTCTTTTGGACGTAGACTTGGCACTCCGGTACCGCTTGCCGTGCGGTAGCAGAGAGAACAGTCTATGACTAGGGTGGCTGGAGTCTTTGACAATTTTGAGGGCCTTCCTCTGACACCGCCTGGTATAGAGGTCCTGGATGGCAGGAAGCTTTGCCCCAGTGATGTACTGGGCCGTACGCACTACCCTCTGTAGTGCCGTGCGGTCGGAGGCCAAGCAGTTGCCATACCAGGCGGTGATGCAACCAGTCAGGATGCTCTCGATGGTGCAGCTGTAGAATTTTTTGAGGATCTGAGGACCCATGCCAAATCTTTTTAGTCTCCTGAGGGGGAATAGGCTTTGTCGTGCCCTCTTCACGACTGTCTTGGTGTGTTTGGACCATGATAGTTCGTTGGTGATGTGGACACCAAGGAACTTGAAGCTCTCAACCTGTTCCACTACAGCCCCGTCGATGAGAATGGGGGCATGCTCAGTCCTCTTTTTTTTCCTGTAGTCCACAATCATCTCCTTTGTCTTGGTCACGTTGAGGGAGAGGTTGTTGTCCTGGCACCACACGGCCAGATCTCTGACCTCCTCCCTATAGGCTGTCTCATCGTTGTCGGTGATCAGGCCTACCACTGTTGTGTCGTCGGCAAACTTAATGATGGTGTTGGAGTCGTGCCTGGCCCTGCAGTCATGGGTGAACAGAGAGTACAGGAGGGGACTGAGCACGCACCCCTGAGGGGCCCCCGTGTTGAGGATCAGTGTGGCAGATGTGTTGTTACCTACCCTTACCACCTGGGGGCGGCCCGTCAGGAAGTCCAGGATCCAGTTGCAGAGGGAGGTGTTTAGTCCCAGGATCCTTAGCTTAGTGATGAGCTTAGAGGGCACTATGGTGTTGAATGCTGAGCTGTAGTCAATGAATAGCATTCTCACGTAGGTGTTCCTCTTGTCCAGGTGGGAAAGGGCAGTGTGGAGTGCGATAGAGATTGCATCATCTGTGGATCTGTTGGGGCGGTATGCAAATTGGAGTGGGTCTAGGGTTTCTGGGATAATGCTGTTGATGTGAGCCATGACCAGCCTTTCAAAGCACTTCATGGCTACAGACGTCAGTGCTACGGGTCGGTAGTCATTTAGGCAGGTTATCTTAGAGTCCTTGGGCACGGGGACTATGGTGGTCTGCTTGAAACATGTTGGTATTACAGACTCAGTCAGGGACATGTTGAAAATGTCAGTGAAGACACTTGCCAGTTGGTCAGCACATACTCGGAGTACACGTCCTGGTAATCCGTCTGATCCTGCGGCCTTGTGAATGTTGACCTGCTTAAAAGTCTTACTCACATCGGCTACGGAGAGCGTGATCACATAGTCATCCGGAACAGCTGGTGCTCTCATGCATGCTTCAGTGTTGCTTGCCTCGAAGCGAGCATAGAAGTGGTTTAGCTCGTCTGGTAGGCTTGTGTCACTGGGCAGCTCGCGGCTGTGCTTCCCTTTGTAGTCTGTAATAGTTTTCAAGCCCTGCCACATCCGACGAGCGTCAGAGCCAGTGTAGTATGATTCAATCTTAGACCTGTATTGACTCTTTGCCTGTTTGATGGTTCGTCGGAGGTCATAGCGGGATTTCTTATAAGCGTCCGGGTTAGAGTCCCGTTCCTTGAAAGCGGCAGCTCTACCCTTTAGCTCAGTGCGGATGTTTCCTGTAATCCATGGCTTCTGGTTGGGGTATGTACGTACGGTCACTGTGGGGACGACATCATCGATGCACTTATTGATGAAGCCAGTGACTGATGTGGTGTACTCCTCAATGCTGTCTGAAGAATCCCGGAACATGTTCCAGTCTGTGCTAGCAAAACAGTCCTGTAGCTTAGCATCTGCGTCATCTGACCACTTTTTTATTAACCGAGTCACTGGTGCTTCCTGCTTTAGTTTTTGCTTATAAGCAGGAATCAGGAGGATAGAGTTATGGTCAGATTTGCCAAATGGAGGGCGAGGGAGAGCTTTGTATGCGTCTCTGTGTGTGGAGTAAAGGTGGTCTAGAGTTTTTTTCCCTCTGGTTGCACATTTAACATGCTGGTAGAAATTAGGTAGAACGGATTTAAGTTTCCCTGCATTAAAGTCCCCGGCCACTAGGAGCGCTGCATCTGGATGAGTGTTTTCCTGTTGATTAATGGCCTTGTACAACTCATTCAGTGCAATCTTAATGCCAGCATTGGTTTGTGGTGGTAAATAGACAGCTATGAAAAATATAGATGAAAATTATCTTGGTAAATAGTGTGGTCTACAGCTTATCATAAGATACTCTACCTCAGGCGAGCAAAACCTCGAGACTTCCTTAGTATTTGATTTTGTGCACCAGCTGTTGTTTACAAATATACACAGACCGCCACCCCTTGTCTTACCGGAGTCAGCCGTTCTGTCCTGCCGATGTAGCGTATAGCCTGCTAGCTGAATGTTATCATTGTTGTCGTTCAGCCACGACTCCGTGAAACATAAGATATTACAGTTTTTAATGTCCCGTTGGTAGGATAACCGTAATCTTAAATCGTCCACTTTATTTTCAAAAGATTGAACGTTGGCTAATAGGATTGATGGAAGAGGCAGTTTACTCGCTCGCCGTCGGATCCTTACAAGGCACCCCGATCTACGTCCGCGATATCTCCGTCTCTTCCTCACGCGAATGACGGGGATTTGGGCCTTGTCGGGTGTCTGTATGATATCCTTCGCGGCCGCCTCGTTGAAGAAAAAATCTTCGTCCAATACGAGGTGAGTAATCGCTGTCCTGATATCCAGAAGCTCTTTTTGGTTATAAGAGACGATGGCAGAAACATTATGTACAAAATAAATTACAAATAACGCGGAAAAACACATATAATAGTACAATTGGTTAGAGGGCTGTAAAACGGCAGCCATCTTCTCCGGCGCTGTTGGGTTATGCCAACGGTAATGTGTGTTATGCCAAAAGTTATGCCAAAAGTTGTTTAAATATAAAAACTGTTTGATAAATTAGTAGGTTAATTACCCAGCCAAGCAGATACAAGTAGTAGAGTCATTTTGGTAGTGAAGTGCATTATAACAAAATGCAATTTACCACGGTCTATTGTATCACCCTGTCACAGCGTGGGACTGAATGGGATTACTAATAATACAGTACAGCAGAAATGTCCAGTATTTGCAACATCCTTTTCATTCCATGTGTCACTGATGAACTCTGCCTCAACTCTACAGATGGAGTGGACTGTAGATGCTTTGGGCAGACACCAGCCTCTGCCGTTTGATGGGGAGACCATAATTGGGTAGGTTTTATCTGACCTGTTCAAACTTCAACATAGTACCTGTTTGTGTGTCAGATATTACCTATCCTAACTACCATTGGTAATATAACCGTGACTATGTGTTTATGTCTTAATAGAAACATGTGGAGCAAGCACATGGAGACTTGCAAGATGATGTGATGAAGTCCAGACAGGATTGATACTGATGTCTCTAAAGCCCCCCTGTAGCTCAGTTGGTAGAGCATGGCGCTTGCAACGCCAGGGTTGGGGGTTCGTTTCCCACGGGGGGCCAGTATGAAAATGTATGCACTCACTAACTGTAAGTCGCTCTGGATAAGAGCGTCTGCTAAATGACGTAAATGTAAATGGAGAGAAACCTGGCAAATGTTACTAGACACAACTTTTACTTATATTGTCTTTTCTTAAATGTTGAATTTAATGGTATCAGTCAATATATGGAGGAAAAAACCCCATGTATTCTGCACCAGGACCAGGAAACTCCACACAGGAAGGTATGACCACTCTGACATGTTTGCCAAGGTAGCCCCATTACCACCAGACAAAAAGCTGATAGGCACAGTATCTGTATCGGCTGGGAATGACAATTTAAGGTGAAAGGTGCACATTGCTATATTAGCAGAACAATGCTTTGGGCAATGTTCTGACAGATGGGTGTGTCTTTGTGGTGGCAAGGAAACACCCTAGAAACACCCACATCAAACCACACCCCCAAGCCAACTAATGTTTGGCTTCTGTCATGGCCGCCAGAATTTCTTGAGGAGCAAGCCAAAAAACAAGGCCAAATCAGCGGGTGCATTTCCCCTTTAACCTTAAACGCCCAGCAGGAACAAATCTCTGTTTCCCTTCCTTCTCACCCCCTTTTCTGGGTCTCACGAAGGGTTGGTATTCATGTCAGAGCACTCAGGTGGAAGCCTCTCGCCGGGCAAGGAGGGCCGGGGCCGAGAAGGAGGGCACGTCAATACACATGCCCTTTTTTCCCCCAGACTGGCCGATATTGAATATGCCAGACACATTTTTAGGAGTGCCGCAGAGTCCATCCTGGCACCTCAGGGTTGTATCCTGACTAGCCTCAGACCAGATCACGCCACGATATTGTAATGCAAAGCCACAAAGAGATAGAAACAAAGATGACCCCTGTCTGAACTGTTGAGTTATTGTGTTTTACATTGGTAGGTTATGTTGGCGTATTAGCAGCCCTATGTTTTGATGTGTGGAAAGTGAAAGGAATTGATGTCACACAAAACCGCTGACAGTGTTTACCCCTAATTGTCCATTCCACATGCCACAAGCAAGTAGAACAACTGTGGGACACAGAGTTGAATGTCAGTTTGCAACGTTAATGGAACTTAGCAGCTTGGCTCGCTTTGTGTGTGTGTGTACAGAATGGTAGTGTTTGACACAATGCAATAACAAGTGAGTGTGTGATATTTTGTGTCTGCCTGTGTGTATATTCATGCAAGGGTGTGTACCCATGTGCATGTGAGTGTATTTGTGTTTGCCAATGTTTAGGATGAGCAGTGGTGTGCTGTCAAGGTTGGCACCTGTAATGTAATGGAGAACAGTAGCATGATGGACTGCAGCAAGAGCAGCCGGCAGCGTTTCACCTTGAGACAAGGGTCACACTCCTCCCTCATAATCCATAAAGCAGACCATAATAGCTTTTCTCCCAGACGTAACCCTGCTCAAAATCAAGTAGAGCAATATGGCCGGGGTGGGCCCCTCGACATTGGACGTCTACATAGGCATGACCTGGGGAATACACACATATGTTGGAACGGATACACATGCATGCACACACACACACACACACACACACACACACACACACACACACACACACACATACACAGTTATTTAATCGTGTCAAACACTGTCATTGTGTTAGACATTTATGTGACCATCGAATAGGGAGACAGTGTTGCACTTGATACCAATTTAAAAAAGAAAAATCACAATTATGCAGAGAGGAGAGAACATATATTATATCCAAGGGCAAGAACCTATCCTCTAACTGAATAAAAATTCTCATTAGAGAATAGTCTGAGACAGGAGCATTTGTCCCTCATAGGTTGCATTGCAACTCAGATTCCACGTCCATGCCTGCATCCTAGTTTGCCTATCACCGGCTTCACCACATCTCTTCAACTGATTCCTCATAGTAATCTGATAAAATAACTGCATATAATGTAAGTACTGGCTCCCGATTTGATGCAGAGGTTATTTTAAGAAGTTATCTGAAATCTGCAGTTGCCCACTGTCTATCTGCTTTTGCCGGCCACAGACTGAGGGCCATTATAAAGGGAGAGAGCGAGAGAGCTTCTGCCAAACTGTCCAGAGGCCTGATGTTAAATGAGCTCGGTGGCCCCTGTGTCAGTTCTCGTCCTCATTCTCCCCCTATCCATCCGTATCTCTACAGACATCCCTCCGCCGAGCACACATCCCCTGTCTGAAAATGGGGCACTGAGACACTCTTTTTGTCATCAAATCATATTACATCCTCTCTCTCTCTCCTCTCTCTGTCTCTCTGTCTCTCTGTCTGTGGGTTCGCTGTCCCAAAATAATGGGCATCCGGAATTGAAGACTGATGCCGGGGGCGATGTCGGACTAAAGATGCTACGAGTCTGGCTGCACTTCGTCAAAGCACTGCTGTTTCCTGACGTTCCGACTTACCTTTGTAGTAGTGCCCGAAAAGAGCAAAGACAATGAATACTCAGTACCGCCATGTGGAAACCCTGAAGGACATTTCAATGTCAACAGAACTGGAAACCTGGAAAACGTTCAACATGCTCTTGGCTAGTCTGGACCTCCTCATTTATGATGTGTAGCAAACACCCCCAAAGTAATACCTTTCATCATTTAAAAGGAACATACACTGAACAAAAATATAAACGCAACATTTAAAGTGTCGGTCCCATGTTTCATGAGCTGAAATAAAAGATCCCAAACATTTTCCATATGCACAAAAAGCTTATTTCTCTCAAAGCTGATTAAACGGCATGATCATTACACAGGTGTACCTTGTGCTGGGGACAAGAAAAGGTGCAGTTTTGTCACTTACAGTGAGGGAAAAAAGTATTTGATCCCCTGCTGATTTTGTATGTTTGCCCACTGACAAAGATATGATCAGTCTATCATTTTAATGGTAGATGTATTTGAACAGTGAGAGACAGAATAACAACAACAAAATTCAGAAAAACGCATGTCAAAAATGTTATAAATTGATTTGCATTTTAATGAGGGAAATAAGTATTTGACCCCTCTGCAAAGCATGACTTAGTACATGGTGGCAAAACCCTTGTTGGCAATCACAGAGGTCAGACGTTTCTTGTAGTTGGCCACCAGGTTTGCACACATCTCAGGAGGGATTTTGTCCCACTCCTCTTTGCAGACCTTCTCCAAGTCATTAAGGTTTCGAGCCTGATATTTAGCAACTCGAACCTTCAGTTCCCTCCACAGATTTTCTATGGGATTAAGGTCTGGAGACTGGCTAGGCCACTCCAGGACCTTAATGTGCTTCTTCTTGAGCCACTCCTTTGTTGCCTTGGCCGTTTGTTTTGGGTCATTGTCATGCTGGAATACCCATCCACGACCCATTTTCAATGCCCTGGCTGAGGGAAGTAGGTTCTCACCCAAGATTTGACGGTACATGGCCCCGTCCATCGTCCCTTTGATGTGGTGAAGTTGTCCTGTCCCCTTAGCAGAAAAACACCATCAAAGCATAATGTTTCCACCTCTATGTTTGACGGTGGGGATGGTGTTCTTGGGGTCATAGGCAGCATTCCTCCTCCTCCAAACACGGCGAGTTGAGTTGATGCCAAAGAGCTCGATTTTGGTCTCATCTGACCACAATACTTTCACCCAGTTCTCCTCTGAATCATTCAGATGTTCATTGGCAAACTTCAGACGGGCCTGTATATGTGCTTTCTTGAGCAGGGGGACCTTGCGGGCGCTGCAGGATTTCAGTCCTTCACGGCGTAGTGTGTTACCAATTGTTTTCTTGGTGACTATGGTCCCAGCAGCTTTGAGATCATTGACAAGATTCTCTCATGTAGTTCTGGGCTGATTCCTCACCGTTCTCATGATCATTGCAACTCCACGAGGTGAGATCTTGCATGGAGCCCCAGGCCGAGGGAGATTGACAGTTATCAACTGGCAAGTGTCTTCACTGACATTTTCAACATGTCCCTGACTGAGTCTGTAATACCAACATGTTTCAAGCAGACCACCATAGTCCCCGTGCCCAAGAACTCTAAGGTAACCTGCCTAAATGACTACCGACCCGTAGCACTGACGTCTGTAGCCATGAAGTGCTTTGAAAGACTGGTCATGGCTCACATCAACAGCATAATCCCAGAAACCCTAGACCCACTCCAATTTGCATACCGCCCCAACAGATCCACAGATGATGCAATCTCTATCGCACTCCACACTGCCCTTTCCCACCTGGACAAGAGGAACACCTACGTGAGAATGCTATTCATTGACTACAGCTCAGCATTCAACACCATAGTGCCCTCTAAGCTCATCACTAAGCTAAGGATCCTGGGACTAAACACCTCCCTCTGCAACTGGATCCTGGACTTCCTGACGGGCCGCCCCCAGGTGGTAAGGGTAGGTAACAACACATCTGCCACACTGATCCTCAACACGGGGGCCCCTCAGGGGTGCGTGCTCAGTCCCCTCCTGTACTCTCTGTTCACCCATGACTGCATGGCCAGGCACGACTCCAACACCATCATTAAGTTTGCCGACGACACAACAGTGGTAGGCCTGATCACCGACAACGATGAGACAGCCTATAGGGAGGAGGTCAGAGATCTGGCCGTGTGGTGCCAGGACAACAACCTCTCCCTCAACGTGACCAAGACAAAGGAGATGATTGTGGACTACAGGAAAAAAAAGAGGACTGAGCACGCCCCCATTCTCATCGACGGGGCTGTAGTGGAACAGGTTGAGAGCTTCAAGTTCCTTGGTGTCCACATCACCAACGAACTATCATGGTCCAAACACACCAAGACAGTCGTGAAGAGGGCACGACAAAGCCTATTCCCCCTCAGGAGACTAAAAAGATTTGGCATGGGTCCTCAGATCCTCAAAAAATTCTACAGCTGCACCATCGAGAGCATCCTGACTGGTTGCATCACCGCCTGGTATGGCAACTGCTTGGCCTCTGACCGCAAGGCACTACAGAGGGTAGTGCGTACGGCCCAGTACATCACTGGGGCAAAGCTCCCTGCCATCCAGGACCTCTATACCAGGCGGTGTCAGAGGAAGGCCCTCAAAATTGTCAAAGACTCCAGCCACCCTAGTCATAGACTGTTCTCTCTGCTACCGCACGGCAAGCGGTACCGGAGTGCCAAGTCTAGGTCCAAAAGACTTCTCAACAGCTTCTACCCCCAAGCCATAAGACTCCTGAACAGCTAATCATGGCTACCCGGACTATTTGCACTGCCCCCCCACCCCATCCTTTTTACGCTGCTGCTACTCTGTTAAGTATTTATGTGTTACGAACCCCGTGGCTCTAAACGTCTAGGGTGGATGGACATGAGACCCGTAACATAAATTATGCAAATTAGGAGTGTGGCATGGAGCAGTGAGAACAAATGTGACACAACAACCATGAACTACCGTCAAACACAAATGGTTTATTTCAGAACACACGGTAAGGGTTTGGGAAAAAGGGCTGAGCAGGACCCAAGAAATGAAACAATAGTGTAAAACCCCCTAAACTGATCTAGCCTGCCTGAAGAACCGCTAGGCTACTGCTAGTCATACAAAAGTACAGTGGGTGGTCCGCTCAGGTCTAACTAGTGTTTTTAGACAGATTTCTTCCTACGGGTAATGTACGCCCAAGGGCAACTAGCTTAAACTCCCCTTTTCCCAGAAACACACAAAGCTACCAAACAGGGTAATCAGCAATTAAGTAGTACACACTACACAGGACACAACAGTATCCGCACTCACATAACAAAACAGTAGTCTAACAGAATTACCAATCATAATAAACAGCAACTTTAGTGAGTAACCAAAAACAGGACACCACCGTGTCCATACTCACATCCGGAAATATTCTCTCTCCCTCTCAACAAACACAATACTGGTTTTTATACAATGGGCTGTGTGATTGAACAAACGAGTAACAGGTGGTGCAATGCACAGGAATGTTCACTGATTGGTCCAATCAGCAGACACCTCAACGACCACCAATCAGGAACATACAGGACACCTGTGATTAGGGCAGAAGGAGAGAAACACACAAAAACACAGGATACCTGTATCCGTAACACTCCCACCCTTAAAAGAGCAAACCACAATGGTTTGCGACACACGTACTATCACAACACCCCAAATTCACAAATCATCCTATCGGGATAACAAAAAAAAACCTAGATCATTACACACGAGACAAAGCATCTGCCAACACATTATCCAACCCCTTTTTGTGGCGGATCTCCAAATTATAATTTTGCACGACAAGTGCCCAACGCATAAGGCGTTGGTTCTGGTTGTACATCCGGTGGAGAAAAACTAAGGGGTTATGGTCAGTATACACTATCACTGGTAATGCACTGGAGCCAACATAAACTTCAAAGTACTGCAGAGCTAACAACAAAGCTAGAGCTTCTTGTTCAATGGTGGAATAGTTTGTCTGACATTTGTTAAATTTCCGTGAAAAATAACAGACAGGATGGTCCACTCCACTCTGGTCTTGCTGCAGTAGAACAGCCCCAGCACCTCTGGCACTTGCATCTACCTCCAGTTTAAACGGTCGTTCAAAATCTGGCGCAGCAAGAACAGGAGTACTACACAAGAGTGCTTTAGCAGTGTTGAAAGCAGTACAACAATCTTCAGACCATACAAATTTTCTCGCCGGACTGAGCAAATCCGTTAATGGAGCAACTACAGCAGAGAAATTTTTACAGAAACTACGGTAGTAGCCAACCATCCCTAAAAAACGGCGTAGCTCTCTTCTGGTGGTAGGTGCGGGAAATGCGTTTATAGCTGAGACCTTAGCATCTACAGGGCGCACCTGACCATGGCCGACCTGTTTACCAAGATACGTAACAGTGGCCTTCCCAAACTCGCACTTTGCTAAGTTCAGGGTTAGAGACGCGGTTGCTAGACGTTCACACACTACCCTTAGAGTGTTAACATGATCAGACCACTCAGTTGAATAAATTACCAGATCATCAAGGTAAGCACTACAATTAGGAACTCCAGCCAATACTGTGTTAACCAGGCGTTGGAAAGTGGCTGGTGCGTTCCGCATCCCAAATGCCATAACAGCATATTGTAGGAAGTGATCTGGGGTCACAAAGGCAGAGATGTCGGAGGCACGTGGGGTTAACGGCACCTGCCAGTAACCTTTTAGAAGATCTAGTTTGGTTACATAAGTAGCAGCACCAACAGTATCAATACAGTCATCCAGTCTGGGTAACGGGAACAAGTCGGGCACTGACAGCATTGACTTTCCGATAGTCCGTACATAATCTGGATGTCCCATCAGGTTTAGGAACCAGAATGCACGGAGAACTCCAAGGACTTGAACTTGGCATAGCCAGGTTATTCTCCAGCAAATAACCGACCTCACCCCTCATTATCTTTCTCTTAGCGACGTTGACACGATAAGGATGTTGCTTGATAGGTGCAGCGTTTCCAACATTAATGTCATGTTCTAACACATTTGTACATGTAGGAACATCATTAAAAAGACATGGAAAGCTGTGTAATAGTCTCACAATATCATCTGACTGTCTGTCCGTTAAATGAATCAGGCTTGACGGGAGAGACAGCAGCATCTCTGAATTGGGCAATCTAGCACACTGCGGCTGAGTATTGCGCAACTCCAAACCATCTCCGTCCACATCATTAACATGACCTCCCACTACAGCCGTAGCAGCAATAGAGACAGCCGACTCGGCCAGTTTCTCTGGACTGTCTACCTGAGTGACGGGTTTGGTGTGGTATGTCTTCAACATGTTAACGTGGCACACACGAGATTGGCGTTTTCTATCAGGAGTCTGTATCACGTAGTCAGTTTCACTTAGTTTCTTTTCAATGACATAAGGACCCGAGAAACGTGCTGACAATGACGCTCCTGGCACAGGCAACAACACAAGAACTCGGTCACCTGGCTGCAGTGAACGAGAAACAGCCTGTGTGTCATAGTGTCGTTTCATCCGTTTCTGTGAGGAAGACAGCGCTTCCTTTGCTAGAGCACAGGCAGCATGTAGGCGCTCACGAAAGCGACTAACGTAGTCCAACACATTTTCTTTCACACACAACTCTTGTGACAAAAACTGATCCTTAAGGACTTTCATAGGTCCTCTCATGGTGTGTCCAAACACCAGTTCAGCTGGGCTGAACCCTAGGGATTCCTGTACTGTCTCACGGACAGCAAACAACACTAGAGGAACTCCCTCATCCCAATCTTTCTCAGATTCCAAGCAATATTTACGGAGCATAGACTTCAGGGTCTGATGCCAACGTTCAAGCGCACCCTGAGACTCTGGGTGATATGCGCTTGACACACGGTGTGTAACTGACAAGGATTTTAACACTTGTTTGAAAAGTTTAGAAAGGAAATTCGTACCCTGATCAGTTTGTATCACCTTAGGTAACCCAAAAGTTGAGAAGAATTTGATCAACGCTTTACTCACCACCGGAGCAGTAATCCTTCGCAGAGGAATGGCCTCTGGGTACCTGGTGGCCACACACATAATTGTTAACATAAACTGGTTACCAGATTTTGTTTTTGGTAATGGTCCAACACAATCAACCATCACATGTTCGAAGGGTTCACCTATGGCCGGTATGGGACAAAGAGGCGCGGGGGAAATAACCTGGTTCGGTTTCCCAACTACTTGACAGGTGTGGCAAGTCCGACAGAACTGAGCCACATCTTGTTTTAAGCCAGGCCAAAAGAAATGTCGCAAAACACGATCATAAGTCTTGGTGACTCCCAGATGTCCGGACCACTGGTGATCATGAGCGAGGGATAAAACATTTTGTCGAAAGGCTGTAGGAATCACTATTTGGTAAACAGCATTCCAATCTTCGCCAGCGTCAACATGGGATGTCCATTTACGCATGAGGAGATTACCATCAATGAAGTATGCCACGTTTTTCTTCTTTAGCTCCTCCTCTGAGACAACACTAGAAAAACATTTAGCCAGGCTAATGTCAACCTGTTGGTTAGCGATCAGCTGCTCACGAGTAACTGGTAACTGTATTGCCTCAGCAACAAGTTCCACATCCTTCTTCCTTTCTCTGGGCTGTTGGTCAGACTGCACCAGCTTACCAGAGGTAGCACCCGAACTATCCTCTGGGTCACACTCTCTGAATAGAATCGTGTTCGACAAATCTATCACTTCACCCACTTGTCGTGCTTGAGCACGTGTGACAGCACAAGCGGGGAACACATCTGGATAACCCTGTGCCAGCTCCTCGGAGAGAGCCTGGTCACTTTTATCCAATACCTCCAATATGGGTATCACCTTTCCTCCGGCAATATCGTTGCCCACTATAAATGTCACACCTTTTACTGGCAACATAGGACGTACGCCCACTCTGAACAATCCACTGACTAACTCAGAGTGTACGTTCACAAAGTGCAATGGCACTGGGACGAAACCCATTTCAATTCCTTGTACTAACACACTGGAACCACAATATGTATTACTGGACAAGGGCAACACATCAGATAGTATGAACGACTGCGCCGCACCAGTATCTCTGAGGATTCTAACTGGACGCTGAGACGCTTCGTCATCTGATATAGAAACAAACCCCTCAAAAATGAACGGTTCATAACTGTGATCTGGGACAGGGACTTTCAAACCACATTCACTATGAGGCTTCTGTCTTGATTCCGGCCTTACAACCGTACGAATCAGCCCAACACCCGTTGGCGGCCTGGCGTGCTGAGGCATCCCCGGTTTGCGTTTTAGCAGAAAGCAATCATTAACCATATGTCCCACCTTATGACAATAGAAACAGTGACGCACATCTTTTGGGCGTGCTGGATGTACTGCTGGTCGACTAGGATTAAAAGTTAGCAACTCCGCAGCCCTGCTCTCCGTACGAGCCGAAAACACGCTCTTATGCATCAACACAAACTCGTCTGCCAATACAGACGCTTCCGACAGTGAGGATACTTTCTGTTCGTTCAGATAAACTACAATGCATTCCGGTAAACAATTTTTAAACTCTTCTAACAAGATTAACTCCCGTAGAGAGTTAAAATCAGTTACCTTACTAGCACTGTGCCATTTGTCAAACAGATTTCCTTTGTCTCTAGCAAACTCCACATAAGTCTGAGTAGGAGACTTTTTATGAGACCTAAATCTCTGTCGATATGCCTCAGGAACAAGCTCATAGGCACGAAGAACAGTAGCTTTGACCACTTCATAATTCAAACTGTCTTCAAGAGGTAGCGCTGCCAGAACCTCTTGGGCTTTACCTGTTAGTTTACACTGAAGTAATAGGCACCATACCTCTTCGGGCCATTTCAAGGCTACCGCTATACGTTCAAACACACTGAAATAGGAATCAACCTCTGACTCCCTGAACACAGGTACCAAGGTGATCTGCCTACTAATATCAAACGTAGCAGATGACACAGCTGGTGAGGATGGCTCACTAGCAGGCATAGTATTAGCAGAGACTAACCTCGCTGTTTCTGCCTCTAGTTCCATTTTACGCACCTCCAGTTCCATCTTACGCATCTCCAGTTCCATCTTACGCGTCTCCTGTTCTGCCTCTAGCTTACGCGTCTCCTGTTCTGCCTCTAGCTTACGCGTCTCCTGTTCTGCCTCTAGTTTACGCATCTCCTGTTCTGCCTCTAGCTCCATTTTACGCATCTCCAGCTTGTCTTGCCTGATTTGTGCCCGCTCTTCCGCCTCCATTTGGAGCCGTGTCGAGCGGACATCCATCCTGGCATCACTGTCAGTCAGTGGGGAGAGTGGGTCATAACGGGGCAATGTGGCTGGAGCCTTAGTCTCGTCCTCAGACACTGATGGGCTTACAGGCGTAGCAACCACATCCCCTACAGGAGCAGCAGACTCAGGCGGCGGTAACTCAAGCACTCGCTCGTTTAACAATATCGCTAGCACTACTTCCCTAACTTCTGCTTTCACTAAACCCCTCGGTATGGGTAAAGAAAAGTGGTCAGCCAAAGCCTGTAGATCCACTCTACGGCAATTCTCAAAAACCCCCCACGTAGGGTTTTCCAAAAATGCCTCTAACTCAAAAGTAGCCATCCTACTAGCAACACGAGCCGTCGACTACTAAACACAAAAAAAAACAGGTAGTACCGCTGCCAAGCTCAACACTGAACCAGACACTTACTAATTTGCATGAGTAACATGGGATAGATCCCAGACGAGCCCCCACTTTATGTTACGAACCCCGTGGCTCTAAACGTCTAGGGTGGATGGACATGAGACCCGTAACATAAATTATGCAAATTAGGAGTGTGGCATGGAGCAGTGAGAACAAATGTGACACAACAACCATGAACTACCGTCAAACACAAATGGTTTATTTCAGAACACACGGTAAGGGTTTGGGAAAAAGGGCTGAGCAGGACCCAAGAAATGAAACAATAGTGTAAAACCCCCTAAACTGATCTAGCCTGCCTGAAGAACCGCTAGGCTACTGCTAGTCATACAAAAGTACAGTGGGTGGTCCGCTCAGGTCTAACTAGTGTTTTTAGACAGATTTCTTCCTACGGGTAATGTACGCCCAAGGGCAACTAGCTTAAACTCCCCTTTTCCCAGAAACACACAAAGCTACCAAACAGGGTAATCAGCAATTAAGTAGTACACACTACACAGGACACAACAGTATCCGCACTCACATAACAAAACAGTAGTCTAACAGAATTACCAATCATAATAAACAGCAACTTTAGTGAGTAACCAAAAACAGGACACCACCGTGTCCATACTCACATCCGGAAATATTCTCTCTCCCTCTCAACAAACACAAGACTGGTTTTTATACAATGGGCTGTGTGATTGAACAAACGAGTAACAGGTGGTGCAATGCACAGGAATGTTCACTGATTGGTCCAATCAGCAGACACCTCAACGACCACCAATCAGGAACATACAGGACACCTGTGATTAGGGCAGAAGGAGAGAAACACACAAAAACACAGGATACCTGTATCCGTAACATTATGCATAGTCACTTTAACTCTACCCACATGTACATATTACCTCAACTAGCCGGTGCCCCCGCACATTGACTATGCAACGGTACCCCCCTGTATATATAGCCTCCCTACTGTCACTTTATTTTACTGTATATATAGCCTCCCTACTGTCACTTTATTTTACTTCTGCTCTTTTTTTTCTCAACACTTTTTTGTTGTTGTTTTATTCTTACTTTTTTGTTTAAAATAAATGCACTGTTGGTTAAGGGCTGTAAGTAAGCATTTCACTGTAATGTCTGCACCTGTTGTATTCGGCGCATGTGACCAATAAAATTTGATTTGATTTGATTTGATTTGATTTTTCTTCCATTTGCTAATAACGCACCAACTGTTGTCACCTTCTCACCAAGCTGCTTGCCGATGGTCTTGTAGCCCATTCCAGCCTTGTGTAGGTCTACAATCTTGTCCCTGACATCCTTGGAGAGCTCTTTGGTCTTGGCCATGGTGGAGAATTTTGAATCTGATTGATTGATTGCTTCTGTGGACAGGTGTCTTTTATACAGGTAACAAACTGAGATTAGGAGCACTCCCTTTAAGAGTGTGCTCTTAATCTCAGCTCGTTGCTTGTATAAAAGACACCTGGGAGCCAGAAATCTTTCTGATTGAGAGGGGGTCAAATACTTATTTCCCTCATTAAAATGCAAATCAATTTATAACATTTTTGACATGCGTTTTTCTGGATTTTTGTTTTGTTATTCTGTCTCTCACTGTTCAAATAAACCTACCATTAAAATTATAGACTGATCATTTCTTTGTCAGTGGGCAAACGTACAAAATCAGCAGGGGATCAAATACTTTTTTCCCTCACTGTAGCACAATGCCACAGATGTGTCAAGTTTTGAGGGAGCGTGCCATGCTGACTGCAGGAAGGTCCACCAGATCTGTTGCCAAATAATTTAATGTTCATTTCTCTACCATAATGTTGTTTTAGAGAATTTGGCTGTACGTCCAACCGGCAACCACAGACCACATGTAACCACGCCAGCTCATGACCTACAGATCCGGCTTTTTCACCTGCGGGATCGTCTGAGACCAGCCACCCGGACAGCTGATGAAATTGTGGGCAAATGCTCAGCTTCGATGGCCCTGGAATGCTTTAGAAGCTACCTCTTCATGGATGAATCCCGGTTTCAACTTTACCGGGCAGATGGCAGACAGCGGTTTGCTGATGTCAACGTTGTGAACAGAGTGCCCCATAGTGGCAGTGGGGTTATGGTACAGGCAGGCATAAGCTACGGACAATGAACACAATTACATTTTATCGATGGCAATTTGAATGCACAGAGATACCGTGACGAGATCCTGAGGCCCATTGTCATGCCATTCAGCTGACGCCATCACTTCATGTTTCAGCATGATCATGCACGACCCCATATCTCAAGGCTCTGTACACAATTCCTGAAAATGAAAAATGTCCCAATTCTTCCATGGCCTGCATACTCACCAGATATGTCACCCATTGAGCATGTTTGGGATGCTCTGGATCGACCCTGAGGTGCCAGGATGGACTCTGCGGCACTCCTAAAATCTATCTGGTCACGGTATCTCTGTGCATTCAAATTTCCCCGTACAAGCACACCTGATTCAACTTGTCAACTAATCATTAAGCCCTCAATGAGTTGAATAAGGTGAGTTTGTCCGGGGCTACAACAAACATGTGTGGTGGTGTTGGGTGTACTGGAGGACTGGAGTTGGGAAACACGGATTTAGCAGACGCTCTAATCCAGAGCAATTTAAAGTTTAGAACTATCTAGGTTTGTGAACATTACGCAGAGAATCACATATACAGTGGGGAAAAAAAGTATTTAGTCAGCCACCAATTGTGCAAGTTCTCCCACTTAAAAAGATGAGAGATGCCTGTAATTTTCATCATAGGTACACTTCAACTATGACAGACAAAATGAGAAAAAAAAATCCAGAAAAACACATTGTAGGATTTTTTATGAATTTATTTGCAAATTATGGTGGAAAATAAGTATTTGGTCAATAACAAAAGTTTCTCAATACTTTGTTATATGCCCTTTGTTGGCAATGACACAGGTCAAACGTTTTCTGTAAGTCTTCACAAGGTTTTCACACACTGTTGCTGGTTTTTGGCCAATTCCTCCACGCAGATCTCCTCTAGAGCAGTGATGTTTTGGGGCTGTCGCTGGGCAACACAGACTTTCAACTCCCTCCAAAGATTTTCTATGGGATTGAGATCTGGAGACTGGCTAGGCCACTCCAGGACCTTGAAATGCTTCTTACGAAGCCACTCCTTCGTTGCCCGGGCGGTGTGTTTGGGATCATTGTCATGCTGAAAGACCCAGTCACGTTTCATCTTCAATGCCCTTGCTGATGGAAGGAGGTTTTCACTCAAAATCTCACGATACATGGCCCCATTCATTCTTTCCTTTACACGGATCCGTCGTCCTGGTCCCTTTGCAGAAAAACAGCCCCAAAGCATGATGTTTCCACCCCCATGCTTCACAGTAGGTATGGTGTTCTTTGGATGCAACTCAGCATTCTTTGTCCTCCAAACACGACGAGTTGAGTTTTTACCAAAAAGTTCTATTTTGGTTTCATCTGACCATATGACATTCTCCCAATCCTCTTCTGGATCATCCAAATGCACTCTAGCAAACTTCAGACGGGCCTGGACATGTACTGGCTTAAGCAGGGGGACACGTTTTGCACTGCAGGATTTGAGTCCCTGGCGGCGTAGTGTGTTACTGATGGTAGGCTTTGTTACTTTGGTCCCAGCTCTCTGCAGGTCATTCACTAGGTCCCCCCGTGTGGTTCTGGGATTTTTGCTCACCGTTCTTGTGATCATTTTGACCCCACAGGGTGAGATCTTGCGTGGAGCCCCAGATCGAGGGAGATTATCCATTTCCTAATAATTGCTCCCACAGTTGATTTCTTCAAACCAAGCTCCTTACCTATTGCAGATTCAGTCTTCCCAGCCTGGTGCAGGTCTACAATTTTGTTTCTGGTGTCCTTTGACAGCTCTTTGGTCTTGGCCATAGTGGAGTTTGGAGTGTGACTGTTTGAGGTTGTGGACAGGTGTCTTTTATAATGATAACAAGTTCAAACAGGTGCCATTAATACAGGTAACGAGTGGAGGACAGAGGAGCCTCTTAAAGAAGAAGTAACAGGTCTGTGAGAGCCAGAAATCTTGCTTGTTTATAGTGACCAAATACTTATTTTCCACCATAATTTGCAAATAAATTCATTAAAAATCCTACAATGTGATTTTCTGGATTTTTTTTTCTCAATTTGTCTGTCATAGTTGACGTGTACCTATGATGAAAATTACAGGCCTCTCTCATCTTTTTAAGTGAGAGAACTTGCACAATTGGTGGCTGACTAAATACTTTTTTTTTTCCCCACTGTAACCTTTTCCCCCAGTCCTGTGGTCAGTCCTGTGGCCTTATTCTGAAATGGATTAAAAAAATAATAATGGAAAAGTGGTGCTTGCATATGTATTCACCCCCTTTGCTATGAAGCCCCTAAATAAGATCTGGTGCAACCAATTACCTTCAGAAGTCACATAATTAGTTAGATTGCACACAGGTGAACTTTATTTAAGTGTCACATGATCTGTCACATGATCTCAGGGACAAAGTTGTGGAGAAGTACAGATCAGGGTTGGGTTATATAAAAAATATCAGAAACTTTGAACATCCAACGGAGCACCATTAAATCCATTATTGAATAAATGGAAAGAATATGGCACCACAACAAACCTACCAAGAGAGGGCTGCCCACCACTCCACAGAGCTGGGCATTACGGAAGAGTGGCCAGAAAAAAGGCATTGCTTAAAGAAAAAAATAAGCAAACACGTTTGGTATTCGCCAAAAGCTGTGGGAGATTCTCCAAACATATGGAAGAAGGTACTCTGGTCAGATGAGACTAAAATTGAGCTTTTTGGCCATCAAGGAAAACGCTATGTCTGGTGCAAACCAACACCTCTCATCACCCCGAGAACACCATCCCCACAGTGAAGCATGGTGGTGGCAGCATCATGCTGTGGGGATGTTTTTCATCGGCAGGGACTGGGAAACTGGTCAGAATTGATGGAATGATGGATGGAGCTAAATACAGGGAAATTCTTGAGGGAAACCTGTTTCAGTCTTCCAGAGATTTGAGACTGGGATGGCGGTTCACCTTCCAACAGGACATTGACCCTAAGCATACTGTTAAAACAACACTTGAGTGGTTTACGGGGAAACATATAAATGTCTTGGAATGGTCTAGTCAAAGCCCAGACCTCAATCCAATTGAGAATCTGTGGTATGACTTAAAGATTGCTGTACACCTGCGGAACCCATCCAACTTGAAGGAGCTGGAGCAGTTTTGCCTTGAAGAATGGGGAAAACTCCTAGTGGCTAGATGTGCCAAGCTTATAGAGACATACCCCAAGAGACTTGCAGCTGTAATTTCTGCAAAAGGTGGCTCAACAAAGGATTTACTTTGGGGGGGGTGAATAGTTATGCACGCTCAAGTTCTGTTTTTTTGTCTTATTTCTTGTTTGTTTCACAATAAAACATATTTTGCATCTTCAAAGTGGTAGGCATGTTGTGTAAATCAAATGATACAAACCCCCCCAAAAAATCCATTTTAATTCCAGGTTGTAAGGCAACAAAATAGGAAAAATGCGAAGGGGGTTGAGTACTTTCGCAAGCCACTGTATGTGTGTAATTTTTATTTATTTAGAATGGACCATTATCATGCATATGTCTCAAAACGGACAGCGGGAAAAAAATACATGTTATCTATGCGCTGAAATAGCGTATGAAGGACGCTTTCCCCGTGTTTCATATTCATGCCAGCCAGGTAGGCTATACTGCTGTTATAAAGAGAAGCAATGTGCTTAATATTAGGAAAGTTGAGAAATAAATATAGTAGGCCTAGCCTGTAGAAAGCTGATGGGATCATCCTTTTTTTAATAGAGGCCATCACTCTGTTTTGTCACGCAATTGCATAGCCTATAGAAATGTTGCGCAGCATGAGCTCATGGGCTCTCATGAAGTGTTTGAATAGATTTTTTATTACATTTGCATTGATGTCAGAGTGATTAGAGGGACAATAGTGCTGAGAACCAGGAAGTTAGTACGTTTGGTTAGGCTACTAATGACCAGCAGCAGCATCAGAGCTTGCAGAAGCCTAATTACCATGACTAAACTGTCATGTGGAATTTGACTCCCTTCAGGAGTCGTTACCGCCGGTGTGGCGGTAATACGGTCACTGCAACAGCCTTAGTCAACGCCATCATGAACTTTACCCAGTACAAGTGGTGGAAAAAGTATTCAATTGTCATACATGAGTAAAAGTGAAAATTACTCAAGTAAAAGTGAAAGTCACCAAGTAAAATACTACTTGAGTAAAAGTATAAAAGTATCTGTTTTTAAATGTACTTACAGTTGAAGTCGGAAGTTTACATACACTTAGGTTGGAGTCATTAACTCGTTTTTCAACCACTGGTTTTTCAACCACAATTTCTTGTTAACAAACTATAGTTTTGGCAAGTCGGTTAGGACATCTACTTTGTGCAACAATTGTTTACAGACAGATTATTTCACTTATAATTCACTGTATCACAATTCCAGTGGGTCAGAAGTTTACATACACTAAGCTGACTGTGCCTTTAAACAGCTTGGAAAATTCCAGAAAATTATGTCATGGCTTAGAAGCTTCTGATAGGCTAATTGACATCATTTGAGTCAATTGGAGGTGTACCTGTCGATGTATTTCAAGGCCTACCTTCAAACTCACTGCCTCTTTGCTTGACATCATGGAAAAATCAAAAGAAATCAGCCAAGACCTCAGAAAAAAATCATAGACCTCCACAAGTCTGGTTCATCCTTGGGAACAATTTCCAAACGCCTGAAGGTACTACGTTCATCTGTACAAACAATAGTACGTAAGTATAAACACCATGGGACCATGCAGCCGTCATACCACTCAGGAAGGAGACGCATTCTGTCTACTAGAGATGAGCGTACTTTGGTGCGAAAAGTGCAAATCAATCCCAGAACAACAGCAAAGGACCTTGTGAAGATGCTGGAGGAAACAGGTACAAAAGTATCTATATCCACAGTAAAACGAGTCCTATATCGACATAACCTGAAAGGCCACTCAGCAAGGAAGAAGCCACTGCTCCAAAACCGCCATAAAAAAGCCAGACTACGGTTTCCAACTGCACATGGGGACAAAGATCTTACTTTTTGGAGAAATGTCCTCTGGTCTGATGAAACAAAAATAGAACTGTTTGGCCATAATGACCATCGTTATGTTTGGAGGAAAAAGGGGAATGCTTGCAAGCCGAAGAACACCATCCCAAACGTGAAGCACGGGGGTGGCAGCATCATGCTGTGGGGGTGCTTTGGAGCAGGGGGGACTGGTGAACTTCACAAAATAGATGGTAGCATGAGGAAGGAAAATGTGGTGGATATATTGAAGCAACATCTCAAGACATCAGTCAGGAAGTTAAAGCTTGGTCGCAAATGGGTCATCCAAATGGACAATGACCCCAAGCATACTTCCAAAGTGGTGGCAAAATGGCTTAAGGACAACAAAGTCAAGGTATTGGAGTAGCCATCACAAAGCCCTGACCTCAATCCTATAGAAAATGTGTGGGCATAACTGAAAAGGCGTGTGCGAGCAAGGAGGCCTACAAACCTGACTCAGTTACACCAGCTCTGTCAGGAGGAATGGGCCAAAATTCACCCAATTTATTGTGGGAAGCTTGTGGAAGGCTACCTGAAACGTTTGACTCAAGTTAAACAATTTAAAGGCAGTGCTACCAAATACTAATTGAGTGTATGTAAACTTCTGACCCACTGGGAATGCGATGAAAGAAATAAAAGCTGAAATAAATCATTCTCTCTACTATTATTCTGACATTTCACATTCTTAAAATAAAGTGGTGATCCTAACTGACCTAAGACAGGGAATATTTTCCAGGATTAAATGTCAGGAATTGTGAAAAACTGAGTTTAAATGTATTTGGCTAAGGTGTATGTAAACATCCGACTTCAACTATATATATATATTTGTTTGCTCGCTCTGTGTGGCCATTTATCATAATTTAATTTTGATGAGGAGCTGTATTAGGGTTCAGATTGAGACATGGCATTGAGGTTAAATGTCAGAAGCAGGGTGAGAGATGGCTGAAAACACCTCAGAGAACTTGTATTAGTCATTAAAAAGGGTTAGAAAAACTGCTCAGGGGTGAACGCAAAACCATCAATATCCAAACACACCAAGACAGTCGTGAAGAGGGCACGACAAAGCCTATTCCCCATCAGGAGACTGAAAAGATTTGGCATGGGTCCTCAGATCCTCAAAAAGTTATACAGCTGCACCATCGAGAGCATCCTGACTGGTTGCATCACCACCTGGAATGGCAACTGCTCAGCCTCCGAATGCAAGGCACTACAGAGGGTAGTGCATACGGCCCAGTACATCACTGGGGCCAGGCTTCCTGCCATCCAGGACCTCTATACCAGGCGGTGTCAGAGGAAGGCCCTAAACATTGTCAAAGACTCCAGCCACCCTAGTCATAGACTGTTCTCTCTGTTACCGCACAGCAAGCGGTACCGGAGCGCCAAGTCTAGGTCCAATAGGCTTCTTAACAGCTTCTACCCCCAAGCCATAAGACTCCTGAACAGCTAATCATGGCTACCTGGACGATTTGCATTGCCCCACCACCCCACCCCACCCCAACCCCCTTTTTTACGCTCTGCTACTCTGTTTATTATTGATGCATAGTCACTTTAACTCTACCAACATGTATACATTACCTCAATTACCTCAACTAACCGGTGCCCCCGCACATTGACTCTGTCCTGGTACCCCCTGTATATAGCCTCCCTACTGTTATTTTATTTTACTGCTGCTCTTTAATTATTTGCCGTTGTTTTTATTTTTTACTTATATATTTTTTACTTAACACTTTATTTTTTCTTTATTTTCTTAAAAATTGCATTGTTGGTTAAGGGCTTGTAATTACGCATTTCAGTGTAATATCTACACCTGTTGTATACGGCGCATGTGGCAAATAACATTTAATTAGATTTAAATCAAGGTTGTGTGTGTGTGTGTGTGTGTGTGTGTGTGTGTGTGTGTGTGTGTGTATATATATATATATATATATATATATATATATATATATATATATATATATACACACACACACATCGGAAAGCCTTAAAATATGGATTTTCTGCAAAAAAGACTTTACCAATTTACCAGTTATTTGAGTTGGCATGTGAGGGAAAATGAGACAGAAAACCAGAGAGAAGGTAAATAATGAGATAGAAAATGGAGAAGTGAAATCAACGGGCATCAAAGGGATAGCTCCCTTCAATTTCAAACTCCTGGAATAATAGGTACCGGGGGGAAAAAGACTTGGAGTATAAGCTTGAAATTGATTTATATCACAAGGAGAGAGGGCTCTTCTTTTTCCGCTGACTCCATGACAACGGCTGAATGAAAGGTTATCAATGATAATGCTTTGTCGTGTGATGTGATTTTGTATGCTTTCATTGCTTTGCATTTCGAAGGTTTTGTCATTACCGACTATTTACATTTATGCCTTGAGAATACCCCAAAAGATCCCCTTCATGACAGATTTGGTGTCTCACAATAACATTTAAAAACAATTTAAACTCAAAGAAATGATAGGCGGGGATTATATAGATTGTTTTCTGTTGATGGAGGGGATTGATTTGAGTTTTGTTGTTGGATATTCCAAATCCATTTTGGCATTAAATATTTTTTCTTCTATTCACATGGTGTCAATCATCATCTGAAAGTTTGTGGACTGCGGATGGGAGATTGAGGGCGTTGCATTAAGTCTGGCGAAGTATCTGGGGAGGCAATATCCATTTCAGTATGCAAATGAGCTATAGTAATGCTCTTTAAGTTCCAATCCTTTCTTCTTATATTGGCCCAGAGCTAGCTGGTTCAAGGCTGCAGACAGTCTGCATGTAGGAGGCAGATTCGAGCTACGATTCGGAGATATTATCACCTTGCTCTCAATTAAACAGGTTACCCCTGTGTTTCCGTCCCTGACCTCTCGTCTCATTGACCAACTTGGAGTAAAGGTTTTGAGCAACTTCTTCAACATCCCATTGCGCCATGCTTCTCAGGCTGCACCCCCCTCTTAATAGTTCTTCCCTCCCCCTTTTTCCTATGCCTGTGATAGAGTTTGAGTGATGCCTAGGAGATTCCCAGTTCATTCATTACAACTGACTTGATGCTGAAGCTTCTTCTCCGTGTGAATCATTTCCATAGTTCCCCTCTTTCAGGTACAAATTCATATTTAGAATGTTTTTGCTCATGTCAGAATGGTAGACGGTAATGTGTGTTATTTACTGGTTAGCAAATGTGTTTGAGTAACGATATCAATGTGTTATTTGAATGTTTAGCAACACTCTGAATGAGCTATTAGTAGTTTTGCTAGCTAGCTTGTACTCATGAGCTCACAAGGTGTCGGCGTGATCAAAGGGTTCCCCATGCAGCTGTGTGTGAAAGCCAATGTATTCTTGCTCCAGCGATGTGCGCCGGAGGCTCTGTACGGAGGTTGTGACACAATTGCGGAGCCTCCGGAGGCCTGTGGAGGCCAAATCGAGCTCCGTACCGCATCGTCGTGAGCATAATTCTTTGTAATAATACATATAATAATATTAACTAGAAAAGTTCATTTCCAGAAGAAAATGTGGTGTTCATGCTAGCTTGTGAAGGATCGATTGATTGATAGAATAACCTGAACATGTGAAAGTTGGTTTGGTGTCTGTAAATTGAATGGTTCAAGAATGACTGTTGGTGGGTTATTTTTATGCTAATTTATATAGTTATAGTTCATACAAGTTTTTAAGAGTCTTACATTTGGATAGTCTGAATATGTGAAAGTTGGTTTGGTGTTTCTAGCTGGAATGGTTCAAGAGTTACTGTTGGTGAGTAAATATATGCAAATGTAGGCTAATTTATATAGTTATAGTTCATACAAGTTTTTAAGAGTCTTACATTTGGATAGTCTGAATATGTGAAAGTTGGTTTGGTGTTTCTAGCTGGAATGGTTCAAGAGTTACTGTTGGTGAGTAAATGTATGCAAATGTAGGCTAATTTATATAGTTATAGTTGGTAAAAGTGTTAAAGAATTGGATGTTAGGATAGCCTGAACATGTGAAAGTTGGTTTGGGGTCTCTGGCTTGAATAATAATAATAATAATAATAATAATAATAATAATAATAATAATAATAATAATAATAATAATAATAATAATAATATGCCATTTAGCAGACGCTTTTATCCAAAGCGACTTACAGTCGTGCGTGCATACATTTTTGTGGATGGGTGGTCCCGGGGATCGAACCCACTACCTTGGCGTTACAAGCGCCGTGCTCTACCAGCTGAGCTACAGAGAGTGACTGTTAATGGGTTGTTTTATGCTAATGTAAGCTAATTTATATAGTTATAGTTATAGTGCATTCGAAAACTATTCATACCCCTTCACTTTTTCCACATTTTGTTACTTTCCAGCCTTATTCTAAAATGGATTAAATAAATACTCATCAATATACACACAATACCCCATAATGACTAATTGAAAACAGCTTTTTAGACATTTTTGCAAATGTATTAATAATAAAAAATTGAAGTGTCTTAATTACATAAGTATTCAGACCCTTTGCTATGCGAGTCGAAATTGAGCTCAGGTGCATCCTGTTTCCATTGATCATCCTTGAGATGTTTCTACAACATGATTGGAGTCCACCTGTGGTAAATTGAATTGATTGGACATGGTTTGGAAAGGCAAACACCTGTCTATATAAGGTCCCACAGTTGACATTGCATATCAGAGTAAAAATCAAGCCATGAGGTCGAAGGAATTGTCCGTAGAGCTCCGAGATAGGATTGTGTCTAGGCAAAGATCTGAGGAAGGGTACCAAAAAATGTCTGCGGCATTGAAAATCCCCAAGAACACAGTGGCCTCCATCATTCTTAAATGGAAGAAGTTTGGAACCACCAAGACTCTTCCTAGAGCTGGCCGCCCGGCCAAACTGAGCAATCGGGGGAGAAGGGCCTTGGTCAGGAGGTGACCAAGAACCCGATGGTCACTCTGACAGAGCTCCAGAGTTCTTCTGTGGAGATGGGAGAAACTTCCAGAAGGACAACCATCTCTGCAGCACTCCACCAATCAGGCCTTTATGGTAGAGTGGCCAGACGGAAGCCACTCCTCAGTAAAAGGCACATGACATTGCGCTTGGAGTTTGCCAAAAGGCACCTAAATGATTCTCAGACCATGAGAAACAAGATTCTCTGGTCTGATGAAACCAAGATTGAACTCTTTGGCCTGAATGCCAAGTGTCATGTCTGGAGGATCGGGGGAAAGATGAATGGAGCAATGTACATAGAGATACTTGATGAGTGCTCAGGACCTCAGACTGGGGGGCGAAGGTTCACCTTCCAACAGGACAACGACCCTAAGCACACAGCCAAGACAACACAGGAGTGGCGTCGGGACAAGTCTCTGAATGTCCTTGAGTGGCCCAGCCAGAATCCGGACATGAACCCAATCTAACATATCCGGAGAGACCTGAAAAAATAGCTGTGCAGCGATGCTCCCCATCCAACCTGACAGAGCTTGAGAAGATCTGCAGAGAAGAATGGGAGAAACTCCCCAAATACAGGTGTGCCAAGCTTGTAGGGTCATACCCAAGAAGACTCGAGGCTGTAATCACTGCCAAAGGTGCTTCATCAAAGTACTGAGTAAAGGGTATGAATACTTATGTAAAAGTGGTATTTCAGTGTTTTATTTTTAATACATTTGTAAACATTTCTGAAAACCTGTTTTTGCTTTGTCATTATGGGGTATTGTGTGTAGGTTGATGTGTGAAAAAAAACCTATTTATTCCATTTTAGAATAAGGCTGTAACGTAACACAATGTGGAAAAAGTGAAGGTGTCTGAATACTTTCCGAATGCATTGTACATAAAAGTTAAGAATCTGAAATGAGGATAGCCTGAACATGTGAAAGTTGGTTCGGTGTCTCTAGCTTCTAAAGTTCAAGAGCTACTGTTGGTGAGTTATTTATGTACATTTGTATCGTTATAGTTGATAAATATGTTCAAGAATTTGAAGTTAGGATAGCCTGAACATGAGAAAGTTGGTTTGGTGTCTTTAGCTTGAACGGTTCAAGAGTTACTGTTGGTGAGTTATATGTATACATTATAATTACAAATGTATACATTATAATTGATCAAAGTTTTTAAGAATTGGAAGTTAGGATAGCCTGAACATTAGAAAGTTGGTTTGGTGTCTCTAGCTTGAGTGGTTCAAGAGTTACTTTTATGCAAATGTATATAGTTATAGTTAATAAAGATCTTAAAGAATTTGAAGTTAGGATAGTCTGAATGTTTTAAAGTTGGTCTTATAGCTTAATTGGCTACTTTAAATAGCTACCACTGTATTACTGTGGTTCTAATTCAAACCCATGTTAATCTATGCAAATTTGAAATGGTTATAATAAAACTATTATAAATATCAAAATCATACAAGCTAATGAAGTTGGGTCAGTCTGGACATCTCAACGTTAGTTTGGCATTGATAGCTTAAACGGTGTAAGAGCAGAGGTGAATCCTAATACTTCCCATTCAAGCCTATGGCGCATTTATTAACATTTTAAAATGGTTATAGTTCAAAAAGTATAAATGTTATCAAAATTATAAACGCAAGCAATCTAAGTTGGGTCAGTTTGAACATCTCAACATTGGATTGCCATTGATAGCTTAAATGGTGTAGGAGGAGATACGCCCAAATTGTATTGCCATTGAAATGTATTGGGAGCTCAAGCAATCTAAGTTGGTGGAGTATGTAAGAAATTTAAGAAATCTAGAGTTGTGCATTGCTTTGCATGCACTCCTAATAACTTTATTTATAAAGCACTTTTCAATACAGGTAACAAAGTGCTTCACGTCATAAAATAATAAAATAAAATAACTAACAATGAAACAAATACAGGAGGAAGGAAATTGAAAAAAGATGGCTAATTAAAATCATACATTGAAATCAAGCATTAAAAGCATCTTTATAAAAGTGTGTCTTCAGCAGGGATTTAAAAAGAGGCACTGAATCTGCACGCCTGATCTCCTCTGCCAGACCATTCCAAAGTCTAGGGGCCCTAATAGCAAATGCCCGGTCTCTTTTGTTTTCAAACTAGACTTTGGAATGGTCAACAGTGCCCTGCCAGAGGATGTCAGGCTGCGTCCTGGTTTGTAAGGAGATAATTTATAGAAGGATACAGTGAGCACCATAATTCATTGGACAGTGACCATTTTTTTGTTATTTTGTTACTGTACTCTAGCACTTTGAGTTTGAAAGGATACAATGACAATGAGGGTGAAGTGCAGACTGTCAGCTTTAATTTGAGGGTATTTTCATACATATCGGATGAACCGTTTAGAAATGACAGCACCTTTTGTACATGGATTCAGATCCGGTGATTGACTCGGCCAGTCAAGGATTTTACACTTTTTGGCCATCAAAAAGTATGTTTAGGGTCATTGTCTTGTTGCATGATGAAGTGCCGTCCAATGAGTTTGGAGGCATTTGGTTTTATCTGAGCAGATAAAATATTTCTGTAGACTTCAGAATTCATAGTTCTGCTTCTGTCTGCAGTCACATCATCGATGAAGACAAGTGAGCCTGTTCCACTGGCAGCCATACAGGCCCAAGTCATAACACCCCCTCCACCATGTTTCACAGATGAGGTGGTATGCTTTGGATCATGGGCATTTCTTTTTTTTCTCCACACTTTCCTCTTTCCATCACTCTGGTACATGTTCATTTTTGTCTCATCTGTCCACAATACTTTTTTTCCAGAACTTTTGGGGCTCTTTTAGGTGCTTTTTAGCAAACTGTAATCTCGCCTTTCTGTTCTTCAGGCTTATCAGTGGTTTGCATCTTGTAGTGTACCCTCTGTAGTCCTGCTGGTGTAGTCTTCTACGTATGGTAGACTTTGACACATCTACACCTGCATCCAGGAGAGTGTTTTTGATCTGTTGGGCTGTTGTCAGGGGGGTTTTCTTCACCATAGAGAGTATTCTCCGGTCATCCACTACAGTGGTCTTCCTCGGTGTACCGGGTCTTTTGACATAATTGAGTTCACCGGTTGTTTTTTTATTGTTAATGATGAACCAAACTGTTGACTTGGGCATGGTCAGGGTTTTTGCAATGTTCCTGATTGATTGATTTTCATTTCTGAGCCTTATGACGGCCAGCTTCATTTGCATCGACACTGCTGTCTTCCTCATGTTGTCACACCCCAACAACAACCTCCAAAGGCAATAGCAAAGTGTAGAATCAATACTATTCATCAACAGCTCTCCTGCATTCACTAACGACACAAATGAATACACCTGCCTAATGACACACATCTGTGAAGCCAATTTAACAAATACTTGTAGTACCTTAAAATGGGGGGGCCATGTACAAAAGGTGCTGTCATTTCTAAACGGTTCATCCGATATGTATGAAAATACCCTCAAATTAAAGCTGACAGTCTGCACTTCATCCTTTCAAACTCAAAGTGCTAGAGTACAGAACCAAAATAACAAAACATGTGTCACTGTCCAATGAATTATGGTGCTCACTGTATGTGATGTATTTAAAAAGGTTAAAAGGGTTTTGTCATTTAATTCATAGAGTCAAGTTTTAAAGGAGTGAGTAAATAAGAATACATTATGCTATGGTAATTGATAAATGTACCATAATGGTTTATGGAACAATATGTAAGAGCTATGTAATTTTAAATAAGATATTTGAGCATTCGTAACATTATATTTTGTAACAATGTAAAGAGTTGATACAACTGACTTTAAGCTGAAGCTACATCTTTCACTGTGTGAATAATTTCTATATTTGCCCCCTTTTAGGGGTATAACACCTCGAACAACTACCAGGTCTAATTTCTAAGTCATATATTGAATGAAAAAGCCTCACATATCGACGTTATCAATAAAAACACAACAAATTTCAACATTAAGCCTTCATGTGGGTGTTTTCTTGTTTGTACAGTTCCCGGGGAATGACAACTCAATATGAGGGAATAGTAGAATGAGGCCTTTGTAATATTCCGTTCACCACAACAACGCTGCAGTACATATTTACATGGAGTAACCTTTATATTATGGTTACTCTGTAACTGCTGTGGTAACTATAATAACACTTCTCGAAGTTGTGGTTCATGCCATGGTGACAGCAGGTAAGGCACCAGAAACAATGGTTGCAATTAATACACTGAGCTTATTAGCCCAGGCATGTCAAACCCTGCTCCTCCCTGTGTAGACCACTCCTAGCATCACTCTTATGGTGGAAGTATTCAACATTTTCACTCTGCTTGGTTGTGTTTCTCGGGACTAGATGTACTCTTGCCTCTGCAGTCGCTCTCACTCTCCCGTGGCTCGCCTTAGGCTGCCTAAGAGGGTAGTGTGTTTGTGTGAGGGTGAGTGATTGAGTGAGTGTTGAGTGAGAGGTGGTTGTTAGTCGGCTCAAAGCTCCATCTTTCTACACATGCCTCGTCTGTATTCCTCTCTCCTCTCAGCCATGTCTTTAGCCTCCTACCTAGACCCCACTGCCAGCCACTGCTGCCACAAATGATCCAGTGTTTACCATAAAGCTCTGACGCTGTCAGAGTCCGCGTGGATCGAGTACCTTCGAACCAAAGCAAAACTGTGTCTGTCTTCGCCTTTCCATTCAGCTGCGTGTTGCCTAGACGACGATGCCACAGTACTCTCTCTGTCTTTACTCATTCTAGCGTACAGTATTTGATCAAAGTCAGAGGTGTCCAATCACATTGACCCACATGAGAAATTGTTAAGCATTGAAATGCATCCTGACGAATGGAGAAAATATTGGGGGGAAAGTTCAATGTCAATTTAATTCAATTAAAATTAGATCCCTGCGAGACGTTGTGACATTTCAAAGAGACACAGCCAAGGTTTGGTTGCATAAGGCCACATGGCTCGGTGCATTGTTCTACCACAGATGGTAGATAGAGTATATGCGAACATCACTGCTTCACACGTGGTGTATGCGTATGTGCGTACACTTTTGGTCAAAAGTTTGAGAACACCTACTCATTCAAGGGTTTTTCTTTATTTTTATTTTCTACATTATAGAATAATAGTGAAGACATCAAAACTATGAAATAACATATATGGAATCATGTAGTAACCAAAAAAGTGTTAAACAAATCAAAATATATTTTATATTTGAGATTCTTCAAATACCCACCCTTTGCCTTGATGACAACTTTGCACACTCTTGGCATTCTCTCAACCAGCTTCACCTGGAATGCTTTTCCAACAGTCTTGAAGGAGTTCGCACATATGCTGAGCACTTGTTGGCTGCTTTTCCTTCATTTTGCGGTCCGACTCATCCCAAACCATCTCAATTTGGTTGAGGTTGGGGAATTGTGGAGGTCAGGTCATCTGATGCAGCACTCCATCACTCTCCTTCTTGAAAAAATAGCCCTTACACAGCCTGGAGGTGTGTTGTGTCATTGTCCAGTTTAAAAACAAATGATAGTCCCTCTAAGCCCAAACCAGATGGGAGGGCGTATCGCTGCAGAATGCTGTGGTAGCCATGCTGGTTAAGTCTAAATAAATCACAGACAGTGTCACCAGCAAAGCACCCCCACACCATAACACCTCCTCCTCCATGCTTTACGGTGGGAAATACACATACAGAGATCATCCGTTCACCCACAACACATCTCACAAAGACACAGCGGTTAGAACCAAAACTCTCCAATTTGGACTCCAGACCAAGGGACACATTTCCAACGGTCTAATGTCCATTGCTCATGTTTCTTGGCCCAAGCAAGTCTCTTCTTATTATTGGTGTCCTTGAGTAGTGGTTTCTTTGCAGCAATTCGACCATGAAGGCCTGATTTTCACGCAGTCTCCTCTGAACAGTTGATTTTGAGATGTGTCTGTTACTTGAACTCTGTGAAGCATTTATTTGCCTGCAATTTCTGAGGCTGGTAACTCTAATGACCTTATCCTCTGCAATAGAGGTAACTCTGGGTCTTCCTTTCCTGTGGCGGTCCTCATGAGAGCCAGTTTCATCATAGCGCTTGATAGTTTTTTTGCGACTGCACTTGAAGAAACTTTCAAAGTTCTTAATGTTCCGTATTGACTGACCTTCATGTCTTAAAGTAATGATGGACTCTCATTTCTCTTTGCTTATTTGAGCTGTTCTTGCCATAATATGGACTTGGTATTTTACGAAATAGGGCTATCTTCTGTATACCCCATAACACAACTGATTGGCTCAAACGCATTAAGAAGGAAAGAAAATCCACAAATTAACTTTTAAGTTAATTGAAATGCATTCCAGGTGACTACCTCATGTAGCTAGTTGAGAGAATGCCAAGCGTGTGCAAAGCTGTCATCAAGGCAAAGGGTGGCTATTTGAAGAATCTCAAATATATATATTTGTTTAACACTTTTTTGGTTACTACATGATTCCATATGTGTTATTTCATAGTTTTGATATCTTCATTATTATTTTACAATGTAGAAAATAGTACAAATAAAGAAAAACCCTTGAATGAGTTTGTGTTCTAAAACTTTTTACCAGTAGTTTATGTGTGAGCATGTGTTGTTTGTGGGTGAATGTAAAAACATCAGGACCTTGGAGCATCTTTCTTTTCATGTGATGTGAGGCACAGTGCAACAATAGGATGTTGAAAATTGCTAAGGCCCCTTAGAGGCACCAAGACAGGTGTTAATGAGCATTGCCTGTTGGCTGATGTATAAGTACATTAAATATTATCTGACTTGTTGCCAGCTGCCATACTATCCTACTATCCTTTCATTACTCACTGCCAATTCAAGCTCCTTTTGCATATTGGTTTATCTTCAAGTGGAAGCGCTAGCTATAGCTAACTATCTTACGATCCTTACAAGCAAGCTAATTGTGTTGTACACATTGATTGTTTAAGAAACAGCCTGTAGCAGCTGTAAAACTAGGGTGAGATCATGTTTCTGCCATTCTCTCTTTTTTAATTTAGATGGAGCATGTTATTTAGATAGTTGTTACTAGCTGGCAATAGTGATTTACTTGGTGTGAATGTGCTAACTTTAGCTTTAAAGGAATTTTCCATTTACCTCGGCTGAAGTCAATTCACCCCAAAAAAATCTGGATATGTATTTCCCTTTTTTAGATACTCAACAGGCATATGTTGCATTTCTAATAGACATCACATCAAAATTAATATATCAAACTAATGATGAGACATATGATAATGTATGTAGATTGAGTGTGGCATTGTGTGCGAATGGTGCTAAAAAAGGTTCCATTTTGGGTTCTGACAAGACTGGGAATGAATTCACAATGGTACTCGGGGGCTATTATACCCAGGGGGTTTGATGCCAAAGAAGGGGGCTTGGGTGGCATTATCCTCAGCTAAGACCCCTAGGGAGATTGATGGGCATTCTAGCTCTTTCCCCAAATACGCTGAGACAGCCAGAGAATATTCCTTCAGGAATTGTTCAGAGGAAAAGCTTACAGGGAGAAAGGCAGTATGCTGTAGCACACGGCTAATATAAATATAATTCCGCATTGTGTTGTCCTTTTGGGAGTGGACAAAGGAATCCAGGTTTACAATACGAGGTGTAATTGATGTTATTTGGATGTTATGGGCTGTGCTTGAGAATACATGTTTCAGATTAATAGAATACTGCAGGTAATCGTCACGAGTTCCATTTTGCATTGAGATAGATACCTTACATTGTTTGAGGATAATTTGTCAATGAATGTGCACATATCCTCACATATGCAAGTGTATTCTATATTTTTATAGTGCAGCAATGACTTTGATTCATTTATTAAATCAATCTTAAAATCTAGCAAAGATATAGTAGTTAAAAGCAAAGACATACAAAAAAATTATAAAAAGCCGCAATTTTCTGTATTCTCAACAAAAACAAAGTTGTTAAATTTTATGTTTGCCCAGACCAAATAAGATCTCTCAGGCAAAAACTCTAGAGATAGCAAAGCAATGCTATGTATTGCTGACATTCACCCCTCATCTGTCAACTTTTATAAGTCTCTTGTCGGTCAACACTTTCTTTGTGATATTACAAATACTGAGAAGTAGGCGGAGGAGGAAAAAATATTTTATTGGATTGCTCGCAGATCCTTGGTCAGTAACCTTACAGACCTCTCTTTATTACTCAGTACCTTCAGAAAGTATTCATACCCCTTGACTTATTCCACATTTTGTTGTGTTACAGCCTGAATTCAAAATGGTTTCTCAAACTTCTACACACAATACCCCATAATGACAATGAAATACAGAAATATGTCATTTACATAAGTATTCACACCCCTGAGTCAGTACTTTGTAGAAGCACCTTTCGGCAGTGATTACAACTGTGAGTCTTTCTGGGTAAGGCTCTAAGAGCTTTCCACACTTGGATTGCACAACATTTTCCCATTATTCTTTTCAAAATTATTCAAGCTCTGTCAAATTGGTTGTTGATCATTGCTAGACAACCATTTTCAGGTCTTGTCATAGATTTCCATGTAGATTTAAGTCAAAACTGTAACTTGGCCACTCAGGAACATTCACTCTCTTCTTGGTAAGCAACTCCTGTGTAGATTTGGCCTTGTGTTTTAGGTTATTGTCCTGCCGAAAGGTGAATTAATCTCCCAGTGTCTGGTGGAAAGCAGTGTGAACCAGGTTTTCTTCTAGGATTTTGCCTGTGCTTAGCTCCATTCAGTTTCTTTTTTAACCTGAAAAAAACCCCAGTCCTTAACGATTACAAGCACACCGATAACATGATTCATCCATAACTATGCTTGAAAATATGGAGAGTGGTACTCCGTAATATGTTGTATTGGATTTGCCCCAAACATAACACTTTGTATTCACAACAAAAAGTTAATTGCTTTGCCACATTTTTTGCAGTATTACTAAAGTGCCTTGTTCCAAACGGGATGTATGTTTTGGAATATTTGTATTCTGTACAACCTTCCTTCTTTTCACTGTGTCAGTTAGGTTAGTATTGTGGAGTAACTACAATGTTGTTGATCCATCCTCAGTTTTATGCTATCACAGCCATTAAACTCTGTAACTGTTTTAAAGTCACCATTGGCCTCGTGGTGAAATCCCTGAGTGTTTTCCTTCCTCTCTGGCAACTGAGTTAGGAAGGACGCCTGTATCTTTGCAGTGACTGGTACACCATCCAAAGTGTAATTCATAACTTCACCATGCTCAATGGTACTGTATGTGTGTGTATGTACAGTGGGGAGAACAAGTATTTGATACACTGCCAATTTTGCAGGTTTTCCTACTTACAAAGCATGTAGAGGTCTGTAATTTTTATCATAGGTACACTTCAACTGTGAGAGACGGAATCTAAAACAAAAATCCAGAAAATCACATTGTATGATTTTTAATTAATTTGCATTTTATTGCATGACATAAGTATTTGATCACCTACCAACCAGTAAGAATTCCGGCTCTCACAGACCTGTTAGTTTTTCTTTAAGAAGCCCTCCTGTTCTTCACTCATTACCTGTATTAACTGCACCTGTTTGAACTCGTTACCTGTATAAAAGACACCTGTCCACACACTCAATCAAACAGACTCCAACCTCTCTACAATGGCCAAGACCAGAGAGCTGTGTAAGGACATCAGGGATAAAATTGTAGACCTGCACAAGGCTGGGATGGGCTACAGGACAATAGGCAAGCCGCTTGGTGAGAAGGCAACAACTGTTGGCGCAATTATTAGAAAATTGAAGAAGTTCAAGATGACGGTCAATCACCCTCGGTCTGGAGCTCCATGCAAGATCTCACCTTGTGGGGCATCAATGATCATGAGGAAGGTGAGGGATCAGCCCAGAACTACACGGCAGGACCTGGTCAATGACCTGAAGAGAGCTGGGACCACAGACTCAAAGAAAACCATTAGTAACACACTATGCCGTCATGGATTAAAATCCTGCAGCGCACGCAAGGTCCCACTGCTCAAGCCAGTGCATGTCCAGGCCCGTCTGAAGTTTGCCAATGACCATCTGGATGATCCAGAGGAGGAATGGGAGAAGGTCATGTGGTCTGATGAGACAAAAATATAGCTTTTTGGTCTAAACTCCACTCGCCGTGTTTGGAGGAAGAAGAAGGATGAGTACAACCCCAAGAACACCATCCCAACCGTGAAGCATGGAGGTGGAAACATCATTCTTTGGGGATGCTTTTCTGCAAAGGGGACAGGACGAATGCACCGTATTGAGGGGAGGATGGATGGGGCCATGTATCGCGAGATCTTGGCCAACAACCTCCTTCCCTCAGTAAGAGCATTGAAGATGGGTCGTGGCTGGGTCTTCCAGCATGACAACGACCCGAAACACACAACCAGGGCAACTAAGGAGTGGCTCCGTAAGAAGCATCTCAAGGTCCTGGAGTGGCCTAGCCAGTCTCCAGACCTGAACCCAATAGAAAATCTTTGGAGGGAGCTGAAAGTCTGTATTGCCCAGCTACAGCCCCGAAACCTGAAGGATCTGGAGAAGGTCTGTATGGAGGAGTGGGCCAAAATCCCTGCTGCAGTGTATGCAAACCTTGTCAAGACCTA
Organism: Coregonus lavaretus; assembly: GCF_964263955.1. Taxonomy (NCBI): domain Eukaryota; kingdom Metazoa; phylum Chordata; class Actinopteri; order Salmoniformes; family Salmonidae; genus Coregonus; species Coregonus lavaretus. The sequence continues at coordinate 29,554,536 of NC_140016.1, read as the reverse complement.
CAGGAAACGCATGAGCTCTGTAATTGCAAACAAAGGTTTCTGTACCAAATATTAAGTTCTGCTTTTCTGATGTATCAAATACTTATGTCATGCAATAAAATGCAAATTAATTACTTAAAAATCATACAATGTGATTTTCTGGATTTTTGTTTTAGATTCCGTCTCTCACAGTTGAAGTGTACCTATGATAAAAAGTACAGACCTCTACATGCTTTGTAAGTAGGAAAACCTGCAAAATACAGTAGGGAGAACAAGTATGGGGAGAACAAGTATTTGATACACTGCCGATTTTGCAGGTTTTTCTACTTACAAAGCATGTAGAGGTCTGTACTTTTTATCATAGGTACACTTCAACTGTGAGAGACGGAATCTAAAACAAAAATCCAGAAAATCACATTGTATGATTTTTAAGTAATTAATTTGCATTTTATTGCATGACATAAGTATTTGATACATCAGAAAAGCAGAACATAATATTTGGTACAGAAACCTTTGTTTGCAATTACAGAGATCATACGTTTCCTGTAGGTCTTGACCAGCTTTGCACAGGGATTTTGGCCCACTCCTCCATACAGACCTTCTCCAGATCCTTCAGGTTTCGGGACTGTCGCTGGGCAATACGGACTTTCAGCTCCCTCCAAATATTTTCTATTGGGTTCTGGTCTGGAGACTGGCTAGGCCACTCCAGGACCTTGAGATGCTTCTTACGGAGCCACTCCTTAGTTGCCCTGGCTGTGTGTTTCGGGTCGTTGTCATGCTGGAAGACCCAGCCACGACCCATCTTCAATGCTCTTACTGAGGGAAGGAGGTTGTTGGCCAAGATCTCGCAATACATGGCCCCTTCCATCCTCCCCTCAATACGGTGCAGTCGTCCTGTCCCCTTTGCAGAAAAGCATCCCCAAATAATGATTTTTCCACCTCCATGCTTCACGGTTGGGATGGTGTTCTTGGGGTTGTACTCATCCTTCTTCTTCCTCCAAACACGGCGAGTGGAGTTTAGACCAAAAAGCTCTATTTTTGTCTCATCAGACCACATGACCTTCTCCCATTCCTCCTCTGGATCATCCAGATGGTCATTGGCAAACTTCAGACGGGCCTGGACATGCGCTGGCTTGAGCAGGGGGACCTTGCGTGCGCTGCAGGATTTTAATCCATGACGGCGTAGTGTGTTACTAATGGTTTTCTTTGAGACTGTGGTCCCAGCTCTCTTCAGGTCATTGACCAGGTCCTGCCGTGTAGTTCTGGGCTGATCCCTCACCTTCCTCATGATCATTGATGCCCCACGAGGTGAGATCTTGCATGGAGCCCCAGACCGAGGGTGATTGACCGTCATCTTGAACTTCTTCCATTTTCTAATAATTGCGCCAACAGTTGTTGCCTTCTCACCAAGCTGCTTGCCTATTGTCCTGTAGCCCATCCCAGCCTTGTGCAGGTCTACAATTTTAACCCTGATGTCCTTACACAGCGCTCTGGTCTTGGCCATTGTGGAGAGGTTGGAGTCTGTTTGATTGAGTGTGTGGACAGGTGTCTTTTATACAGGTAACGAGTTCAAACAGGTGCAATTAATACAGGTAATGAGTGCAGAACAGGAGGGCTTCTTAAAGAAAAACTAACAGGTCTGTGAGAGCCGGAATTCTTACTGGTTGGTAGGTGATCAAATACTTATGTCATGCAATAAAATGCAAATTAATGACTTAAAAATCATACAATGTGATTTTCTGGATTTTTGTTTTAGATTCCTTCTCTCACAGTTGAAGTGTACCTATGATAAAAATTACAGACCTCTACATGCTTTGTAAGTAGGAAAACCTGCAAAATCGGCAGTGTATCAAATACTTGTTCTCCCCACTGTATATATACACACACACACACACTACCGGTCAAAAGTTTTAGATCACCTACTAATTCAAGGGTTTTTCTTTATTTTTACTATTTTCTACATTGTAGAATAATGGTGAAAACATCAAAACTATGAAATAACACATATGGAATCATGTAGTAACCAAAAAAGTGTTAAACAAATCAATATATATTTTATATTTGAGATTCTTCAAATAGCCACACTTTGCCTTGATGACAGCTTTGCATACTCTTGGTATTCTCTCAACCAGCTTCACCTGGAATGCTTTTCCAACAGTCTTGAGGCCAGGTCATCTGATGCAGCATTCCATCCCTCTCTTTCTTGGTAAAATTGCCCTTACATAGCCTGGAGGTGTGTTGGGTCATTGTCGTGTTGAAAAACAAATGATAGTACCTCTAAGCCCAGACCAGATGGGACAGCGTATCGCTGCATAATGCTGTCGTAGCCATGCTGGTTAAGTGTGCCTTGAATTTTAAATAAATCACAGACATTGTCACCAGCAAAACTTTCAAAGTTCTTTAAATGTTCCGTATTGACTGACTGACCTTCATGTCTTAAAGTAATGATGGACTGTCATTTCTCTTTGCTTATTTGAGCTGTTCTTGACATAATATGGACTTGGTCTTTTACGAAATAGGGCTATATTCTGTATACCCCCCCTACCTTGTCACAACACAACTGATTGGCTCAAACGCATTAAGAAGGAAAGAAATTCCACAAATTAACTTTTAACAAGGCACCTGTTAATTGAAATGCATTCCAGGTGACTACCTCATGAAGCTGGTTGAGAGAATGCCAAGAGTGTGCAAAGCTGTCATCAAGGCAATGGGTGGCTATTTTAAGAATCTCAAATATAAAATATATTTTGATTTGAATATAAAATATATTTTGATTTGTTTAACACTTTTTTGGTTACTACATGATTCAATTTTTCCAAATTTCTAAGGGACCCCAAACTTTTGAACGGTAGTGTATGTTATTTCATAGTTTTGATGTCCACTATTATTCTACAATGTAAAAAATAGTAAAAATAAAGAAAAACCCTTGAATGAGTAGGTGTTCTAAAAGTTTTGACCGGTAGTGAATATAAACATAATTCCACTTTGACATTATGTGGTAGTGTGTCTAGGCCAGTGACAAAACATCTCAATTTAATCAATTTTAAATATGGGCTGTAACGCAACAAAATTTGGAAAAAGTCAAGGGTTGTGAATACTGTCTGAAGGCACTGTATGTGGTCCTATCGTTTGACCCTTTCACCTAGTGATCTTACAATGTTAGACAAGTAAACAGACATTCTGCAAATGTCAGTCTCTCTTGCACTGCCAGGCAGCTTTTCTTTGAATTGTGTGTTGTGTTCGGTACCATCTGGCACTCGACAGAAGCTACATTTCATTCGCTTTCATCTGAACTAATCAGCTTTCTGTTTTCCTCAGGTTTTATCCATTGTGATGGTGAGTTAATTGTGAATGAGTTATCATTACGTTCTGTTGTCACAGTAATGGAAATTACCTTGTTGTTCCCATATTTCAGACAAAAGGAATCCATACATGAAGCATAGTCCAGATGTTCCAACTTCATTATGGTTTTCTGAAAATAACCTGCCACTCCAAGGCTTTGCACATATCACAGAGGTTGAAATATATTTTCACGCTTTACTCTATTCCCTTAATTTGTCCATTGGCATAAAAAGCGCAGCAATTTAACATCATGGCACAATCGCAATGCCGTCAACGGACTTGTATTAGAACAATTTAGCTATAACTATTCACTGTATTGATGTCAACTGGCGATTGGAATGTTCACTGCATTTGCCGTTAAGAAATATGAAAAAAACGAAGGCCAGGTAGCTTAGTGGTTAAGAGCGTTGTGCCAGTAACCCGAGCCAACTAGGTGAAAAATCTGTTGATGTGCCCTTGAGCAAGGCACTTAACCCTAATTGCTCCTGTAAGTCGCTCTGGATAAGAGCGTCTGCTAAATGACGTAAATGTAATTACATTTTAAGTCTACAAAGACAAAGAGTGGTTGATGGACAGCGTTGCAATAATTGCCCTGGCAGCAAGTGACTGCTGCTGCTGTGCTTGTGTTGAGCGCAGATCTGACTCATATGAAAAGCCTAGGCCTCATGTTGTTTGCTGTAGGGAGTGTATACATCAATGGCACCCCAGCAGACTAATGAACAAGATATTGGATTTCCCCCAACTTCTCTTTCTAAGGGGGCTTTGAAGTTGATCACTTTTGTTTTGTCAGTATCCACAAATCCCTCAGACCTTTCCTTCCCTTGACCTTCCAAATATGTATGGCCAAGGCTCTAAATGAACATTTTTCTACTTTAAAAAGTTAGGCGCACAACATACAATTTAGGAGCACCAGAAAAAAAGATTTTAAGGGCAATTTTCAACCTCATTTTGATAATCTTCAGCACAATACCAGTGTCTACATACGTCTATATAACTGCGCATTTTATACATTTTGTAGAAAATAAAGTAAAAAGGTTTGACCCGATGACATCAAAAGTTAAACCATTTTAAAAACAGTGATTTTCAAACACTATGGCATTTGCGGTGACGTGGGGAGTAAGACAATGTGGAGCAAGAAACTTCTTGCAGGTTTCGAAAATCAGTTTTTCTTACTTTTAACCGTGATGTCACAGAGAAGCATTTTTTTGGGGGACCTTATCTTTTTAACCACTGACCAAAGAAACGTGCCATTTTCAAATATGTAGACACTGGTATGGTGCTGTAGATAATGAATGAGGTTGAAAAGTGGTGGAATTGCCCTTTAAAATCGATTGAGATATAGCCTATATTAATTATGGCTACTTCTGAAGCACATGTTGTTCCCCCCAAAATTATATATAACTCTTTAGATACATTTGTTTATTATAAAAAGCTAAAATGTTGATACAAATACCTGTCATTGAACTTAAAAAGTCATTTGTGGAATATTAGGTCGTTACATGATGTAAAAGCACTATTTTCCTATTGAGATGCATTACATCGAAAATTGTACACTGTCTCTTTAAAGCTGAAATATGTAACTTTTTGGGTGACCTGACCAAATTAACATAGAAATGTGAGTTATAGATCTGTAATTCTCATTGAAAGCAAGTCTAAGAAGCGGTAGATCTGTTCTATGCTTTTCATTCTTAAGTTTGGTTTTTGAATTAAACTTTTTGTACAAAAAACAACAACAATATTTTGGGTTATTGAACAGATATTTCAAAGCAGTTTAGATGGTACAATAATTCTCTACACTTGTTTTGTCACAACCTGAAATTAGGCAAACTATTAAAATTTTTGCAACCAGGAAATGGCAGAGCATCAAGTTTGTGATGACTACATGCAAGATATGTCATACATTCATTGCTATGATCATTGCTCCTGAAGAAGCGATACCTTTTCCTTTCTTTCTGTGCCCTCAAATGTTTGGATATACTGCTAAGGTCACCAGGTTGTTAGCTAGCTAGCTAATGAGGTAACAAACATGACTGAACAAGGTGTAAAATACAGTAAATGGTTAACAGCGAATAGTTTTAGAATAGCCCGCAACATGGTTTATGATTGTAAAATGTGGCCACCAATCCTCAACAGGAATAAAAAATGTTGCGCTGGTAAAATATGGGTCAGATCATTTGAACTGTTTCCCAACAAACAATATTACATTGTCACGACTTTCTGACGTCGTAACTTTTCGTACCACTTACGTAACAATCTTACGTATACCCGGAAGAGTGAAGTTCCTATTTTTGTTGCTACAATGTAACTTGCTTACGTTGTAATTTCGTCATCAGTACGTCATGACGTTATGTAATTAAGGTTGCCTATTCATCATTTGCCAACTATTCCCAGCCTTTTAGGTATTTGGTTATGCAATGTTTATTTTTGCACTTGCAAACCAGTCCATCCATTCAGCCTAGGTACCACAGCTAGCCTACCTGTTATACTTTCTGTCCACTCCTGGTCTTATCTGCAGTATCAACTATATCAAATCCCATTTAGCGATTGTGCATGGTGTGGTTCTATATAGTTCTTAAATAAGAGAACACTTTGTAGAGAGTTAGCTAAAGGTGCAATATGCAGAAATCGCTCTGCCATTGCCTGGTTGCTAAATTTCTAATAGTTCACCTAATTTCAGTTTGTGACAAAACAAGCAATGTAAAGTGTAGAGAATCAGTGTGCAATCTAAACCGCTGTGAAATATATTTTCAATAACCACACATTTAGCATTTTCTGCTGTTTGAAGCTAGTGTACAACACCGAAAGTAAAAGACGCAAATACTAAACTTGAAAACGGGAAGCATAGAAATAGGGCACATAAAACAGATACAGTGGGGAAAAAAAGTATTTAGTCAGCCACCAATTGTGCATGTTCTCCCACTTAAAAAGATGAGAGAGGCCTGTAATTTACATCATAGGTACACGTCAACTATGACAGACAAAATGAGGAAAAAAAATCCAGAAAATCACATTGTAGGATTTGTTATGAATATATTTGCAAATTATGGTGGAAAATAAGTATTTGGTCAATAACAAAAGTTTCTCAATACTTTGTTATATACCCTTTGTTGGCAATGACACAGGTCAAACGTTTTCTGTAAGTCTTCACAAGGTTTTCACACACTGTTGCTGGTATTTTGGCCCATTCCTCCATGCAGATCTCCTCTAGAGCAGTGATGTTTTGGGGCTGTCGCTGGGCAACACAGACTTTCAACTCCCTCCAAATATTTTCTATGGGTTTGAGATCTAGAGACTGGCTAGGCCACTCCAGGACCTTGAAATGCTTCTTACGAAGCCACTCCTTCGTTGCCCGGGCGGTGTGTTTGGGATCATTGTCATGCTGAAAGACCCAGCCACGTTTCATCTTCAATGCCCTTGCTGATGGAAGGAGGTTTTCACTCAAAATCTCACGATACATGGCCCCATTCATTCTTTCCTTTACACGGATCATTCGTCCTGGTCCCTTTGCAGAAAAACAGCCCCAAAGCATGATGTTTCCACCCCCATGCTTCACAGTAGGTATGGTGTTCTTTGGATGCAACTCAGCATTCTTTGTCCTCCAAACACGACGAGTTGAGTTTTTACCAAAAAGTTATATTTTGGTTTCATCTGACCATATGACATTCTCCCAATCCTCTTCTGGATCATCCAAATGCACTCTAGCAAACTTCAGACGGGCCTGGACATGTACTGGCTTAAGCAGGGGGACACGTCTGGCACTGCAGGATTTGAGTCCCTGGCGGCGTAGTGTGTTACTGATGGTAGGCTTTGTTACTTTGGTCCCAGCTCTCTGCAGGTCATTCACTAGGTCCCCCCGTGTGGTTCTGGGATTTTTGCTCACCCCACGGGGTGAGATCTTGCGTGGAGCCCCAGATCGAGGGAGATTATGAGTGGTCTTGTATGTCTTCCATTTCCTAATAATTGCTCCCACAGTTGATTTCTTCAAACCAAGCTGCTTACCTATTGCAGATGCAGTCTTCCCAGCCTGGTGCAGGTCTACAATTTTGTTTCTGGTGTCCTTTGACAGCTCTTTGGTCTTGGCCATAGTGGAGTTTGGAGTGTGACTGTTTGAGGTTGTGGACAGGTGTCTTTTATACTGATAACAAGTTCAAACAGGTGCCATTAATACAGGTAACGAGTGGAGGACAGAGGAGCCTCTTAAAGAAGAAGTTACAGGTCTGTGAGAGCCAGAAATCTTGCTTGTTTGTAGGTGACCAAATACTTATTTTCCACCATAATCTGCAAATAAATAAATTAAAAATCCTACAATGTGATTTTCTGGATTTTTTTTCTCAATTTGTCTGTCATAGTTGACGTGTACCAATGATGAAAATTACAGGCCTCTCTCATCTTTTTAAGTGGGAGAACTTGCACAGTTGGTGGCTGACTAAATACTTTTTTTCCCCACTGTATACAGCTTCTTAGACTTGCTTTCAATGACAGATCTATAACTCACTTTTCTTTGTGAATTTGGTCAGGTCGCACAAAATTATATATTGCAGCTTTAAGCCTAACCCAGACAAAGGGTTTAAGGAATTTAATATTGATACTGGGTTCTGGACTACATACTCCTTGACTGCATTAAGCTATATTTTAAATCAAAATTGGATCGACTGTGTCCTGGTTTGCAGGTGCTTAAAAAACTTAGGATGGACCACAAATATGCAACCTTTGTGTGTAATTTCATCAAGCAATCAAAATCAAACAATGGGAGGATATTAATTGCCATTTATACATTCAATGAAAGTGAAACCCACCTCCTACAAGGTATAGATTGTATCCCTACTTAGACCTGAGGTAGCAGACAGTCTAAATCTAGATTAGTGGCAATGTAGGACTACTAAAACCATTTGTAAGACATCATTTTAGTTAGTCCAGCATAAAGGTGCAGTTTAGTGTACGATAAGGCTTAATCTGTGTTTGTGAAAACACCCCAATATCTATTACCATTGCTTGCCAGAAGTAACTGTGTTGAAATTCAACTCACGTTTGATAACAATGTACACTGTTGGGTTTAACAGTGCCCTTTTCCCCCCTTTTCCTTGCAGTGCTTCCAAACACGGCTGGAGGCGATGGTCCTAATTGCCTGCCCCGCACAGTCTCCCGGGTTGGCCCCACCAATCAGGCTGAGATGGTGAGTCTGCAACGTAAGTAACACAGAAATAGGGTTTTTATATAGAGAGACCCCTTTTAATTAACTATATCAGTAGTTATCATTAACCGTTGTACCAGTCATATATCAACAATAGTCTTAATCAACAGTAAATTACTATATTCTCACTCTGAAAGTTGTCGAGCTTGGAAACTTCAAGCACCCAATCACTTGTAAATGAACTCAAGGCCACAGATAATTCATTTTAAGGTTTTATTTAATGGATTAAGTAAGTTGGAAAATGAGGTAGTTAACAGATACGATGGTAAGGCAGGGTATAAGCTAATGGAATACAACACAGTTACTGAGGTGAGAATCTCCACAGGTCAATATAAAATAACTTCCGTACTCAAACTCAGCAAATACGACAGTACAGTCGTGGTCAAAAGTTTTGAGAATGACACAAGTATTGGTCTTCACAAAGTTCGCTGCTTCAGTGTTATAAGATATTTTTGTCAGATGTTACTATGGTATACTGAAGTATAATTACAAGCATTCCATAAGTGTCAAAGGCTTTTATTGACAATTACATTAAGTTAATGTAAAGAGTCAATATTTGCAGTGTTGACCCTTCTTTTTCAAGACCTCTGCAATCCGCCTTGGCATGCTGTCAATTAACTTCTGGGCCACATCCTGACTGATGGCAGCCCATTCTTGCATAATCAATGTTTGGAGTTTGTCAGAATTTGTGGGTTTTTGTTTGTCTACCAGCCTCTTGAGGATCGACCACAAGTTCTCAATGGGATTAATGTCTGGGGAGTTTACTGGCCATGGACCCATAATTTGGATGTTTTGTTCCCCGAGCCACTTAGTTATCACTTTTGCCTTATGGCAAGGTGCTCCATCATGCTGGAAAAGGCATTGGTCGTCACCAAACTGTTCTTGGATGGTTGGGAGAAGTTGCTCTCGGAGGATGTGTTGGTACCATTCTTTATTCATGGCTGTGTTCTTAGGCAAAATTGTGAGTGAACCTACTCCCTTGGCTGAGAAGCAACCCCACACATGAATGGTCTCAGGATGCTTTACTGTTGGCATGACACAGGACTGATGGTAGCGCTCACCTTGTCTTCTCCGGACAAGGTGTTTTCCGGATGCCCCAAACAATCGGAAAGGGGATTCATCCGAGAAAATGACTTTACCCCAGTCCTCAGCAGTCCAATCCCTGTACCTTTTGCAGAATATCAGTCTGTCCCTGATGTTTTTCCTGGAGAGAAGTGGCTTCTTTTCTGCCCTTCTTGACACCAGGCCATCCTCCAAAAGTCTTCGCCTCACTGTGCGTGCAGATGCACCTGCCTGCTGCCATTCCTGAGCAAGCTCTGCACTGGTGGTGCCCCGATCCCGCAGCTGAATCAACTTTAGGAGAGGATCCTGGCCCTTTTCTGGACTTTCTTGGGCGCCCTGACACCTTCTTCACAACAATTGAACCTCTCTCCTTGAAGTTCTTGATGATCCGATAAATGGTTGATTTAGGTGCAATCTTACTAGCAGCAATATCCTTGCCTGTGAAGCCCTTTTTGTGCAATGCAATGATGACGGCACGTGTTTCCATGCAGGTAACCATGGTTAACAGAGGAAGAACAATGATTTACAATGTGGTCCTCTGTAGCTCAGCTGGTAGAGCACGGCGCTTGTAACGCCAAGGTAGTGGGTTCGATCCCCGGGACCACCCATACGCAAAAAAAACACAAAAAAACATGTATGCACGCATGACTGTAAGTCGCTTTGGATAAAAGCGTCTGCTAAATGGCATATTATAATTTATATTATTATTTCACACACCATCCTCCTTTTAATGCTTCCAGTCTGTTATTCTAACTCAATCAGCATGACAGAGTGATCTCCAGCCTTGTCCTCGTCAACACTCTCACCTGTGTTAACGAGATAATCACTGACATGATGGCAGCTGGTCCTTTTGTGGCAGGGCTGAAATGCAGTGGAAATGTTTTTTGGGGATTAAGTTCATTTTCATGGCAAAGAGGGACTTTGCAATTAATTGCAATTCATATGATCACTCTTCATGACTTTCTGGAGTATATGCAAATTGCCATCATAAAAACTGAGGCAGCAGACTTTGTGAAAATTAGTATTTGTGTCATTCTCAAAACTTTCGACTGTACATACATTCACAAGACTTTTGAGGACAAGATGGTCTTATCAATTGAGAGGGAAAATATGCGAGGCTCCACCAACACTTCACAAGTGTGACATTATAGTTTCATCAACCAGGAATCGCCAGTGGGCTAGGCCATCAGTTCGCATCCAAATGTGGACAATGTAGCGACAGTGTTAATCATGATATGTAATTAAGACTAACAGTCTTACAATAATCAGTTACTGCCATCACTTTTACACTGACACAGCGTCACACAAAAGGGGGATTGAATGCAATGGGGTATTTACGTAAATTCAAGTGTCGTCTGGTTCAGTTGAGTTTCCGTTATGATGGAGTGGTACACAGGCAAAAGGGGTCAGTGGTCCTGGCATTGGAGCTTTCGGTCAAAGAAGCTACTTCCCTCGTTGGATCTCATACGCAAGGAGCCCCCTTTGTCTCTCGGTTCAATTGTCAATTTGTTCAGTCCAAAGAGATAGGGTTTAAGGCACTAGGCTGCAATGTAAGGTTTTGGTTCCCTTTTTGAGAGAGATAAAGACTCAGCGGTTTGTCGTGAGCGATCAGTGTGTTTTTCTATTTCTATTTAATGAAGATACCAGTTGAGGACCTGTGAGGCGTCTGTTTCTCAAACTAGACACTCTAATGTATTTGTCCTCTTGCTCAGTTGTGCACCGGGGCCTCCCACTCCTCTTTCTATTCTGGTTAGAGCCAGTTTGCACTGTTCTGTGAAGGGAGTAGTACACAGTGTTGTATGAGATCTTCAGTTTCTTGGCAATTTCTCGCATGGAATAGCCTTCTTTCTCAGAACAAGAATAGACTGACGAGTTTCAGAAGAAAGTTCTTTGTTTCTGGTCATTTTGAGCCTGTAATCGAACCCACAATTGCTGACGCTCCAGATACTCAACTAGTCTCAACAAGGCCAGTTTTATTGCTTCTTTAATCAGCACAACAGTTTTCAGCTGTGCTAACATAATTGCAAAAGGGTTTTCTAAAGATCAATTAGCCTTTTAAAATGATAAACTTGGATTAGCAAACACAACGTGCCATTGGAACACATGACTGATGGTTGCTGATAATGGGCGTCTGTACGCCTATGTAGATATTCCATTACAAATCAGCCATTTCCAGCTACAATAGCCATTTACAACATTAACAATGTCTAAATGTCTGTATTTCTGATCAATTTCATGTTATTTTAATGGACAAAAAAAAAATGTTTCTTTCGAAAACAAGGACATTTCTAAGTGACCCCAAACTTTTGAATGGTAGTGCATAAGGAATCATGTAGTAACCAAAAAAGTGTTAAACAAATCAATATATATTTTATATTTCAGGTTCTTCAAAGTAGCCACCCTTTGCCTTGATGACAGCTTTGCACACTCTTGGCATTCTCTCAACCAGCTTCATGAGGAATGCTTTTCCAACTCATCCCAAACCATCTCAATTGGGTTGAGGTCGGGTGATTGTGGAGGCCAGGTCATCTGATGCAGCACTCCATCACTCTCCTTGGTCAAATGGCCATTACACAGCCTAGAGGTGTGTTTTGGGTCATTGTCCTGTTGAAAAACAAATGATAGTCCCACTAAGCGCAAACCAGATGGGATGGTAATTCGCTGCAGAATGCTGTGGTAGCCATGCTGGTTAAGTGTGCCTTGAATTCTAAATAAATCACCAACAGTGTCACCAGCAAAGCACCATCACACCTCCTCCTCCATGCTTCATGGTGGGAACCACACATGCGGAGATCATCCGTTCACCTACTCTGCGTCTCACAAAGACACCGTGGTTGGAACCAAAAATCTCAAATTTGGACTCATCAGACCAAAGGACAGATTTCCACCGGTCTAATGTCCATTGATCGTGTTTCTTGGCCCAAGCAAGTCTCTTATTATTATTGGTGTCCTTTATTAGTGGTTTCTTTGCAGCAATTCGACCATGAAGGCCTGATTCACGCAGTCTCCTCTGAACAGTTGATGTTGAGATGTGTATGTTACATCAACTCTGTGAAGCATTTATTTGGGCTGCAATCTGAGGTGCAGTTAACTCTAATGAACTTATCCTCTGAAGCAGAGGTAACTCTGGGTCTTCCTTTCCTGTGGCGGTCCTCATGAGAACCAGTTTAATCATAGCGCTTAATGGTATTTGCAACTGCACTTGAAGAAACTTTCAAAGTTCTTGGAATTTTCTGGATTGACTGACCTTCATGTCTTAAATTAATGATGGACTGTTGTTTTATTTTTGCTTATTTGAGCTGTTCTTGCCATAATATGGACTTGGTCTTTTACCAAATAGGGCTATCTTCTGTATATCACCCCTACCTTGTCACAACACAACTGATTGGTTCAAACAAATTAACTTTTAATAAGGTACACCTGTTAATTAAAATGCATTCCAGGTGACTACCTCATGAAGCTGGTTGACAAAATGGCAAGAGAGTGCAAAGCTGTCATCAAGGCAAAGGGTGGCTACTTTGAAGAATCTCAAAAATAAAATATATTTTGATTTTTTTAACACTTTTTTTGGTTACTACATGATTCAATATGTGTTATTTCATAGTTTTGATGTCTTCACTATTATTTTACAATGTAGAAAATAGTTAAAAAATAAAGAAAAACCCTTGAATGAGTAGGTGTGTGCAAACTTTTGACTGGTACTGTATAAAAGGTCTCTAGCTAACGTTAACCTAAGTACACTAACTACTACTTACTTAACAGAAACAAACTTATTACTAACTATGCTAATTGACTATACTAATTTGTAAAAACTAAAGCTGATTGTTAGTTACTAAAAAGGCAGTCTGAAGCTGAGGTAAAGATGTTGAAGAAGTGCAGCTAGTAGTAAAAACGTTTGCTACTAACTGACAAGAAATGGCTGGACTAGCTAGTTAATATGCGCGTGCGCAGTGACAATTTGCATTGAATATGCACTGAAGTGTGCTGCTGAATTGGTAGTGTAGTGTTGTCTAGATAGAATAGACTGGGAAAGGGTAATGTTGTTAGATGATATGAATATGGAAATTGTATTAATTGTAATGTCTGATTATTTATTGAGCAAACCTGAAGTTGATAATTTTGGCTAGGAAATGTGATGTGGAGCTATATCAGACTGTTGCACGGATCGTATGAACACCAACTCTTTCCCAAGAGTAGCTGTGGCCTGGACTCCAGAGGGTAGAATACAGGAGATGAATTGGGGATGTTACAATATTGACTCTCTCCCCCATCTACCTCCTTCCTCCCCGCTCTTTCTCCTCCCATCTACCCACCCTCTCCCTCCCCTTCTCTCTCTCTTCCTCTCTTCCTTTTCTCTCCCGCTGACACTGAGGAAGATCCAGGGGGAACATGGAGTGACTGGTTCCTTTAAGGACCCCCCCTAGCTGACTGGGCTACAGAAACACAAACCCAAAGAGAATGAGTAAGAGAAGGTACAGTCACACACACACGGCCTGTGTTCTGATTGGTGTATCTCTGTATGTGTTTGATTTGTGATTGGCAGGGACTGTGCTCCGTTTGTGTTCACCTCTGACATTGCCTATATGTCATCAGAAAACCTTCCAGTCACTTCCATGACTTTGTGGACCTGTGCTGTGAGGCCTACAACCTACAAATATGTTTGATGCCCTGAGACCTCACTAGTCTGAGGCTGCCAGCACAAAGGACAGGCTACTTGGACTTCCCCAAGCTCTGGAAAAGAGCTTAACATTAAAGGGCAGCCAACGTGTCCTCCAGCAACGCAAGGTCAGTTGGCCTCTTCAGTCCACAGGTCAGTAAAATGGTCCGCATGACCACACAGAGGACAGGCCACATGGACTTCCCCAAACTCTTGAAAAGAGGAAGTCAACATTAAAGGACAATTTCAGTGTCGAGGTCCGTCACCTGTTGAACCGGAAAACAATCCAGGGTTTCAACTAAGTTCTCCTTCAGTTGGTAGTAGAGATACGCACCGTTTTCAGGAGAGTGTGGGCAGTTGTGGATGGCAATGGCTTTGCAGCAATTTCAGTAACTTGTCCACAGCATTGTGCTTCACCTGGAACTCACTAATCCAAGCTGCCAGGTCTATGGCCAATGATGGGTCCTCAGGGATGCTGTCTAGTTCTGAGTCACTACTCATGGCTGAAGCCCCTGCCATTCTGGGGGGTGACCCACCCACATCCCCCCTTAGATCCACCCCGGCTCCCTTGGACACACCCATTGCCCTGGTAGGGCAAAGAGGAAGGATGTGCACCGGCAGTCCTTCCTGCCTCCAAGGCCTGCCCCAGAAAGTGCGGAGGTGAGTTTTACTATAATAAGAGAAGCTAATCTTGAGTCAACTGGAAATGTAATCTTAATTTTCTCTCTTTCTTTATCTCTTTCTCTCTCCCTCTCGTAAATGCAGCTGCTGATTCTAGAGAGATGGCTTGCCACTCAACAAGGATCAGTAGCGGTGGATTGGCCGGACGCTGTTTACCAAGAGCAGCACAGGAAGGTCCCAATTCATCATGGACAGGGGTATTGCAGGAGTAGCCCCTCGTTCATTGCCCTTGTTCACACTAAACATTTTCAGGCGAGTTGGTGAGAAATGACTGGAGCAATGTCAACGTCAAGAGGACTCTCTGAAAGAATCCCATTATCCGTTTACACTGTGCATTTGATATGCATTTTACATGCACTTTTCGTAGCATTTGCCAACGAAATGTGAAAATACTCTGGATACATTCAGTAACATAGTAAGAATATTCACGGTAAATTTGGGATAGGTGCAACATGAGACAAAACAATGAAATGGGTTTGAGTAAGAGGTCTAAGAGGTCTAACTGGTTTATCCAAGTGGCCACAAACCTCTCCAAAGTGTCTAATTTCAATGCACTTTTATGACTCAAGGAAAGAGCCTTCAAGTATTAGGTGCGTGTTTTTAGCTCTCCTAGCTTTGCCGTTGAGGAAATGAAGCAAGCACACTTATAGTTTTTGTTTGAATTACAGCACTACATCCCCACCATCACACAATTACAGTTGTTGTTTACGCAATCCAAAAACGTTCCATTATACAGTAGATTGCAATCTTTTTCAGGTGGGCATAATTTGAAAGCTTATTCTATTGCCAATATGACTAGCTAAGTTATAAAACATATTATAGTGTAAGGTTTTCACAAGTCACTTCAGAGAAACAGATTGTAACTTTGGTGCACATAGAATGGAGTCCATGGCTAATTTTCTTCACAAACAGTCTCATTTCTGTTGCTGTTCAGAACAACCCAGGGTAAGACGCCATGTCATCGTGTAACTGTACATCAATCATAGCGGTGATCAACATTGATACTGTAAATGGCATATGATATGGAAATGTGAAGTACTCATGGCTGTGTGGTTTGCTTCTATGACATCAAAGCGGTATGTATTATAGTACTCAACATCTCATCTTTTCAGAACACATCGGCTCATCTTGATTTACAGGATTTCTCTCACTTAACAAAACATGTGCGAAAGTACCACAATTAGCGAGAGGGATGGGTGCATCTTCTTTTTGTTCAATGTGTTTTTTAAGTCTGTTTTATTGGATAGGATAGGGAGAGAGGAATTTAGGCGGTTACTTCAGTCTGTATAGGGGATGAGTGTAAAGGGTTAACATATTGTGAGAAATGTGCTTATTCTTTACATTGTGCTTCTGCAACTACATAAATAACACTTCATTCCTGGATAAGTTTTTAATGAAATGTTTCGTATGTGTCTTTATAGATCTTAAGATGGGCCACTGTACCGGCACTCTGGGATATAATGTGTAAACAAGTGCAAGGACCTGATACTCCTTTAAAAGCTCCAATCCGGAGTTGACGAAATGACGCCATTGCCGCCCCATGTTTGTCCTGTCCCATTTGATTTTCCCATCTAGTCATGTATTAGGCTTGGATAGGTGTTGTGATGCAATAGGAGGTTTAGAAGGCCTTTTCAAAGAATTACATTTTTAAGGAAATTATTTAATGGCATACATTTAAACGCATACATGCCAAACCATTTATCAATTCTATCAGTGCTGTATCAATTTTATGTTTGTCAAAGTCATTATAGGGAAAAATAAGACTAGTCTATGTTCTACTCATGATAATTCACTCTTCCTTTGCCATCTGCATTCCCCCCAAATTAACTTTTAACAAGGCACACCTGTCAATTGAAATGCATTCCAGGTGACTACCTCATGAAGCAGGTTGAGAGAATGCCAAGAATGTGCAAAGCTGTCATCAAGGCAAAGGGTGGCTACTTTGAAGAATCTAAAATATAACATATTTTGATTTGTTTAACACTTTTTTGGTTACTACATGATTCCATATTTGTTATTTCATAGTTTTGATGTCTTCACTATTATTCTACAATGTAGAAAATAGTAAAAATTAAGAAAAGCCAAACCTTTGACTGGTATTGATTTTTTTGTTTTGTTGCACTGGTGCTCCCAAATAAAAACTGCAGGTCTCATAGCTAAATATTTAGTGTGACCAAATTGCTCGCACTTTAGAGCCCTGTGTATGGCTAAATGATGCATGCCGTGGCCTTGATGCATGTATGTGGTTCTGAAGGCAAGAACCTATGTATGTAAGATGGAGTTCAGGCAATTTAAACTTCTCAACTCAAAGATCAGAGGAAAAGAGAAGAACACAAATTGAGGTGGTTTTGGTTGCTCTGGGAGGGTGTGGAAGATAGACCCTTGGTACAACTCATTTGTTTCATTAAGTCACAAGTCTAGTACTGTATTTTTGTACCATCTACTTGAAATGTTGCCTGTCTTCCTAGTGGCCTACTTGGTGTGTGAACTGCTGACTGCTCATCATTTGCAGATAGTTGTTGACACATCAACCAGGATTAAGGGAAAGAGCAATTTGTGACTTGTGTTGGTAATCAGTGGCTGTATTGGAGGGGGAGTGGTTTCACCTCTGCTAGGCAATTTGCAATTAGTGTTAGTACTTCAGTCTCCCCTGGTTTAGCAGCTGTAAGCGGCAGTAGTGGTTTTGTCGCAAAATTAAGACCGTTGCCAAAACAAAGAAGGTTCTGTGGAGTTGTTCGAGGATGGAAAGAGAAGAAGGCTCCACAACACTCTCTCAACTTGAGTATCTTACCTAGTTATTTTCAGATCTCATTTCTGCTCTTTTTGTAGCTTTGGCAACTGTGTGTGTGTTTTCTATACCCGTTTGCTCCTCTCTCTGCTTTACAGATGCTCCCCATCCCTTGGCTGCAACCCTTCTAATTTAGTGTACCCTGCGCACGCAACCCATGTGGAATTCCAGGTCTCTGGCAGCGTTTGAAACTCACGATCTGCGGTCAAGAACACAGAGTTCATCTCAGCCTATGCTGCCCTTCAGTCCCTTGACTTTTTGGCCCTGACTGAGACATGGATCACCGCAGAGAACACTGCTACTCTAGCTGTTCTCTCTTCATCTGACTATGTTTTCTCTCATAGTCCGAGAGCATTTGGTCATCGCGGTGGTGGCACAGGGCAACTCATTTCTCCTAAGTGATTTTATTTTCTCCCTCTCTCACCCGTCCATCTCATTTGAATACCATGCTGTCACTTGTCCATTCAAACTTAACATTGTGTTCATCTATCGCCCACTAGGTGCCCTTGAAGAGTTCCTCAATGAGCTTGACACCTTGTTAAGCTCATTTACTGACGATGGCTCACCACTCTTCATACTTGGCGACTTCAACCTCCTGACGTCTGCCTTCGATTAATTTCTTTCCAACTCTCTTTCCCCTCCTAGACTCTTTTCACCCTTTCCCAATCCCCTCCAACTCACAAGGCAGACACTATGCTTGACCTTATCTTTACAAGAGGCTGCTCGCCTACTAATCTCACTGCAACCCCCCTCCAGGTCTCTGATCACTACTTTGTTTCCTTTAGTGTCTCCCTTTCCTCCAACCCTAACCACTCAGCCCCTACCCAGATGGTTATGCGCAGTCGCAATCTTCACTCGCTCTCTCTCCCACTACTCTCTCCTCTTCTATCCTATCATCTCCCCCTTTTGCTAAATCCTTCTCCCTCCGTTCTCCTGATTCTGCCTCTTCGACCCTACTCTCCTCCCTTTCCGCATCCTATGACTCGCACTGTCCCCTTTCCTCCCAGCTGGCTCATCCCTCCCCTCCTGCTCCGTGGCTGAATGACTCATTGCGAGCATACAGAACAGGGCTGCGGTCAGCTGAGCAAAAATTAGGGAAAACTAAACTTCCGGAGGACCTATGATCCTTTCACTCCCTCCTCTTGACCTTCTCTTCCTCTGTATCTGCTGCTAAAGCCACTTTCTACCACTTTAAATCTCAAGCTTCTGCCTCTAATGGTAGGAAACCTTTCCACCTTCTCCTCCCTCCCTCTTTGCGGACAACATTGTCAAACACTTTGAAAAGAAGGTTGACGACATCCGCCTATTGAGTCCACTGATCTCATTCACACAGAACTCTCTCCAGATGAAATCCTGCGACTAGTGAGATCTGTCTGCCCGACAACCTGCCTGCTCGAACCCATCCCCTCCTCCCTTCACCAGACAATCTCTGGATATCTTCTCCCATTCCTCATTTCCCTCAGCAACTCATCCCTGACCACTGGCTGCGTCCCCTCTGACTTCAAAATGTCCTGAGTCGCTCCCCTCCTCAAGAAACCAACACTCAACTCATCTGATGTCAAGAACTTTAGATATCCCTTTTCTTTCCAAAACACTTGTGTGCTGTCTCTGATCAACTTTCTCGTTATCTCTCTCAGAATGATCTTCTTGACCCTAACAAGTTAGCCTTCAAGATGGGTCACTCAACCTAGACTGCTCACGGAGGCTCTCCGCACTGCCAAAGCTGACTCTCTCCTCTGTTATCATCCTCCTAGATCTATCCACTGCCTTCGACACCGTGAACCATCAGATCCTCCTCTCCACCCTCTCAGGGCTGGGCGTCTCAGGCTCTGCACACTCTTGGATGGCGTCCTACCTGTCAAGCCATGCCTACCAGGTGACGTGGAGAGGATCTTTGTCTGCACAATCTACTCTCACTACTGGTGTCCCCCAGGGCTCGGTTCTAGGCCCTTTCCTCTTCTCTCTATACACCAAGTCACTCTGCTCCGTCATATCCTCAAATGGTCTCTCCTATCATTGCCATGCGGATGACACTTAACTACTTTTCTCCTTCCCCCTTCTGACACCCAGGTGGCGACACGCATCTCTGCGTGCCTGGCAGATCAATTTGGATGTCGGCCCACCACCTCAAGCTCAACCTCGAGAAGACGGAGCTGCTCTTCCTCCAGGGGAAGGAACTCCACAGTGTCGCCCTCCCAGAGTGCAGGTTCATGCTTTACAACATCCTTAGAGTACGACCCTACCTCACAAAGGAAGCTATGCAGGTCCTAATCTAGACTACTGCAACTCCCTGTTGGCTGGGCTCCCCGCTTGTGCCATCAAACCCCTGCAACTTATCCAGAACGCTGCAGCTCGCCTAGTTTTCAATGTCCGCAAGTTCTCTCATGTCACTCCGCTCCTCCGCACACTCCACTGGCTTCCAGTCGAAGCTCACATCCAGTACATGGTGCTTACCTACGTCCTTGCACCGCACCTGGCATAGAAAATGTGCTCTCTCGTCAGGACACTGTTGTTCAGAGGAGCTAGCCAACAACACAATCACTTCAAACTGAAGCTGGAAAGATCGCAAACTAGCTGCACTCGTTTTACCTGTTTTCTATTGATAGTTCTTTGCATATATCCCAAAAAAATTATGCCAGGTGATTCATAATTTAGACTGGCTGAGAAACGCTGTCTGTCTAGTCCTGACTCCCGACATGTTCATTACTATGGGACAGCTGGAGATCGAATTTGAAAATTGAAACAATGTTGCAAATGTTGGAGAGAAAGACAGCAAGGTCTATACACATCTCCGCTGTTGAAAACTAAATGTTAGTCTAAAAGAAATGAGATAATGTCTAGATGCTTTTTAAAGTGGAGATCAAGTTTATAAATTGCATGGCTGGGCTGATGAGACAGTGGATTGTGCAGTCAGATGGAACAGAGTAAATAGGCATTTTAACGACATGTATTTAGCCTGTGGTAACTTGTGGAATAGACACCGGTTGGAATGCGGTTTTAACCAATCAGCATTCAGGATTAGAACCACCCGTTGTATGACACACTATACGATATTTCCTAGAATCACTTACATGAATGCCAGATGTTCCTTTTGGTGTTGGTATGAGGTCTTCTCTCTTTTAGAGCAGTGTGGAGTAGCATAAAGTTATTCATCATATGATATTACAGCTGTGACAGGTCATCTATCAAGTGTAACCCACACATCTGGCCAAATTCATTCACAAACTTCCAATGCAAAGTATGAGACCGCCGTGTGCATGGATATGTTGCACGCAAATCATTGCGAATTAGCATAATTCACCCCATTTCGACCATATGGATGATTACTTATGGGAAAATATCAGCATCACAGAGAAGAGATTTAAGGCTCTGCAGTTTTTGCCCACACACTATGCAGTTGAGTGCTTAACAATGACATCTGGGAAGATTGGGATATTAATTGGTCCAGTACTCCTTGTCAATTTTCAGGGGAATATTACTATTATGCTGTGTTTTGAATGTGTTTATTCAGCCTATGCATTTAGCTAAATTGGGTAACGTCAAGTTGGCTGGGTGTCCTCTGTGTGATGGACCATTCTTGATACACACGGGAAACTGTTGAGCGTTAAAAACACAGCAGTGTTGCAGTTTTTGTCACTCTAATAATGTTAACATATTTTTGCTTTACTCATCTCATATGTATGTATTCTATTCTACTGTATTTTAGTCTATGCCACTCCGACATTGCTCATTCTAATATTTCTAATATTTATATATTCCTTAATTCCATAAGTTTACTTTTAGGTTGTGTGTATTGTTGTGAATTGTTAGATATAATGCACTGTTGGAGCTAGAAACACAAGCATTTCGCTACACCCACAATAACATCTGCTAAACGTGTATTTGACAAATAAAATTTGATTTGATTTGAATTGTCTCAAGGATTAAAAATCCTTCTTTAACCTGTCTCATCCCCTTCATCTACACTGATTTGAAGTGGATGTAACGGGTAACATCTATAAAGGATCATAGCTTTCACCTGGTCAGTCTGTCATAGAAAGAGCAGGTGTTCCTGATATTTTGTACGCTCAGTGCATATCAAAAAGCCTATTACACATCTTTAAGCACATCACAAGCATTTCTTAACTATTATTATCTATAGATAATGTCGGTATTCCACAAATACAGGGAATGTTCTGGGACCAGTTTACATGGTAAACGCTTAACTTAGGAAGTGGTAGTTTCTACAGTCAAGGGTCTGAGAGCCCATTTTATTCTATGAGTTCATTCAGTTTCTGCTGCTTCCTCAGACAGCTTGGCTGTAGTCTAATCCCTCCTGCAGGAACTGCCTGGGACTGACCTGCAAAACACTGACTCAGAAAACCCTAGTACCTCAGTAACCGTAACAGGAGCCACACACACACACACACACGTACACGTTTGTTTTACTATCCTTGTGGGGACCGAACAATTGATTACCATTCAAAATCCTATTTTCACTAGCCCTTAACACTAGAACCGCCTGGCCTTTCAGCCTATAAGTACCTGCTAGAGAACATGGCCGGGTGTACTTTAACATATGCTTGAGATGCATATGAACCCGCAAGGTGCTCAAACATAAGCACCAACACTTGATAAATAGTGCATAAACTATTGTAAAGGATTAATTGCATTAAGAAATAATTGTGGAAATATATCAATTTAAAATAACAATAGTTATTTGTTTAGAGTCAAGGATATGTTTTGTATATTTCTACAAAGCATAGGCCTATAACCTATTGCCGTTTCCCTTACAATAAAATCATTACAGTATAATCCATTTGATCAACTTTATTTGTAGATTCTATTAGTAATAGAGTCATAGTAGTTTATAAAGTCCAGCTATAGCTTCTTTTGTCAAAGTAGAAACGACAAAGATAATATAAACTCAGCAAAAAAAGATCATTTTTCAGGATCCTGTCTTCCAAAGATAATTTGTAAAAATCCAAATAACTTCACAGATCTTCATTGTAAAGGGTTTAAACACTGTATCCCATGCTTGTAAACAATTAATGAACATGCACCTGTGGAACGGTCATTAAGACACTAACAGCTTACAGACGGTAGGCAATTAAGGTCACAGTTATGAAAAATTAGGACACTAAAGAGGCCTTTCTACTGACTCTGAAAAACACCAAAAGAAAGATGCCCAGGGTCCCTGCTCATCTGCGTGAACATACTTTAGGCATGCTGCAAGGAGTCATGAGGACTGCAGATGTGGCCAGGGCAATAAATTGCATTATCCGTACTGTGAGACACCTAAGACAGCGCTACAGGGAGACAGGACGGACAGCTGATCGTCCTCGCAGTTGCAGACCACGTGTAACAAAACCTGCACTGGATCGGTACATCCGAACATCACACCTGCGGGAAAGGTACAGGATGGCAACAACAACTGCCCAGGTTACACCAGGAACGCACAATCCCTCCATCAGTGCTCAGACTGTCCGCAATAGGCTGAGAGATGCTGGACTGAGGGCTTGTAGGCCTGTTGTAAGGCAGGTCCTCACCAGACATCACCAGCAACAATGTTGCCTATGGGCACAAACCCACCGTCGCTGGACCAGACAGGATTTGCAAAAAGTGCTCTTCACTGATGAGTCGCGGTTTTGTCTCACCAGGGGTGATGGTCGAATTTGCGTTTATCATCGAAGGAATGAGCATTACACCGAGGCCTGTACTCTGGAGCGGGATTGATTTGGAGGTGGAGGGTCCGTCATGGTCTGGGGCGGTGTGTCACAGCATCATCGGACTACGCTTGTTGTCATTGCAGGCAATCTCAACGCTGTGCGTTACAGGGAAGACATCCTCCTCCGTCATGTGGTACCCTTCCTGCAGGCTTATCCTGACATGACCCTCCAGCATGACAATGCCACCAGCCATACTGCTCGTTCTGTGCGTGATTTCCTGCAAGACAGGAATGTCAGTGTTCTACCATGGCCAGCGAAGAGCCCGGATCTCAATCCCATTGAGCACGTCTGGGATCGGAGGGTGAGGGGTAGGGCCATTCCCTCCAGAAATGTCCGGGAACTTGCAGGTGCCTTGGTGGAAGAGTGGGGTAACATCTCACAGCAAGAACTGGAAAATCGGGTACAGTCCATGAGGAGGAGATGCACTGCAGTACTTAATGCAGATGGTGGCCACACCAGATACTGACTGTTACTTTTGACCCCCCCCCCCCCCTTTGTTCAGGGACACATTATTCAATTTATGTTAGTCACATGTCTGTGGAACTTGTTCAGTTTATGTCTCAGTTGTTGAATCTTGTTATGTTCATACAAATATTTACACATGTTAAGTTTTCTGAAAATAAACGCAGTTGACAGTGAGAGGACGTTTCTTTTTTTGCTGAGTTTATAAACCAGCCAGGTGCACAGGTGAAATTAAAAGCACCAGTGCATGAACAATTGTAAAGGATGAATTGCAAAATAAATATTAGTGGAAATAAATTCTTGACAAGATATAAAAACTCATTTGTTGATTGTATCGGACACTGTATTGTGCCCTTATATGCGTGCCTTTAAGCATGACTCAATCTTCTCTTTATGCTTCGGGTCCACAGTCTGCACACAACTTCAGGGCTTTGTGTGAGCAAGCCCCACAAATAAATAGATTGCACTGCACACAGTTTTCATGGCCTTGTTTCGTGTGCACCTGCCACAGGTGTCGCATAATCTCTCTGACGCGGTTGCATGACATGGTCTCTCTGAAGCGGTTGCGAGGCATGGTCTCTCTGAAAAAGTCCACCCCATAACTATCTCACCAAAATGACTCCACATCCATGCTCTGTCCCACGTACTGTTTCCTTTTCTGTGCGCATGAGCAACAGTACAATCTCTGATGTGCTGCAATATCTGCATGTCACATAAACTCATCACCCTTCTCTACCCAAACTGTGCCATCCCTCCCAGACTCCTGTCTCACAGTGGCAGTTGGGATCACCATCTCAGTTGGCTCTGTTCTGTTTTTTTCTGCGGCAAGGCTCAGACATTGGAGGCGGAGGCTCAAAGTCAACATCAGAATCAGATGAAGACCCTTCAACAGCAACGTTGATTTCAAGCTCAATATCCGGTCCTCTATTCAACTCCAACTCATCTAAATTCTGCAGCATTTGCAATGCTGTCAGTGCGTCCATTCGTTTGGTTCGGCTTGCCATTGTGAACTACACACATTGTATGTTGTATTCAGTGTCTGATTTGACTCTCCGAGGGGAAATTATATACAATTTCCAGCCTAAAATAATTAGACCACCCACACTTCTTCATCCTTATTACACGATTGTTCTAAATTCAATCATCCTCTTCACCCTCATCATTCAGATCAAATTCAATCACCCTCTTCACCCTCATCATTCCGTTCATTGAAGTCACATGCACCATTATCAGTTTCTATGTGGTTTCTAAAGCCCATTCATCCATTGTCGACAGGGAGGGGGAGTTTTGAGGAGTATTTCTGTCTGTAATAAAGCCCTTTTGTGGGGAAAAACTCATTCTGATTGGCTGGGCATGTCTCCCCAGTGGGTGGGCCTGGCTGCCAAATGGGTTGGCCTATGCCCTCCAAGGCCCACCCATGGCTGCACCCCTGCCCAGTCATGTGAAATCCATAGATGGGGCCTAATACATGTATTTCAGTTGACTGATTTCCTTATATGAACTGTAACTCAGTAAAATCTTTGAAATTGTTTCATGTTGTGTTTATATTATTGTTCAGTATATATAGAAATCAAAATGTTTTACCTGCATGTGACTGGAGGAGGATTTGATAAAGCGATGCTCTTTTCTCTGCATCTGTCAATTACAAGATGCGCCCATCTCTCCATGTACAATTTGACAACTGGTAAGCCTAATATTGTCACTCATCAGATTATTGTCAATTTAAAAAACAAACAATGCCAGCTTACTCTTATTATTTAGGTGTTGTTTCGATGGGCCGGCTGAACAGGCTGACTGGCATTGTTTGTTTTCCGCTCATCAACTTGGATTGAGCCAAGGATATGTTTTGCGTTATTCTTAAGGCCTACTGCAACACACCATGTTTTCGTTTCCCTTAAAATAAATATGATTAGGAATAGAGTTATAGTAAACAAAACAGTCCCATAACAGCTTCTCTTTACAAAGTAAACCGTAAAAGAGAATGGTATCAACCTGCAGTGAAATTATATATATTTCTTTGAACAACAACACTTAGGCCTCTACTTACAGCTTATACATACTATATACATTTTATGGACACAGTCAATTTTACAATAATTCTATTTGTTTGTTTTTACTCCTGAACTTCCTCTACCCTTAACCTCTCCGATCATTTTCATGATGTCCATCCGGTTTGCTTCTATATGCCATATCTTTCTAACTGTGCTCTTTCACAAAAGCGCTCAACCTATAACCTATATACTTATTATGGACACGGTATGCTTTACATTAGTTATCTTGTAGTTATTAGTTATTGTTAGTTGTTGTTAGTCCCATCCTTCAACTCCATTCACCATCACCCATCTATCTCTTAACACCATCCATATTGGATTTCTATTTGCCATATATTTTTCAACTGTACTATGATGTTTCACAAAAGTTTAAATTGAAAATAAACATTTTTGCTAAAAGTATTATTATATTATTGATCGATTGACTTTGACTTTTTAAATCACCCAGTAGTGCTATCTGCAGGGTTAGCTCCAGGTAAATATTGCAATCCTTCAGCCATTCCTGAAGCTGTGACCAAAAACAAGCTACAAATGGACAGTACCAAAACAAATTATCTAATGATTCTGTCTCTTCGCAGCAAAATCTGCAGAGCTGGGAAGATTGTATCCCCCATAAATAACATTCTATTGGTAGCAAGAATTTTGTATAATAATTTAAATTGAAAAATTCTAAGTTTTGAATCCGGCGTCATTTTGCATCTCATTTCATAAACACTATGCCATGGAATCGGTATGTCAAAAATCTCTTCCCAACTAGTTTGCAATCTTTATGGGACGGCTGTAAATCCTTTGGTCCTTAAATGAAACTGGTATACTTTTTTATTCATAACAATTTTCTTTAACCAATTATGTTCTTTAATGCATGGCCGACAGACAAGTTCCTTACTTTTTCACCCTTCCACTTTCCTCTTCCATTTTTGCGGTAACGCTGCAATTATTTGGTTGTAATTTTGGGTAGAGCAGACATTTCCATATGTTTTTGTTAGCTGCATGTGCGACATAACTCCACCAGTCCTACCTATAATATCATTTACGAAGATTATACTTTTTTATTTTATTTTATTAAAATAATAATGTTTTTTTCATCAATTATATATTTGAGTTTAACCACAATATTTGTTGCATTATTTGTTCTGTCGTTTCTGGAGGATTAAATTGAAATTGCAACCAACTTTCTATGGCTTGTTTTAGAAATAGTGATATTTGGGAGATTATTTCCTTTCCAAATAACTGAAAGTGAAAGATTGTAATCTGAATAAAGGGAAAAAGGCCATTCTTGAACATGGGGTGAGACAATCTTACTAATTTGCTAGAGAACCAGTTCGGATTTAAGTATAACTTTTGTCTGACAGAAGCTTTTAGTGATAGGTCTAATACTTTAATATTTAATAATTTCTGTCCTCCGAATTCATATTCATTATATAAATAGGCCCGTTTAATTTTGCCTGGCTTGCTGTTCCAAATCAAATTGAATCTTTTTTTCTCATAATTAGAAAAACTGTTCGCTAGACGTAGGCAAGACCATAAGCAAATAGGTAAACTGGGATAATACTAAATTTTTCCACAAATAGACAGGTATTTACCTTTCAATGGTAGCAAGATCTTATCTTCTTTTGCTAACTTTCTATAAAGATGTATTGGAGTGAGATTATTTATTTCATTTGGGATATTTATTCAGAGTACAGTGGGGAAAAAAATATTTAGTCAGCCACCAATTGTGCAAGTTCTCCCAATTAAAAAGATGAGTAATTGTGTAAATAAATGAGTAAAAGTGTAATTTTCATCATAGGTACACTTCAACTATGACAGACAAATTGAGATTTTTTTTCTCCAGAAAATCACATTGTAGGATTTTTTATGAATATATTTGCAAATTATGGTGGAAAATAAGTATTTGATCACCTACAAACAAGCACCATTTCTGGCTCTCACAGACCTGTAACTTCTTCTTTAAGAGGTTCCTCTGTCCTCCACTCGTTACCTGTATTAATGGCAACTGTTTGAACTTTGTTATCAGTATAAAAGACACCTGTCCACAACCTCAAACAGTCACACTCCAAACTCCACTATGGCCAAGACCAAAGAGCTGTCAAAGGACAACAGAAACAAAATTGTAGCCCTGCACCAGGCTGGGAAGACTGAATCTGCAATAGGTAAGCAGATTGGTTTGAAGAAATCAACTGTGGGAGCAATTATTAGGAAATGGAAGACATACAAGACCACTGATAATCTCCCTCGATCTGGGGCTCCACGCAAGATCTCACCCCGTGGGGTCAAAATGATCACACGAACGGTGAGCAAAAATCCCAGAACCACACGGGGGACCTAGTGAATGACCTGCAGAGAGCTGGGACCAAAGTAACAAAGCCTACCATCAGTAACACACTACGCCGCCAGGGACTCAAATCCTGCAGTGCCAGACGTGTCCCCCTGCTTAAGCCAGTACATGTCCAGGCCCGTCTGAAGTTTGCTAGAGTGCATTTGGATGATCCAGAAGAGGATTGGGAGAATGTCATATGATCAGATGAAACCAAAATTAAAAGTTTTGGTAAAAACTCAACTCGTCGTGTTTGGAGGACAAAGAATGCTGAGTTGCATCCAAAGAACACCATACCTACGGTGACCAAATACTTATTTTCCACCATAATTTGCAAATAAATTCATAAAAAATCCTACAATGTGATTTTCTGGATTTTTTTTTTCATTTTGTCTGTCATAGTTGACGTGTACCTATGATGAAAATTACAGGCCTCTCTCATCTTTTTAAGTGGGAGAACTTGCACAATTGGTGGCTGACTAAATACTTTTTCCCCCCACTGTAATATAGTACATTTATCATAATTTGGTTGTAATCCAGAGAGGTTAGAACATGTATCTAGATCCTCTATGAGGCTGTGGAGGGATTCAAGTTGTGGATTTAAAAGAAAACATAAATCATCAGCATAAAATGACACCTTTATGTTTAAGCCCTGGATTTCTAATCCCTTGATATTATTGTTGGATCTGATTTTAATAGCTAACATTTCGATGACCATAATAAAATTGTTTTACTTCTCTTGACAGTTTAAAACTTTCTGAGAAATAGCCATTATTTACTATTTTACACCTAGGGTTACTATACATGATTTTAACCCATTTTATAAGAGATTCTCCAAAATTGAAATGCTCCAGGCATTTATATATAAACTCCAGTCGTACTTTATCAAATGCTTTTTCAAAGTCTGCTATGAATAGTAGGCCTGGTTTCCCAGATTTTTCATAGTGTTCTATTGTTTCCAGTACTTGCCTTGTATTATTTCCAATGTATCCTCCATGTATAAAACCTGTCTGATTAGAATTAATAATGTCCGACAATACCTTTTTAATTCTATGCTCTATACATTTTGCTAGAATTTTTGCATCACAACACTGAAGTGTAAGGGGCCTCCAATTGTTTAAATGGACTGAATTCTGTTTCAGAAATAATGACATCAGACCTGTTAATTAATATCATCACCCCTTTTGAGTTTCTTTGCCCATTGAAGAAGTATATTTCGCCAGTCCTTTTTCCACACAACTTCATCTAGAATTGTTGAATGAGTTTCCTGTAAACATTAGATATTATATGGCTTCTCTTTGAGCCATGTAAATATTGTTCTTCTTTTGTTATTATCTGCTAAGCCATTACAATTATAACTGGGTATACCTATTTCACCACTTACCATAATGAGATACAAGTTTCAAATCTATTTATCATAATATATGTTTGTAAATTTACCAATTGAGTGTCCATATAGCTGTACCATGATATTTGCATTGCTACTAAGTAACCCTCCAATTGTTCTCCACTATTCCCCCCGCTAAAGCTCCTCCCCATCCCAAGTTGTGTTGTCATCCCAGCAATCGGCATACCACCTCCATCCCCCCGGATCCCTAGGCCCCCCGAGAGGCCAGGACCCATCCTTCGAAAACAGCACACAGTGCCACCCACAAAACAGAAGCTGGTCAACCGCCAAAAGCATTTCCAATGCTCTCAACTCAATATAAATATATATATATATATATAGCTATAAAAATATATATATCCTTTCACATATCGGTATATCTTAATTTCCATCATTATCAATTAATATGCATAATAATGTTGGCAGTTCATGCGAAGGATTGTTACCTATAACCCGGATTGCCATTGTATTACATTACATTTTTATCAAGCAATTATTATTTTAGCAAACAATTATTGTGGTTCATCCTATATTCTCCCTAACATCCTTAAAACCCTTTGCAACAGATGTGGATACACACACACATGCACATACTCTAACACACTCAACCCCTTTCCCCCACAATCAACCATAAACTCAGATGCTCAACGGTTGTTACATCCCAGAGCCCAACTCAAGAAAGGACCTGATTTACAAATGCATATACAGTTACAGCTGTTTGAGAAAGCATGCAAGATTGAGCAAAAATTGACAAAAATGTGAGATTTGGTTAACCTATGACAAGTCCTAGGTGATGGAGATCAGATCCACCCTCTCCCCCTGAGACACAAACCCTCTGGTCCCCCGTTGTAACAATTTTTCCCAAGCATTGCTGTGCAGTCAGACCTTTGATTATTTTGTGATTTTACTCTGATTGTCCGAGTGTGACCCCCTCCCCATGGGTTACTGCAGCCAGTGTTGCCAGCACCGCCACTACCTGGATGGGGGTACCCCACCGGAATCCCCACCGGCTAGGTAAAAGGTCGTCAAGGTTCTCATTAGCAGCTTTGAGAATTTCCTTGTATATTATGCTCTCCCATTAGGGGGCTCTGGCTTTGAAGGACCAACCCTGCCAGGCAGGCTCAGAATCTTGAGGGAGGCGGTGCTGCTCTAGTAGGTCTCTGACCGCATTTATCTTTCTGTTTTGGCTGCATATAGGCAACTTACAGCAGGGCCATAAAACAGATGGGGACTTCTCTGTGGTGTACGGTCGCTCAGGTGGGTGTCTAGGATATAGGGTTGGGGACCGTTCCATCATGATCGGACAAAAAAAAAGTTGATTAAATGTATACTTTATTTTAAAATGTATATCCCTCATCTGCACAAAATTGAAAGCGCTCTCTCACAACCCCTGCTCACAGACACAAGTTGGTTCTGGGATATGCAACCATTTCCTTTCTCACTCACTTAACGCCACACTTTTCCAAAAACAAAAATGCACACCACACGTTCCATCACAATACATCCACACATACCCACATACTGTTTTTATCTCCACTATGTTGGTTGAGTACTTGTGTTCTAACTAGTTATATTTGTGAAGATGTATTATTTCGCTTGTTATCCTTTCTTGTAATACTGACTTATTCCTTTATAAAATACTATAAATGTGTTTTATTATTACAATTATTACAAACCATGGCTAGTATTGGGTGTTCCATTACTCGACTCCTCTGTTAGAACTTTCAGAATAGCCATGGAGCAGTCTTTGTGTCGCGGAACATTTGGTTGTCAATATACAGTTTATCGACTACGAGAGCAACACGCTTCTCTTTTAATCTATTTTCCTTGAATATTGGGTACATTATTGCGGTCAAATTATTAACATGAGCGCCAACGCTGATAAATAGGCTTAACACAAACTCATTATTACACTATTGTCTTTCTAAATTAAATCAACCTCTTCACCCTCCTTATCATTCAGTTATGCCTAATTTAAATTAAATTGTGAAGTAAGGTGCACTATTATTGCCCATTCATCCATTTGTCATTCATTCAGTGAGGCGAGAGAGACGCATTAGCACCTCCCCCCAACAGAGACAGAACTACAGATTATACATCTCATCAGCACCTTCTCAGACACAAACAAACTCCTTCACTCCAGACTCAAAGCCTCATTCACCACACACAACATACATTCCCCCCACTCCAGGACTTCAGGCCTATATCAGCCTACCATAGAAACCCCAACCTGAGTCTATGCCAAATTTTCCAACAGACCCACCCCCAAACCACCTATTGAACAACAGTACTATAGACCACTCCCACATATTCCAAATCCACATGCACACACCTCCAGTCTTATCCCACAACTGATGACCATTCAGAGCACAAACATTGTCTATGCCATAATATGCATACTATGTCACAACATTTATATAGGAGAAACCAGCCATACCGTCTTGACACGCCTCAAACAACACCTCTACACAATTGAAAAAAACCACACTACAACACACCTGGTCAAACAGAGAAGAGCAGCTGAATCCAGGTGGATAGCCAAACTTAAGACCTTGGCTGCACTTGTTCCCCCACCCTCTACAGACCAGACTGACTTGCAATATGCAGACCGAGCAGGAAGTTGCAATAGGCCCGTACAACCAAAGGTTTGATACCAGCACTAACAGAAACCCTCTTAAACCTAATTCTAACCCTAACCCCTAAGCCTAAAATGGGCTTTTCCTTGAGGGGACAAGCGAAATGTCCCCACTTGTCCGAATTTTCCTTGTTTTACTATCCTTGTGAGGACTTCTGATCCCCACAAGGATGGTAAAACCAAACACACACACAGAGCCCTTGTGTGACCACGTAAGGTGGAGAAGACTCAGAAATGGGGTTGTAATAAGGTGTCTGCTTGGCTAAAGGCAAGAAAACAGGAGATTTGTTTGCCACCCCTGGAAATAACAAGTCTCTCTATCTCTCTCTCTCCTCCCCCTCCCCTCCCAGAGGACCTGAGCCATAGGACCATGCCTCAGGACTACCTGGCCTGATGACTCCTGGCTGTCCCTGTCCCTGTCCCCAGTCCAACTGGTCGTGCTGCTGACCGAGTTTCTGCTGTTCTGCCTGTGGCTATGGAACCCAGGCCTGTTCACTGGACATGCTACGTTGTCCCGGACCTGCTGTTTCGACCCTCTCCATCCCTCCCTCCCTCCCTCTCTCTATGGTCCTCTGTAGCTCAGCTGGTAGAGCACGGCACTTGTAACGCCAGGGTAGTGGGTTCGATCCCCGGGACCACCCATACACAAAAATTTATGCACGCATGACTGTAAGTCGCTTTGGATAAAAGCATCTGCTAAGTGGCATATTATCATATTATCTCTCTCTCCATCTACTGCACCTGCTGTTTCAACCTCTGAATGCTCGGCTATGAAAAGCCAACTGACATTTACTCCTGAGGTGCTGACCTGTTGCACCCTCTATAACCACTGTGATTATTATTTGACCCTGCTGGTCATCTATGAACATTTACATTTTAGTCATTTAGCAGACGCTCTTATCCAGAGCGACTTACAGGATCAATTAGGGTTAAGTGCCTTGCTCAAGGGCACATCGACAGATTTTTCACCATGGGGCTACCCTAAAGGGTGCTGTTGAGGCTACCGTAGACCTTCATTGCAAAACAGTGTGTTTTAATTAGTTATTTGGTGACATGTTTAGCATAGTTTTATCTAAAAATGATAACTTTTTTAAATGGTTCACTTAAAATTTTTCTGAAATTCACTGAGTATGATGGTCCTCCCGTTCCTCCTCTGAGGAGACTCCACTATGACACTACATACTGATAGCCATAATCACACTGTCATAATCCCAATACATTAGACACACACACACAGGACCATAACCCCCACCCCAAACACATACGTGCTGCAGATTCACCGCAGGAAACCAACCAAGTCGACTCAACGTTTGAACATTTTAAGTCAAAGGTATGAAAGAGGCTCTCAGGTGGAAGGACTACTCAGAGCTGGATCCCTCCAGGAGACATTTGAAATGTAATTGAAAAATACTAAACATTTAAGCGGATGTCAGTGACTGGTCTCACTTACACATGGTGGCAATTAGGCTACTCTGTGGAATTTGACATTATTGAGAAGAGTGAGTGAATAACCCCGAAAAAGCACTCTCAAACAGTCCGTGCTAAATGCTTTATCCTGAGCATGTTATGCTTAGCAGAAGTCGTTGTGGTCTTCCATCCTCATATTACACCACGGGTTAAGAACAGATTTAACAGAGAGAGACAACTCCGAAGAGACAACTCTCTCTTTAGTAGGTCTGGAAAGAGCTTAGCCATTGATTCGAGCCAACATATTCCCATTAACTAATGCAATTTATGTTTGAGAATAATAACCTAAATCAGATTACATCTTCATGGTTTAACACTAGAACCGCCTGGCCTTTCAGCCTATAAGTACCCACTGGAGAATGTTGCTGGGCGTCCCCTTTAGCATATGCATCAGATGCATATCAACCTGCATGGTATGCAAACATAAGCACCAATGCTTGATAAATACTGCATAAACAATTGTAAAGGATGAATTGCATGAAGAGATATTTGTGCAAATATATCCATGTAAAAAGTCTACTCCGAGTGGCACAGTGGTCTAAGGCACTGCATCGCAGTGCTAGCTGTGCCACTAGAGATCCTGGTTTGAATCCAGGTTCTGTCGTAGCCGGCCGAGACCGGGAGACCCATGGGGCGGCGCACAAGTCGTCCAGGGTAGGGGAGGGAATGGCTGGCAGGGATGTAGCTCAGTTGGTAGAGCATGGCGTTTGCAACACCAGGGTTGTGGGATCGATTCCCACGGGGGGCCAGTATTAAAAAATAAAATGTATGCACTCACTAACTGTAAGTCGCTCTGGATAAGAGTGTCTGCTAACTGACAAAAATGTAAAAATCCAACTAGTTATTTGTTGAGATAGTCAAGGATATGTACTAATGAAAAACGTAGTGCTAAAGCCTATTTTCATTTCACTTACAATAAAAACATGTAAGGTTAATCAACGAGGGGCTATGCGCGTTCTCTGGAAAATAATGAACGACGTGGAAGGTGTGTTCCACGACGCACTAGCGGAGTGGAACTGACCTTCCACAGAGTTGCCCTATTTTCCAGAACCCCAGGTTGATTATCCCTTTCATACCATGGCTATAATTTAAAAAATGTGCCACTAGAAATGTGTTCAACATCCACTGAAGTAGCTAGCAAGTTTACTAGATACAGTTGAAGTCAGAAGTTTACATACACTTAGGTTGGAGTCAATAAAACTCGTTTTTCAACCACTCCACAAATTTCTTGTTAACAAACTATAGTTTTGGCAAGTCAGTTAGGACAGCTACTTTGTGCATGACACAAGTAATTTTTCCAACAATTGTTTACAGACAGATTATTTCACTTATAATTCACTGTATCACAATTCCAGTGGGTCAGAAGTTTACATACACTAAGT
Source organism: Coregonus lavaretus (assembly GCF_964263955.1). Classification (NCBI taxonomy): domain Eukaryota; kingdom Metazoa; phylum Chordata; class Actinopteri; order Salmoniformes; family Salmonidae; genus Coregonus; species Coregonus lavaretus. Next base: position 29,519,427 of record NC_140016.1, on the reverse strand, counting down.
TGACTGTGCCTTTAACCAGCTTGGAAAATTCCAGAAAATGATGTCATGGCTTTAGAAGCTTCTGATAGGCTAATTGACATGTATTTCAAGGCCCACCTTCAAATTCAGTGCCTCTTTGCTTGATATCATGGGAAAATCAAAAGAAATCAGCCAAGACCTCAGAAGAAAAAATGGTAGACCTCCACAAGTCTGGTTCATCCTTGGGAGCAATTTCCAAATGCCTGAAGGTACCACGTTCATCTGTACAAACAATTGTATGCAAGTATAAACACCATGGGACCATGCAGCCGTCATACCGCTCAGGAAGGAGACGCGTTCTGTCTCCTAGAGATAAACGTACTTTGCTGCGAAAAGTGCAAATCAATCCCAGAACAACAGCAAAGGACCTTGTGAAGATGCTGGAGGAAACAGGTACAAATGTATATCCTTAGTAAAACGAGTCCTATGTCGACATAACCTGAAAGGCCGCTCAGCAAGGAAGAAGCCACTTCTCCAAAACCTCCATAAAAAAGCCAGACTACGGTTTGCAACTGCACATGGGGACAAAGAATGTACTTTTTGTAGAAATGTCCTCTGGTCGGATGAAACAAAAATAGAACTGTTTGGCCATAATGACCATCGTTATGTTTGGAGGAAAAAGGGGAATGCTTGCAAGGCGAAGAACACCATCCCAACCGTGAAGAACGGGGGTGGCAGCATCATGCTTCACAAAAAGTTTTACTAGGATTAAATGTCAGGAATTGTGAAAAACTGAGTTTAAATGTATTCGGCTAAGGTTTATGTAATCTTCTGACTTCAACTGTAGCTACAGAATTTTCTGTGGTATTCAAACAAACAGACTTGCTAGTTTAGCTAACCAAACCATCAGTCCTAGCTTGCTATTATGAAAATCGAATTCAACAATACCAATATTGTTTTCAATTTGACTTTTGCTTTCAAAAGCAGCTCAAACAAAACTTGTAAATTAAAATATAGCCATTGAATTCTACTGTGAAAATATACAGTGCGTTATATGGAAATAATACACGCTCTAGAATGCCCTTCAAGCCAATCAGAAAGGAGTATTTAACAATGCCATGGTACAATACAGTGTAATCCATTTTGTCAACTATATTTGAAAATTTGATTAGTAATATAGTTATTGTAACTAAGAGTCCAGTTACAGCTTCTTTTGACAAAGTAGAAACAAAAAAAGGTAATAATAATATAACCAGCCAGGTTGTGAGGCGTGATTTGAAGGAGTCGGGTGCAGGAGGGTAAATCACAGTATACAGAGTTTATTCCGTTATCCAGCGTAACCAGTCCAGTGCGCAAAACAGGCGCACTGGAACAAACATGCACACAGGGAAAATACCCCGGCAATACAAAATACTGAGCTCCACCGAGCTAATAATCCTCACAATGAACAATCACACACAAGGACAAGGGGGCAGAGGGAACACTTAAACACGTACTAATGAGGGGAATATGAACCATATGAACCAGGTGTGTGTTATTGACAAGACAAGACAAATGGAATGATGAGATATGGAGCGGCAGTGGCTAGAAGGCCGGTGACGACGAACGCCGAAGCCTGCCCGAACAAGGAGGGGAGGCAGCTTCGGAGGAAGTGACTTGCCGTATTCCTAAACAAAAGCACAAGTGCATGAACAATTGTAAAGGATGAATTGCATAAAGAAATATTAGTGGAAATATATCCATGATATATAAAAACAGTCATTTGTTGTATCGGACACTGTATTGTGCCCTTAAACCCATGCCTTTACACATTAATGAATCTCGTCTTCTCTTTATGTTTCTGGTCCAAAAATCAAACATCAGTCGCCGTTAGTCTATGGCGGCTCTATTGTTAACCACAGTTTTTGTTGTACTTTTTTATAAAATGAAATTGTGCCAATCATATGTTAGCGTGGGTCACCTGGCTAATAATGCACATTTGGCCCCGGTTCGCATAATCTCCCTCGAGGTTTCTAGACTGTGTCATCTCAAATGTAAACATAAACAATTTTAGCAAACAAATAAACAGATATGGAGTTGCATCACGCTAGCATTGCCATACGGAGCAGGACCCTCTGTTCCAACAGAGATGTGCAGATTGAATCATCCATATCCAAAATAAACTGTTTTTAAGATTTAATTGTTTGATATGCTTATGAGCAGGGTTGTTTTAGTATGTTAAGTAATTTGTATACTCAAAAATCGGCTGAATTCAGAAGTTCTGTTTACATCTTTTATATAGTGCACGCATAACGAAGAGTGAAATGTAGTTCTCAACTTAAAGCAATTACTTTTCTTTTCATTTTTTTTATTTAATAAGAGCACTAATATAATCTTCCCTTCTGCTAAGTAACTGCCCCAAAAGCAGCAACATCAATAGTATCTGCCCTTAGTAACTGCCCCAAAAGCAGCAACATCAATAGTATCTGCCCTTAGTAACTGCCCCAACGGCAGCAACATCAGGTTTTTCCTTTGTACAGTTCTCAGCTGCAAACCAATCAAACACCTTTTATCTAGCACATCAATGAATTAATTCAAATCACTACATCAAGCCCTATCCAAGCCTTAAGTCTATCCCTGGGTAGTGCTGGGGTATGACATGGCCTAAATCACAATGTTAGTACTATGTTATTATCATGTTCTTATAATATCCCAGGAGCAAATACCTACTAAGCGTGCTTTGACAACTCACTGAATCCCACTACAAACACCTCAGTGTTAGAACTCTCATAAAAGGGAGGCGCAGGAACATAGATTTAAAATACCCTGAAGGGGTTAGAGTTGGTTTAAATCTCTTAAGGTACCTCTTATTTTTAATCATTGGAACCTAGAAACCTAGAAAATCGTACATGAAATGTGCCTTTTTTGCTGCCCATTTTCAGTAGAAGAGCAGAGTAGAGTGCTTGCCACTGACATGATAACGAGCTCACATTGAAGGCACCTTTCTTCGATCAGCCTCTCTTATCAGCCATTACTGTGTACAGTGGGAGGGCAATCACTTCCCTTCAGCAGAGGGAAATGAAGGCGCTCTCACACATAATAGCAGCCTCTCATTTATCTGATAGTAATATTAGGTTGGGTATACCACCACAGAGATCTGATTATGTAATAAGGGGGCAGGGGGATGGGATAGGGAGGACGTTGCGATTACGGTTGGCTAAAGCAATTTCCGAAGCAAATAATTGGACATGGATTTCTTTTTTATGGATCGGCAAAAGCCCTAAAGCTCAGACAAACCAGTAGGATTGTCAAACGTTTGCCTGCCGACAGTACTTTGCACCTCTGAAAAGAGTGTCGGCAGTCAATCTCTTTTGTGTTCACACAGCAAAGACCTTGGAAGTCGGCAGCCACTCAGCCTTGTTAAAATACTCCAAACCAGGAAGGTGCTAGTAGCGTTGTTTGTCAATGCATATCCGTGTGTATTGCTTATGGTCTAGATTCCAAGCTATCTGCGCTTAATATTGTTATTTTGTAGAAAGCCCTTGTTGATACTAGCCGGATGGCCACAGCTAGATAACTACCTAGCAAGATGTTGAAGAAACAATTTAATTCACTCTCCATAATACTGTTCTGCCAGTGCCTACTGTGATAAGTACCTATCGGCAGTCTAACGGCAGTGAGATTCTCAATGCTTCATGATTAAAGCTCCAAACTCATTTATGGCATTTTTCAATCCACATTGTCAGGGTAACAAAGTCAGATGTTTTTTTTTTTCCCTAAATCTGCTTTGTGCACACCTAGTGTGTGAATCCTTGAATTGTGTCTGGTAAGAGTTAATATGACACGGGGAGAAGCTCTTGACATGATGGTAGACAAGACGTGCTGTTACTTGGCACGTTGTCTGAGTCAATGACGTCTTGAGGGAATGTAATTTTCACTCCAATTCATTGATATTAGATACTTTTCAGATAAGTACAGTACGTACTAGTACATTCACTGCATCAGTAACTGACTATTAGACTATATGCACTTCACATTTTTATGATGCCATAACTTCTATGCTTTCACTAGGGATATACAGTGAGGGAAAAAATTATTTGATCCCGTGCTGATTTTGTACGTTTGCTCACTGACAAAGAAATGATCAGTCTATAATTTTAATGGTAGGTTTATTTGAACAGTGAGAGACAGAATAACAACAACAAAATCCCAAAAAACGCATGTCAAAAATGTTATAAATTTATTTGCATTTTAATGAGGGAAATAAGTATTTGACCCCCTCTCAATCAGAAAGATTTCTGGCTCCCAGGTGTCTTTTATACAGGTAACGAGCTGAGATTAGGCGCACACTCTTAAAGGGAGTGCTCCCCACAATCTCAGCTTGTTACCTGTATAAAAGACACCTGTCCACAGAAGCAATCAATCAGATTCCAAACTCTCCACCATGGCCAAGGCCAAATAGCTCTCCAAGGATGTCAGGGACAAGACTGTAGACCTACACAAGGCTGGAATGGGCTACAAGACCATCGCCAAGCAGCTTGGTGAGAAGGTGACAACAGTTGGTGCGATTATTCGCAAATGGAAGAAACACAAAATAACTGTCAATCTCCCTCGGCCTGGGGCTCCATGCAAGATCTCACCTCGTGGAGTTGCAATGATCATGAGAACGGTGAGGAATCAGCCCAGAACTACACGGGAGGATTTTGTCAATGATCTCAAGGCAGCTGGGACCATAGTCACCAAGAAAACAATTGGTAATACACTACGCCGTGAAGGACTGAAATCGTGCAGCGCCCGCAAGGTCCCCCTGCTTAAGAAAGCACATATACAGGCCAGTCTGAAGTTTGCCAATGAACATCTGAATGATTCAGAGGAGAACTGGGTGAAAGTGTTGTAGTCAGATGAGACCAAAATCGAGCTCTTTTGCATCAACTCAACTCGCCGTGTTTGGAGGAGGAGGAGTGCTGCCTATGACCCCAAGAACACCATCCCCACCGTCAAACATGGAGGTGGAAACATTATGGTTTGGGGGTGTTTTTCTGCTAAGGGGACAGGACAACTTCACCACATCAAAGGGACGATGGACGGGGCCATGTACCGTCAAATCTTGGGTGAGAACCTCCTTCCCTCAGCCAGGGCATTGAAAATGGGTCGTGGATGGGTATTCCAGCATGCCAATGACCCAAAACACACGTCCAAGGCAACAAAGGAGTGGCTCAAGAAGAAGCACATTAAGGTCCTGGAGTGGCCTAGCCAGTCTCCAGACCTTAATCCCATAGAAAATCTGTGGAGGGAGCTAAAGGTTCGAGTTGCCAAACGTCAGCCACGAAACCTTAATGACTTGGAGAAGATCTGCAAAGAGGAGTGGGACAAAATCCCTCCTGAGATGTGTGCAAACCTGGTGGCCAACTACAAGAAACGTCTGACCTCTGTGATTGCCATCAAGGGTTTTGCCACCAAGTACTAAGTCGTGTTTTGCAGAGGGGTCAAATACTTATTTCCCTCATTAAAATGCAAATCAATTGATAACATTTTTGACATGCGTTTTTCTGGATTCTTTTGTTGTTATTCAGTCTCTCACTGTTCAAATAAACCTACCATTAAAATTATAGACTGATCATGTCTTTGTCAGTGGGCAAACGTACAAAATCAGCAGGGGATCAAACACTTTTTTCCCTCACTGTATCCTATAGGGTAACATCATTTAATGATGGCAATGTGTCATTGTTTGTCTCAACATGCTTCTTTAAAGGCCCACCTCAGAAGGAATTTGCTGCACCTATTTCAAGTCATTCCTGTTCTTTTATTTTTCCTTTATTTAACTAGGCAAGTCAGTTAAGAACAAATTCTTATTTACAATGACGGCCTACACCGGCCAAACCCAGACGACGCTGGGCCAATTGTGTGCCGCCCTATGGGACTCCCAATCACGGCCGGTTGTGATACAGCCTGGAATCGAACCAGGAGGTCTGTAGTGACGCCTTAAGCACTGAGATGCAGTGCCTTAGACCACTGCGCCACTTCTAGAGCGGAAATTCTTGTTTAGGTTCCACCTTGAAGACTGACGCAGCACAGCAAAACCACCAGTGTTAAAATTCTGGTGTTAATGATTTTGGAGTCAGTGTTGAGGTTCCGGCTTTGAATTTTACAGGAGAAACACCACGAGTGTAAATTAACAATATAGTCTGGTGTTCAATCGCAGAGTTCAAGTTGTTCAGCTCCGAGCAAGGTTAATTGGAACATCCGGGATATTTTCATAAGGACCTGTTGAAATTATTTTGGATGCCATTTTTCTACCCTCCCATTGAGAAAGTGGCAGCGGTGAGGGAATGGTGAGTATTCTTATAATGAAATAGAGATTATTCATTATGAATTTGCATTGAAAGTAAAATCACTGGGCGAAAAGGGTCAATATCAGGGGATATCTTTATCAATATATTTCCGGATATCTGCAATTTTTTTTAAATATAAGGAGTAGACATGCTCCAGATACGCATGTCCTTAATTTAAAATACGGAGCTAGGATATTCTCCGTAATGGGACAGTTTCTAAATGCATCCAATACGAACCTTAGAAATCCTCCTGCTACGTACAGTGGGGAGAACAAGTATATGATACACTGCCGATTTTGCAGGTTTTCCTACTTACAAAGCATGTAGAGGTCTGTAATTTTTATCATAGGTACACTTCAACTGTGAGAGACGGAATCTAAAACAAAAATCCAGAAAATCACATTGTATGATTTTTAAGTAATTCATTTGCATTTTATTGCATGACATAAGTATTTGATCACCTACCAACCAGTATGAATTCCGGCTCTCACAGACCTGTTAGTTTTTCTTTAAGAAGCCCTCCTGTTCTCCACTCATTACCTGTATTAACTGCACCTGTTTGAACTCGTTACCTGTATAAAAGACACCTGTCCACACACTCAATCAAACAGACTCCAACCTCTCCACAATGGCCAAGACCAGAGAGCTGTGTAAGGACATCAGGGATAAAATTGTAGACCTGCACAAGACTGGGATGGGCTACAGGACAATAGGCAAGCAGCTTGGTGAGAAGGCAACAACTGTTGACGCAATTATTAGAAAATGGAAGAAGTTCAAGATGACGGTCAATCACCCTCGGTCTGGAACTCCATGCAAGATCTCACCTCGTGGGGCATTAATGATCATGAGGAAGGTGAGGGATCAGCCCAGAACTACACGGCAGGACCTGGTCAATGACCTGAAGAGAGCTGGGACCACAGTCTCAAAGAAAACATTAGTAACACACTACGCCGTCATGGATTAAAAATCCTGCAGCGCACGCAAGGTCCCCCTGCTCAAGCCAGCGCATGTCCAGGCCCGTCTGAAGTTTGCCAATGACCATCTGGATGATCCAGAGGAAGAATGGGAGAAGGTCATGTGATCTGATGAGACAAAAATAGAGCTTTTTGGTCTAAACCGTGTTTGGAGGAAGAAGAAGGATGAGTACAACCCCAAGAACACCATCCCAACCGTGAAGCATGGAGGTGGAAACATCATTCTTTGGGGATGCTTTTCTGCAAAGGGGACAAGACGACTGCACCGTACTGAGGGGAGGATGGATGGGGCCATGTATCGCGAAATCTTGGCCAACAACCTCCTTCCCTCAGTAAGAGCATTGAAGATGGGTCGTGACTGGGTCTTCCAGCATGACAACGACCCGAAACACACAGCCAGGGCAACTAAGGAGTGGCTCCGTAAGAAGCATCTCAAGGTCCGGGAATGGCCAGCTTAATAGATCAATGTTTTTCCGTATAGTCACCATTAAGTGTAAATCAGAGCTAGATTTACCTAGAAGGGAAAGAAAGGTTATGAAGAAATTGTTGCAGACAAATCCGCATCTAAAACATATCTCTTTAAAGAGCATTGAAAATCAGACACCAAGTGACTGGATGTTAATTAAATTGGGGTTTTTCTATATGGAACCATATCTTAGTCATTTATCAGCATATATAATTGATAATACAGCCATAAGCAACCCGTAATGGGATGTAGATTATATGAAAGAGGTATATAAAGCATGGAATTGAATGTGTGCACAATGTATGGTAAATATAATTAGGACGGGAAAAAAGTATGTTAGGAAGTTGCGTAATTTGGCAATGGAACAACATAATATACCGTGTAAAACAAAGTCTGTCAATTGGCACTATTAAAGGTTCTGACAATGTGAAAGGAATCTATCCACAATTAGATAACTCTATTCAACCTCCAGCTTATAGTATTGATGTAGAAGAGGATAACGACATGTATGATTGGATATTTATAGAATCTTATGGAAGTCAGGCTAAAACAAAATGTATTCCTAAAATTAGGTCAACCTATATGTTTGCCATAATCAAAATAGATAATTTTGAGATCAAACGGTGGTGAGAGGAATGCAGGGACTTGGGTTTAAAGCGATTTGGTAAAGCATGCGAAACGGCAGAAAGAAGGTTTAAAGGTCAAAGAGGACGAATAAACATTTGTAAAAAATAGATACACTAGAGAGTGTGTGTAAAGTGAATATAAAATCATACTTACAATACTCAAACAAAACCGTAAGGTAGATTTTAACGATAGAATAGCAAATACCATTAGGAAATTTTTCGTTGAAGCAGGGGAACGATAATACTCAAGGTAGATAGAGAGAGGAAATTGGACTCCTGCCCAACGGCACCCTAATTCCCAGAATAAACCTAGAGAGTAGAAGAAGGGGGATCCATTCAACAGGATGGAAGGTGTCCTTTACAAAATCAGAAGGTTAAGTCTATCGGAAGTAGTGGAACTCCGCAAATTAATCCGATATGTATATACACTGCTCAAAAAAATTAAGGGAACACATAAACAACACAATGTAACTCCAAGTCAATCACACTTCTGTGAAATCAAACTGTCCACTTAGGAAGCAACACTGATTGACAATAAATTTCACATGCTGTTGTGCAAATGGAATAGACAACAGGTGGAAATTATAGGCAATTAGCAAGACACCCCCAATAAAGGACTGTTTTTGCAGGTGGTGAACACAGACCACTTCTCAGTTCCTATGCTTCCTGGCTGATGTTTTGGTCACTTTTGAATGCTGGCGGTGCTTTCACTCTAGTGGTAGTATGAGACGGAGTCTACAACCCACACAAGTGGCTCAGGTAGTGCAGCTCATCTAGGATGGCACATCAATGCGAGCTGTGGCAAGAAGGTTTCCTGTGTCTGTCAGCGTAGTGTCCAGAGCATGGAGGCGCTACCAGGAGACAGGGCAGTACATCAGGAGACGTGGAGGAGGCCATAGGAGGGCAACAACCCAGCAGCAGGACTGCTACCTCCGCCTTTGTGCAAGGAGGAGCAGGAGGAGCACTGCCAGAGCCCTGCAAAATGACCTCCAGCAGGCCACAAATGTGCATGTGTCTGCTCAAACGGTCAGAAACAGATTCCATGAGGGTGGTATGAGGGCCCGACGTCCACAGGTGGGGGTTGTGCTTACAGCCCAACACCGTGCAGGACGTTTGGCATTTGCCAGAGAACACCAAGATTGGCAAATTCGCCACTGGTGCCCTGTGCTCTTCACAGATGAAAGCAGGTTCACACTGAGCACGTGACAGACGTGACAGAGTCTGGAGACGCCGTGGAGAATGTTCTGCTGCCTGCAACATCCTCCAGCATGACCGGTTTGGCGGTGGGTCAGTCATGGTGTGGGGTGGCATTTCTTTGGGGGGCCGCACAGCCCTCCATGTGCTCGCCAGAGGTAGCCTGACTGCCATTAGGTACCGAGATGAGATCCTCAGACCCCTTGTGAGACCATATGCTGGTGCGGTTGGCCCTGGGTTCCTCCTAATGCAAGACAATGCTAGACCTCATGTGGCTGGAGTGTGTCAGCAGTTCCTGCAAGAGGAAGGCATTGATGCTATGGACTGGCCCGACCGTTCCCCAGACCTGAATCCAATTGAGCACATCTGGGACATCATGTCTCGCTCCATCCACCAACGCCACGTTGCACCACAGACTGTCCAGGAGTTGGCGGATGCTTTAGTCCAGGTCTGGGAGGAGATCCCTCAGGAGCCTCATTTTGACTTGTTTTAAGGACATTACATCAAAGTTGGATCAGCCTGTAGTGTGGTTTTCCACTTTAATTTTGAGGGTGACTCCAAATCCAGACCTCCATGGGTTGATACCTTTGATTTCCATTGATAATTTTTTTGTGATTTTGTTGTCAGCACTTTCAACTATGTAAAGAAAAAAATATTTAATAAGATTATTTCATTCATTCAGATCTAGGATGTGTTATTTTAGTGTTCCCTTTATTTTTTTGAGCAGTGTATATATATATATATATATATATATATATATATATATATATATATATATATATATACACACATAGGGCCTGTATTTCAAAAAGACTGATCCCTCTCTAACATATATATATATCTCACATTACAAATTGATTGGGAGGATAGTGAGTTTCAATATTCATTTATAGTAAACGCTAAAACTACGATGGCATTCTTTGGAAGAAACCTTTTTAAGTAAACTCGACGCAACCATTTTTGTTCACCAGATGGCATCGAGGTATATGGAACAACATGGGCTATATTATGAACTAAGAGAAAAAAGCAATTTGAATCTGAAGGGGGCATAAGTTATAGGAATGGATATGGTAATTTGATATAAGTTTGGATAAGAAGTTACGATATATAAAATAAATAAGTCATAGAATATCAAGAAGTGGTATGGAGATTTTGATGCTGTTTTAGAGAGTTGTGGAAAAGTCTGTATTTTCTGGACAGGCAGGGCAGTGTCCTGAAGTTAGTCTATTTTTTTGGTTCCGTTGGGAGTATGTTTGTAGAAGTTGATTAGTGTCGATTGAGAATTGGTTAAACAGCATGACAGTATTCTTTAATGTGAGTACCTTGAAGTTTCTAACGTTCTATATGGAGTTTGTGACGTGGAAATAATATGTAGTTCAGTGTGGGTAATCGATTACTCTGAGTGTGAGGATCATAATTAGAGTGCTATGTCTGTATTAACTTGATCACCCAAAACGTAGACGTACGTCATGGGTGGAGAAGTAATTAATATGGGTTTTCTAGGTTGTATCGTTGTTAGATTATATGATAGAGATAAGGAGTGGAATTTATAGAAGTAAATTATAATATTGTACAAAGCCAAGTTAGAGTTTCCATTAAACAAATTATTGTTGTGGAGCTAAGAACTTCATTTTGTATCAGAGGTTAGGATGACAAACCATTGTAATTGCACTATTTGTGGGATATTTGTGTCATTTCAATAGCATTGGGGTAGACCGAGTCGACTACAGTATTTGGTTTGGTGATGTAGAATGGAAGGCTTGTAGTGTGGTTTGGTTCAAATAGAAATAATCACTTATTTAACAGGAATAGTGAGACGATTTCGTGGTAGTCATTTTTTGGCGTTACCTAAGGGTTTGATAGATTAAACGATTGAGGTGCCGTAATGTCAATCCATGGAATGGATATTGATAATATGGATAACTAAAACAAGTGTTTGTTTGATTTATTGCTTGTCGCCTACTTAGAAAGGAAAGTTACCTAGATCTGATAGCGGATTTATGGTCTCATGAGAGCGGTGGCTATTATCTTGGTTGATAACAGGAGGAATATAGGAACTTGTAAATGAGGTCACTACATAAGTATTGCTTACACAATATCGTAACAGATAAACTGAACCAAACATAAAGTTATTACAACTATTTAGGATTGTTAATGTTGTTAGTTAGTTTTTAAACCCTACGATAGAGGTAAATGCAGAACACTGTTTGAGAATGGTTTTTGTTTGTTGTCTGGAGAGTTTCTAGGTGTTGATCTGTGGGTGTTAGCAGCTGGGGCTCGCTGAAACGTGAGAGAGCTGTAAGTGTCGTGATGAGATAAATGAGGTGTAACCTGATCACTGGTTGCTGTGGAAAGGAAGGAAGTTAAAGGGTGATGAATGTTAGCAGTATGAAATGGCTAGTAGCGTTTAGTGGTGACCTGGAAGTCGTTGTTAAACTTTATTTGCAAGGACCGTGGATTTTGTGGAGCGACGGGTATCGGTGTGTTGAGGGTCGATGTTGTCGATGTGTGCAGAGGGTCCCTGGTTCAAGCCCAGGTAGGGAGGAAAGCAAAACTGTTACATTGATGCTATTGACCTAGATCACGAGGTGAATTGATAACATTATAGGAAAGGGATTGTATTACCAACACATAGCGGATAGTACAATATAGTAATTAAAGTAGCATCTCTGTGAATATATGTTTTCTTTGTTTTGACTATAATTTCAAAATAATCTGTCATCTGTTAAAGTACCGTTAGATGGAAAGTCAGCAATAGAGATTAACTAGGAGATTAGAAAGGTTGAATTGGATTGCTTGAAGAAGGAAGTATGTTAATTAGGAGATGAGAAATGTTGAATTGAATTGTTTGAAGAAGGAAGTATGTTAATTAGGAGATGAGAAATGTTGAATTGGATTGTTTGAAGAAGGAAGTAGGTTAATTGGGTGATGAGGAATGTTGAATTGGATTGTTTAAGTAAACTGGTGTTAAAATAATTATTTATAGTAAAGTCTATGAAAATATGTCATTACGTAGTAGTGGTTTGTGGATAGAATTGACTAATGCCATGATTTAGTAAGAGGGTGAGAGAAAGTAGTGATAGTTGGGCTATATATTGGGATATAAAGGACACAGGGTGATGTGAAGCACATACAGTGAGGGAAAAAAGTATTTGATCCCCTGCTGATTTTGTACGTTTGCCCACTGACAAAGACATGATCAGTCATTAATTTTAATGGTAGGTTTATTTGAACAGTGAGAAACAGAATAACAACAAAAATATCCAGAAAAACACATGTCAAAAATGTTATAAATTGATTTGCATTTTAATGAGGGAAATAAGTATTTGACCCCTCTGCAAAACATGACTTAGTACTTGGTGGCAAAACCCTTGTTGGCAATCACAGAGGTCAGACATTTCTTGTAGTTGGCCACCAGGTTTGCACACATCTCAGGAGGGATTTTGTCCCACTCCTCTTTGCAGATCTTCTCCAAGTCATTAAGGTTTCGAGGCTGATGTTTGGCAACTCGAACCTTCAGCTCCCTCCACAGATTTTCTATGGGATTAAGGTCTGGAGACTGGCTAGGCCATTCCAGGACCTTAATGTGCTTCTTCTTGAGCCACTTCTTTGTTGCCTTGGCCGTGTGTTTTGGGTCATTGTCATGCTGGAATACCCATCCACGACCCATTTTCAATGCCCTGGCTGAGGGAAGGAGGTTCTCACCCAAGATTTGACATTACATGGCCCCGTCCATCGTCCCTTTGATGCGGTGAAGTTGTCCTATCCTCTTAGCAGAAAAACACCCCCAAAGCATAATGTTTCCACCTCCATCTTTGACGGTGGGGATAGTGTTCTTGGAGTCATAGGCAGCATTCCTCCTCCTCCAAACACGGCGAGTTGAGTTGATGCCAAAGACCTCCATTTTGGTCTCATCTGACCACAACACTTTCACCCAGTTCTCCTCTGAATCATTCAGATGTTCATTGGCAAACTTCAGACGGGCCTGTATATGTGCTTTCTTGAGCAGGGGGACCTTGCGGGCGCTGCACGATTTCAGTCCTTCACGGCGTAGTGTGTTACCAATTGTTTTCTTGGTGACTATGGTCCCAGCAGCTTTGAGATCATTGACAAGATCCTCTCGTGTAGTTCTGGGCTGATTCCTCACCGTTCTCATGATCATTGCAACTCCACGAGGTGAGATCTTGCATGGAGCCCCAGGCCGAGGGAGATTGACAGTTATTTTGTGTTTCTTCCATTTGCTAATAATCACACCAACTGTTGTCACCTTCTCACCAAGCTGCTTGGCGATGGTCTTGTAGTCCATTCCAGCCTTGTGTAGGTCTACAATCTTGTCCCTGACATCCTTGGAGAGCTCTTTGGTCTTGGCCATGGTGGAGAGTTTGGAATCTGATTGATTGATTGCTTCTGTGGACAGGTGTCTTTTATACAGGTAACAAGCTGAGATTAGGAGCACTCCTTTTAAGAGTGTGCTCCTAATCTCAGCTCGTTACCTTTATAAAAGACACCTGGGAGCCAGAAATCTTTCTGATTGAGAGAGGGTCAAATACTTCTTTCCCTCATTAAAATGCAAATAAATGTATAACATTTTTGTCATGCGTTTTTCTGGTTCAAATAAACCTAACATTAAAATTATAGACGGATCATTTCTTTGTCAGTGACGAATTCTAACTGTTTGTAAGTTCTGGAGTTATCAAACAATAGGGTGTTTTTTAAAAAAGATAAATGCAACATGTGGCGATGATTACATTACCAAACAGATTTAGGCTTTTGATCATTATTATGAGAATTACAGAGGATGAAGTCTGAAGGGTAATCAATTAGCAAATTATCATTGCAAACTCAGAGAACATTGAGTGGTTTTCATCTTTTGAGACATTTTAGGCAATCTTCTTATGGAGTAGTTATGAGGAATTAGATTGATACAAACGATTAGTGATGTGAGATAGGACTGGGCGTATATTTGCATCATGTTTTGTGTGTAATTAATATTTTGGGATTGCTGATTATAACTAAATGTTAACGAAATGTATACTTTCTCTTCCAGGAGAATGGGGATTTCCTTACATCTCATTGGGATGTTTCAAAAGTCTGTGGGATTGGTGGAACAGTTAGTAAAATTAAGTAGTCTTATTTTTAGGTCGTAAAAGGGAGCTACCAAATTAAATAAGGCCTGGCCATTTTTGTTTTTGTTTTCCAAATGGGTTTTTCAAATGACCACACACAACATACCTAGTACGATGTTTATAAAGGGTTGTTATTTAGATTATAAGGGGTAAATATGCAACTTATAGTAAGGCTATGAGTAGTAGTAATTCATGTGTTATGGGTTAGATTAAATGTTTTAGGTGAAAGGGCATTTGTGGTATAAGGTAGTATGTAGTGGAGGCCTTTCTAGGAAACTTGTGGACTATTGCTAAATGCTAAAATGTGTATCAATATCAAAGTTTCTACTGGATGATATGAGGACAGGATACATTAGCATACTGCGTCTCACCTAACAATGTTCTGAAGATGGGTGAAGGCTTCTCTGCCTTCTCTCATGGTATGAGCCTTGGAGGCTTTGTGGCAGTAAAGGATTAAATAAGTAAGAGCGGGACAGAATCAAGGTGGAAAGGTCAGTACTAGGTGTTGCTGACTACCTCGATGGAGGGGAAAATAGTAGAGACAGATTTATACATCTATGTGTCCCACTGTAACACAATTCTAACTCAGAGGAGGAAGATGGTACTACCACTGTGGAGTATTGTTTTTGTGTCTGTGTGTTTTTGCAGAAGTCAATCTCAACTTCCCTATTGGTAAGATGCAAGAAGGACACCCTACACAGAGCTATGTTAATAGAAATTGGGAAGTATATTAGAAAATGGTATTAAGAATAATTAGTAACAAGTAATAATTTCTTATATAGTCAAATGATTATTTTGTAATATTGGATTAGAAATGAAATCAATTAAACTGTTATGTTTTGTCTTCTATTGAGGTAAATACAGATGCTGTCTTGATGCATAGCAGGGATAATTTGGACTAGTATGGTGTAAAAAAAAGAAAAGAAAAGAAGCAAACTCTGTACCGGCTGAAGATTAATATCAGAGGCGTTGAAGACGTTTTTGTAAAGCACCACTTCTACAGGCAACCGGGGTAAAACAGCCAATTGAAGCTACCAATGGATTTTATCATGTTTTTATATCAAGAGAGTGGAACAAGAGTCCACCAATGAGTGAGAATGGAGAAGGATCGGTTCAAATACAACATTTCTCATGTTGTTGGTATAATGGTTGGCAAATGGACAAGACAATGGGGTGTAGAGATGGTGGTGACTGTGATGAGACATTGAAGTTGGGACATTGTCATGGGCAATTCATTTTGAAATATGAAGATAACATAAGGAAGAGATGCCAGAAGAAGGGGTTGCTTAGCTATGTTCATAATAAATGTGGATTTATCAAAATTTGCTAACGTGAATAGGAGGTATATACACTGCTAAATTCATAGTATTGAGAATGCATTCAAATAATGATCTGTATTTTCAGGATGAGGAAAGTCATAAAATATTATGAATGTTTATACTGTATGTTAATATAAGTGTACATTCTGACAGTTGTAATGAGTGATAAAGTTGAGGGTTTTAATTTTGAGTGATAGGAATAATGTGAATCACTAAGAATTGTCATTTTAAATTTGGTGGAGATAAGTAATTTGGTTGGTTATAATTTATAAGATGAATTCATCGTTTAAGTAAATCATTAGTATATATTATTAACTAACTATTTTCAGCATGAAGGATATTGATTGTACAATTGAGATAACTGTCTTATATAGATATTGTGGTTGAATTTCTCTATCAAAAAATAGTTCAAGGATGTAGTGATATAACAGGGAATGAAAACAGAGTGTTATACTGTGTATCTCTCCTCATGCATATTATAAGAGCAGAGTAACAATCATGAGTTTTTAAGCAATTGGGTTTGAAATGTCAATCATTGGACACAGTGTAATTGATAATCGCATAGCATTGGATGCTATTATAGTAGATAAGGGGGAATGCATGTGTTTATAAGGGGGAGAATCATGTTGTACATGTTTGACATCAGGATTAGGAAGGTCTTGGGAATTTAACTAAAGCTATGGGAAGTATTAGAGACATACATATTATGTTACTCCAGTGTAGAGTTCAGTGATAATGTGGAACTGTATAATGTGGAATTTAAGGTTTATAGGATTGAAGATGTGGAAATAATACTATATCAGTTGATCAGATAGTGACCCAAGTGATCAGAGAAAAGATTGGGTCTACTATGAATGAACATTGGTCACCATAGCAGCACCCACCCGTAGTCTGCGCTCCAGCAGGTTTATCCCCATAGCTGGTCATCCCCAAAGCCAACACCTCATTTGGCCGCCATTCCTTCCAGTTCTCTGCTGCCAATGACTGGAACGAATTGCAAAAATCTCTGAAGCTGGAGACTCTTATCTCCCTCACTAACTTTAAGCATGAGTTGTCAGAGCACCTTACCGATCACTGCACCTGTACACAGCCCATCTGAAATTAGCCCACCCAACTACCTCATCCCTATATTGTTATTTATTTTTCTCTTTTGCACCCCAGTATCTCTATTTGCACATAATCTCTTGCACATCTATCATTCCAGTGTTAATACTAATTGTAATTATTTTGCACTATAGCCTATTTATTGCCTTACCTCCGTAACTTGCTACATTTGCACACACTGTATATATATTTTTTCTGTTGTATTTTTGACTTTATGTTTTGTTTTACCCCATATGTAACTCTGTGTTGTTGTTTTTATCGCACTGCTTTGCTTTACAGTGGGGGGAAAAAAGTATTTAGTCAGCCACCAATTGTGCAAGGTCTCCCACATAAAAATATGAGAGAGGCCTGTAATTTTCATCATAGGTACACGTCAACTATGACAGACAAATTGAGAAAAAAAAATCCAGAAAATCACATTGTAGGATTTTTAATGAATTTATTTACAAATTATGGTGGAAAATAAGTATTTGGTCACCTACAAACAAGCAAGATTTCTGGCTCTCACAGACCTGTAACTTCTTCTTTAAGAGGCTCCTCTGTCCTCCACTCGTTACCTGTATTAATGGCACCTGTTTGAACTTGTTATCAGTATAAAAGACACCTATCCACAACCTCAAACAGTCACACTCCAAACTCCACTATGGCCAAGACCAAAGAGCTGTCAAAGGACACCATAAACAAAATTGTAGACCTGCACCAGGCTGGGAAGACTGAATCTGCAATAGGTAAGCAGCTTGGTTTGAAGAAATCAACTGTGGGAGCAATTATTAGGAAATGGAAGACATACAAGACCACTGATAATCTCCCTCGATCTGGGGCTCCACGCAAGATCTCACCCCGTGGGGTCAAAATGATCACAAGAACGGTGAGCAAAAATCCCAGAACCACACGGGGGGACCTAGTGAATGACCTGCAGAGAGCTGGGACCAAAGTAACAAAGCCTACCATCAGTAACACACTACGCCGCCAGGGACTCAAATCCTGCAGTGCCAGACGTGTCCCCCTGCTTAAGCCAGTACATGTCCAGGCCCGTCTGAAGTTTGCTAGAGTGCATTTGGATGATCCAGAAGAGGATTGGGAGAATGTCATATGGTCAGATGAAACCAAAATAGAACTTTTTGGTAAAAACTCAACTCGTCGTGTTTGGAGGACAAAGAATGCTGAGTTGCATCCAAAGAACACCATACCTACTGTGAAGCATGGGGGTGGAAACATCATGCTTTGGGGCTGTTGTTCTGCAAAGGGACCAGGACGACTGATCTGTGTAAAGGAAAGAATGAATGGGGCCATGTATCGTGAGATTTTGAGTGAAAACCTCCTTCCATCAGCAAGGGCATTGAAGATGAAACGTGGCTGGGTCTTTCAGCATGACAATGATCCCAAACACACCGCCCGGGCAACGAAGGAGTGGCTTCGTAAGAAGCATTTCAAGGTCCTGGAGTGGCCTAGCCAGTCTCCAGATCTCAACCCCATAGAAAGTCTTTGGAGGGAGTTGAAAGTCCGTGTTGCCCAGCGACAGCCCCAAAACATCACTGCTCTAGAGGAGATCTGCATGGAGGAATGGGCCAAAATACCAGCAACAGTGTGTGAAAACCTTGTGAAGAGTTACAGAAAACATTTGACCTGTGTCATTGCCAACAAAGTGTATATAACAAAGTATTGAGAAACTTTTGTTATTGACCAAATACTTATTTTTCACCATAATTTGCAAATAAATTCATTAAAAATCCTACAATGTGATTTTCTGGATTTTTTTTCCTCATTTTGTCTGTCATAGTTGGCGTGTACCTATGATGAAAATTACAGGCCTCTGTCATCTTTTTAAGAGGGAGAATTTGCACAATTGGTGGCTGACTAAATACTTTTTCCCCCACTGTATCTTGGCCAGGTTGCAGTTGTAAATGAGAACTTGTTCTCAACTGGCTTACCTGGTTAAATAAAGGTGAAAAAAAAAAAAAAAACATTGATGAAGAACATTTAAGTTATTTTAGTGGGATATATTCATTTGAATATATTATAATTTCCATTTAAATTTGAAATGTTTATGAATCAATGTATTTTCTGGATAATGTCAGGATGTTAGGAATTCATTTGTATGTTTTGAATTGTTTGATTTAAGAAATTGAATTCTCTTTGCAAAAATAAAAATAAAAAGATGGATTGATATGACGAGTGTTTGATCCAATACTATATAGATTGTAAATCGTATGAGAGAGCGAGGAAAGCCATGTGTTCGTAGCATCACGAGTGAGTACTAGAAGGTCAGTGTGCCAAGATAGATTGGGGGGCCACTGGTGCTAATCTTAGGAATGGTGCGTGATGAAATGTCATGACTAGTGTGCCACACGAAACCAAGGAAAGGAATGATATGGGCGTAGTTGAGTGACAACTCAATTATGGTTAGCAACTGGATAAGACAAAAGTAGACTGGAAGAGCACTATATAGGCTGAGAGAGAGTCTATGTAATTCAGTCACATGATAAGAGTCAAAGCACGTTCATCTTATTTTGTGATCCAGTACTGAATAAATATAGAGTCAAACTTCCATCTGAGTGTCTGCTGCTTTCTCTTACATCCTGAACTTCTCCATACCAGAAACTCGTAACAACATGATAGATTGCCTCAAAAGAAAAAAAGTGTTGTAGACAAGACAACATCAAGACAGGAGAGAGAAAATATGTTTTCCATGCAATTTGTTTTTTTGGGGTACATGAATTCTGCTGGAGGATTTAGCATAGGCTGTTAGCTATCTAGCTAGCAAACGTAGGCTGGCATTTTTGTTAGGCCTACAAACTAGGCTAGCTAGAAAGCTAGTTACCATAGCACATTCTACAGAAAATACTTTCTATGCAATCTAGCGAGCTAGTTTTCTAACATTGACTAGTTAGCTAGCTACTGTAAGTTAACTAACCTAAAGCTGGCAAATAGCTATGCCACAACAACGATTAGCCACAACAGTATAATTTATGGTTCGCATTCATAATAAAAGTCCCCAATTTGAAAGTGATGCAAACAGAGCACACCTGACATGTTAACGTTAGCTAGCTAAATGTGTCAACACAAACTATGAGTAACATTAGTTTATTTTCAATGTAGCTAACCACTCTCTAACCTATTAGTGTTAGCACAGATGGAACAATGGCCCAGATGTTTCACCAGAAGTATAAATGTGAAGCATCCGGTTAGAGTTTCCTCTCCACATTAAATATGGTGGGGAGCAGTGGGAGAGCTCAGTGGCCAGCAGTGGGAGAGTTTCGAGCGAGATGGAACTTGGCTGACATTCTGAGGATTTTGTCATCTATGAAACATTTGATCTCATTACAGTTTTCTGTTCCCAAAACTAGAATATTTTATGAAGAGAGTGGACTCCCTTTGCCAAAGTTTATAAAAATTGCGATGTTTAGAAGGAGTGCAAGGGCGAATTGAGTTTTTGCACATGCGCACTTCACAGACTTTCTCTAACGAAAATATGCAAATACATGCTAGAACGTGCCAATAGGATCTTGCTAGCTCATGCTTGGCTTTGCCCACCTCCTTGCTTGTTTTGCCCACTCAACTCACTAACTTCCCATTGAAAACAACAGGGTGTGGTTTATTTTGGGTTAGTTATAAAAATCTTTGGTGTTGGCATGCAATTTTATAGCTAGCTGGTTAACACAAGAACTTGCTAGGTAGCCATACACTAGGCCTAAACTATAAAAAGCATGATGATGATAACTAGTATAGGGTAACGTAGTGTCTAATGCTAAATTGTCATACATTCTTCTTATCTACCACGCATTTCCATAAGGTCTCAGATTCCAGGATGAGAAAATATTTACAAGAAATAAACATTAGACAGAGACAGAGTTGTTGATTTCCATTGTTACTTATAACATTAAAAAGGGGAGAAAAAGACAGTCCCGTTTTTCTAAATTAGCTTTCTAGGCTACTCACCATTCTACAGATTTGAGTCACCACTAGAATAGTTATTTGTATGTTATCATTGTTTAATCCAATTAATCCTATTATTAATCTAGCAATACAAATCTGTATTATTTTGTAAGAAATGTATGGTCTTTTTACATGTTGCAATAAAGTTGACTAAAGTAGAAGCTCATACATTGTTTGTAGATATTTTCACTTGGTAATCAATAGTAGGCCTAACTAATTATACAGAAATCGCTAAATCCTGTGTAACACCTAGTAACTACATTGTATTGCAGATATATTACATGTACTCTGTGGTGTGCTAGTGTGTTTATTTCTCACTTTCAGAAGCTGACGAATAGATTGTTAGGATGGGTAACATACTTTGTAGGTAAACTATAATTACAAGTAAGTACCCCTCAAGATACACTATCACTTGTGAAGATATTACATGTCCACTAATGTGTTTATGTCCCACTTGGATGGCACTTTCAGAAGCTGACGATTAGTTTGTCAGGATGTGTAGCATACTTTGTAAGTACCTTATAATTACAGGTAAGTACCCCTCAAGATACACTTCATTTTAACTAGCTAAATCCTGTGTAACAACTAGTAATTGCATTGTACTTATGTGAATATTACATGTTCCCTATGGTGTACTAGTGTGTTTATTCTCCCACTTGGATGGCGCTTCCAGAAGCTTTAAAAATGAGAGCCAGGTTGTCAGGATGGGTAATTTACTCTAGAAGTACACATTAGTTACAAGTAAGTACCCCACAAGATACACTTCATTTTAACTAGCTAAATTCTGTGTAAGAACTAGTAATTACATTGTACTTACGCAAACAATACATGTACTATACTTTGAAATAGTGTCTTATTCCTCATCCGGAATGACACTCGTATTAGATCTGTTTTCGTAAACTCAACCAAGTTAACCCAGATGGTAAGCTTTATTTTGGGGGCAAGTGCTAGCAACAACATTGACTGGAGATACACTGAACAAAAATATAAACACAACATGCACCAATTTCAAAGATTTTCCTGAGTTACAGTTCATATAAGGAAATCAGTCAATTGAAATCAATTCATTAGGCCCTAATCTATGGATTTTACATGACTGGGAATACAGACATGCATCTGTTGGTCACAGATACCTTAAAAAAGGTAGGGGTGTGGATCAGAAAACCAGTCAGTATCTGGTGTGACCACCATTTGCCTCATGCAGCGTGACACATCTCCTTTGCATAGAGTTGATCAGGCTGTTGATCGAAGGTAAGCATTTGCTCACTGAAGTCGGTAACGACGCCGAACTGCAGTCAGGTCAAGTGAGGACGACAAGCACGCAGATTAGCTTTTCTGAGACAGTTTCTGACAGTTTGTGCAGAAATCTTTCGGTTGTATAAACCCACAGTTTCATCAACTGTCCAGGTGGCTGGTCTTCGGCGATCCCGCAGGTGAAGAAGCTGGATATGGAGGTCCTGGGTTGATGTGGTTACACGTGGTCTGTGTAGGTCTTGTGAGGCCGGTTGGACGTACTGCCAAATTATCTAAAGCGACGTTGGAGGCAGCTTAAGGTAGATAAATTCACATGTATTTATCTGGCAACAGCTCTGGTGGACATTCCTGTAGTCAGCATGCCAATTGTACACTCCCTCAAAACTTGAGACATCTGTGGCATTGTGTTGTGTGACAAAACTGCACATTTTAGCGTGGCGTTTTATTGTCCCCAGCAAAAGGTGCACTTGTGTAATGATCATGCTGTTTAATCAGCTTATTGATATGCCACACCTGTCAGGTGGATGGATTATCTTGGCAAAGGAGAAATGCTCACAAATGTGCAGAACATTTGAGAGAAATAAGCTTTTTGTGGGTATGGAACATTTCTAGGATCTTTTTATTTCAGCTCATGAAACATGGGACCATCACTTTACATGTTGCGTTTATATTTTTGTTCAGTGTATATTTTGAACAGTGCACATTCATGGTTATATAAATACAGCCTATTGAGCATAGCCTATAATCTCTCAGACACCCAGCGCATCCACAAGGGATCCCAACCTTTGTCACAGTTGTTAATGGATGCAGCTGAGAAGAAGCAAGACAATAAGTTGGTGTATTTAGTGGAAACTGTCCATTTGTAACAAGCATTCGTTATTACATTTCTGCAATTACATACCACAATTACTACCAGTTACATGTTATTACACTGCATCTATGAGTACAGTTAACTGCAATACTTGTTACAGTGTAATTACACATGTAATTACACTAATAAGGACCCCTTAAAAGGAAGTGTTACCAAAGTTTTCCATTCACATGGATAAAACAGTCACAGTGGAAGATGGGACATGCACAGAGGTGGATGAGGATGTCAATCCAGAGCTAGTGACCTCAAAAGACGTCCTGTTATCCAGGATGATGATGAAAATGACAAAGGTAAGTGTAAAGTTTCATGTTGAACTGAAACTGTGCTTCACAGCTATAATGTACTGCAACAAAACTGCAGACAATGGGTGTAATTCATTTTGACTGATAACTTTGGTCTTTCAGACACACCCAGCATCAAGTCAGCACCCAGCTTGACAGATACACTGTCCCGGATTTCTAGCAGTAAAGAGAGTGACAGTGATGAGCCTGAAACAGATAAGATGAGAAGAGGTGTTGCAGAGCTCACCTGCCAGAGACGTAAGGGTACCATTTTTTAAAATTCTAAATGATCGTTCACCAACTTTGTTATGGATATCACAAGTGCCATTATCCAGCAAATCATCATCAGTGTCATTATCCAATAGATTTTTAATTCTTTATTTTGACACAGCCCTTTGACTTTGACTCCTTGCTAATCAAGAATGGCTGTGCTGTTTGTTTTAATCTGTTTAGTGGATCAAAGAGATTCTGCTGACGAAACCAGGAAGGGCAGCAGTGCTGAAGGAGTATGAGGACGCCGGGATAATCAAGAAGGCAGATGGTGAACATCCTTACATCACATAATGTATGACTGAGTCTGAGGGGTATGTTTATGATGTGAACTTTTAGGATTAGCTGTCCATCTTACATTGTTCTTCCATATCTGTTCTTATTCAGATGAAGGGGCGAATAAATGGGGGAAAAAACATTGTTTTTCTCAGCGTTTTACCAAGGAGAAGTATGCCCTGGGGATTATCACCTTGTTTCCTGCACTTACAGATCTGCTCTCCAGGAAAGGATATGTAAGTTATTATTGAACATTATCAAGGTGACATAGACAAACTTAAAAAACTGGCAAAGGTGGACATCCAAACCAAAGGAGACATGAATACAAGATCTGAATCAAATATTGTTAATCTTATGAAGCTGATTGGAAAGAGATCCTTCCTTCCTATATATTCTCTTTGTTTAGGAGCACTTCTATGACCGTCAGAATGGTTCTGGATTTTTGGCATGGCGTCTGAAGACCTTTCAGAGAAAGACCAGACTTGCTGTGTGTCCAGACACTCCAAAAACAAAAGCGACAGGAGGCCCAAAGACATATGAGACACCTTCTGACCAGCTAGAAGAGGAGAGCTGTCAAGAGAACATATCAACAATGACACATTTGAGCACAGACAGCGCCTCGTCCACAATCCCGATACGTCCTCTACAGTCCTCTCTGTGTTCCCACGGCTGTTGGCTACAAATGGATTGGTAAGTTAGCAATTAGTCATAGTATTGCTGTCCTGCAACACAATTTAACTACAGCATGAATGCTTAAAATGCATCCAATTATCAACCAATTCAAATTACTGTACTTTATTTTTCCGCAAGGAACTTCATTTGTAAAATGATGCATTACACATGACATGACACACGACCCAGGCACATACAACACATAGAAACACATTCAGTGCAATAAATATATTTAAAATCAGAGTAGTAAGACACTCTTTTGAGGTAGATGGTGTTGTTCACAAATATCCTTAAAAGTCTATAGTGCCTTGCAAAAGCATTCATCCCCCTTGGCGTTTTTCCTATTTTGTTGCATTACAACCTGTAATTTAAATGGATTTTTATTTGGATTTCATGTAATGTACATACACAAAATAGTCGAAATTGGTGAAGTGAAATGAAAAAAACAAAGTTTCAAATAATTATAAAAAATAAATAACGGAAAAGTGGTGCGTGCCTATGTATTCACCCCCTTTGCTATGAAGCCCCTAAATAAGATCTGGTGCAACCAATTACCTTCAGAAGTGAGTTAAATAAAGTCCACCTGTGTGCATCTAAGTGTCACATGATCTGTCACATGATCTCAGTATATATACCCCTGTTCTGAAAGGCCCCAGAGTCTGCAACACCACTAAGCAAGGGGCACCACCAAGCAAGCGGCACCATGAAGACGAAGGAGCTCTCCAAACAGGTCAGGGACAAAGTTGTGGAGAAGTACAGATCAGGGTTGGGTTATAAAAAAATATCAGAAACTTTGAACATCCCACGGCGCACCATTAAATCCATTATAAAAAAATGGAAAGAATATGGCACCACAACAAACCTGCCAAGAGAGGGCCGCACACCAAAACTCACGGACCAGGCAAGGAGGGCATTCATCAGAGGCAACAAAGAGACCAAATATAACCTTGAAGGAGCTGCAAAGCTCCACAGCGGAGATTGGAGTATCTGTCCATAGGACCACTTTAAGCCGTACACGCCACAGAGCTGGGCTTTACAGTAGAGTGGCCAGAAAAAAGCCATTGCTTACATAAAAACATAAGCAAACACGTTTGGTGTTCGCCAAGAGCCATGTGGGAAACTCCGCAAACATATGGAAGAAGGTACTCTGGTCAGATGAGACTAAAATTGAGCTTTTGGGTCATCAAGGAAAACGCTATGTCTGGCGCAAACCCAACACCTCTCATCACCCCGAGCACACCATCCCCACAGCGAAGCATGGTGGTGGCAGCATCATGCTGTGGGGATGTTTTTCATCGGCAGGGACTGGGAAACTGGTCAGAATTGAAGGAATGATGGATGGCGCTAAATACAGGGAAATTCTTGAGGGAAACCTGTTTCAATCTACCAGAGATTTGAGACTGAGATGGAGGTTCACCTTCCAGCAGGACAATGACCCTAAGCATACTGCTAAAGCAACACTTAAATGGTTTAAGGGGAAACATTTAAATGTCTTGGAATGGCCTAGTCAAAGCCCAAACCTCATCCAATTTCGAATCTGTGGTATGACTTAAAGATTGCTGTACACCAGTGGAACCCATCCAACTTGAAGGAGCTGGAGCAGTTTTGCCTTGAAGAATGGGCAAGAATCCCAGTGGCTAGATGTGCCAAGCTTATAGAGACACACCCCAAGAGACTTGCAGCTGTAATTGCTTCAAAAGGTGGCTCTACAAAGTATTGATTTTTGGGGCAGTGAATAGTTATGCACGCTCAAGTTTTTTTGTCTTATTTCTTGTTTGTTTCACAATAAAACAATATTTTGCATCTTCAAAGTGGTAGGCATGTTGTGTAAATCAAATGATACAAACCCCCCAAAACTCCATTTTAATTCCAGGTTGTAAGGCAACAAAATAGGAAAAATGCCAAGGGGGGTGAATTATTTCGCAAGCCACTGTCTAATCCATAAGAATTGACAATCCATAAGAAAAGACAATCTCGACATCTTTGCCTGCAATGAGTCTTGACTTGGGGTTCTTGTAGAGAACTTAAAAAACTTGAACATATTGTCGGTGATGAGTTAATTTGATGCTGGGCAAAACTAATATCAGCAATTCTTGTTTACAGAGTGCGACAGTGACATGTCTTCCCTCCTACTCATTTTGCACATGTTATCAGGAAGCCTGCTGGAAGGAAGAAAACACAGAAGATCAGCATTTCTTTTATTTTATTTTTTATTTAACCTTTATTTAACCAGGTAAGCCAGTTGAGAACAAGTTCTCATTTACAACGGCAACCTGGCCAAGATAAAGCAAAGCAGTGCGATAAAAACAACAACACAGAGTTACATATGGGGTAAAACAAAACATAAAGTCAAAAAATACAACAGAAAAATATATATACATTGTGTGCAAATGTAGCAAGTTATGGAGGTAAGGCAATAAATAGGCTATAGTGCAAACTAATTACAATTAGTATTAACACTGGAATGATAGATGTGCAAGAGATTATGTGCAAATAGAGATACTGGGGTGCAAATCAGCTAAATAAATAATAATATAGGGATGAGGTAGTTGTGTGGGCTAATTTCAGATGGGCTGTGTACAGGTGCAGTGATCGGTAAGGTGCTCTGACAACTGATGCTTAAAGTTAGTGAGGGAGATAAGAGTCTCCAGCTTCAGAGATTTTTGCAATTCATTCCAGTCATTGGCAGCAGAGAACTGGAAGGAATGGCGGCCAAGGGAGGTGTTGGCTTTGGGGATGACCAGTGAGATATACCTGCTGGAGCGCATACTACGGGTGGGTGTTGCTATGGTGACCAATGAGCTAAGTTAAGGCGGGGATTTGCCTAGCAGTGATTTATAGATGGCCTGGAGCCAGTGGGTTTGATGACGAACATGTAGTGAGGACCAGCCAACAAGAGCGTACAGGTCACAGTGGTGGGTAGTGTATGGGGCTTTGGAGACAAAACGGATGGCACTGTGATAGACTACATCCAATTTACTGAGTAGAGTGTTGGAGGCTATTTTGTAAATGACATCGCCGAAGTCAAGGATCGGTAGGATAGTCAGTTTTACGAGGGCATGTTTGGCAGCATGAGTGAAGGAGGCTTTGTTGCGAAATAGGAAGCCGATTCTAGATTTAACTTTGGATTGTAGATTCTTAATGTGAGTCTGGAAGGAGCATAGCTCAGGCCATTGACCATCTGGTTGTATTTCACAAGGTATGTGGCAGATGTAAACTTCTTTGAGCTCAGTTTGTGAATCAAATTCCAACAAGAAAGTGTAACAAGGCAATCATTTCTATAATGTTTTGTATGCATGTGTGTCAAATTGGATATGACACCCTTTATCCTAACACACGATAACGATCTCTTCTGAACTTTCTTTACCTCAGTAGAACAACAGTGTTGAATGTATTTTTTAATTATTTTTCTTCAGTCCTGTAGGAGCCTCGATGAGTACCTGGAGATAGAGGGAAGACGGCAGCCATACCTACTCGCCTCAGGACCCAGCAAGCACGCCATCAGCAACTCCAATATTGTCATGGTTAAGAAAATCATTCCATGCCAGGGGAGCACCACATTGACAGCATTTGACTACATTTTCAAAGCTAATTTTGTTTTCAGAGTAAGCTACAATGAGTCACTCAGTAGCAGGTACACCTTTCTCCAGACAACAGTCTACTGCATTGATGTTGGCAACACCAGAGAGAGCCCTAAGGTGAAAAAGCTTAGAGCTAAGTTTATAAACAGTTTATTAGGTACACCAATCTAGTACCGGGTATGACCCCGCTTTGCCTCCAGAACAGGCTGAATTCTTCAGGGCAATTGTACAAGGTGTCCAAAGGGATGTTGGTCCATGCTGACACGATTGCATCACGCAGTTGCTGCAGATTGGACGGCGGTACATTAATGCTGCGAACAGCCTGTTCCATCTCATCCCAAAGATGCTCTAATGGGTTGAGGTCTGGGGACTGCGCAGGCCACTCAAGTAAACTGAACTCGCTTTCATGTTCCAGGCAATGTTTTTCCACTCCTCAGTTGTCCAGTGTTGGTGATGGCGTGCCCACTGGAGCCTTTTCTTGTTTTTAGCTGGTAGGAGTGGAACTTGTGTGGTCATCTGCTGCAATAGCCCATCCATGACAAGGATCAACGAGTTGTGCGTTCCGAGATGCTGTTTTGCACACCACTGTTGTACTGCTCCGTTATGTGTCTGTTTGTGGCCCACCTGTTAGCTTGCACAATTCTTGCCATTCTCCTTCGACCTCTCTCATCAATTAGCTATTTTTGGCCACAGGACTGCCGCCGAATGGATGTTTCAGTAAACCCTAGACACTGTCGTGCGTGAAAAGCCCAGGAGGACAGCCGTTTCTGAGACACTGGATCCAGCGTGCCTGGCACCGAAGATCATACCACACTCAATGATGGTTAGGTAAGTAGTTTTGCCCTCATTCAATCGAACAGTAACTGAATGCCTCGATTCCTGTCTGTCAGCTTTATATACTCTAGCAAGCCACGACCACGTGACTCATTTTCATTAGCGGGGTGGTGGACCTAACAAACTGTCTGGTGATTGTAGATGTTACATTTGTAGATCGTTGCATGATGCGGCTGCAGTAGCCGTTTGCTCTATAACCTGTTAATTCATATGCCTTGCAACCGTGATAGGCCAAGACAATAAGACACAGTGGCAGAATAAATTCAACCACACCTTTGTTTTATCACAAAACTGGATAGCAACCTCTGTCCAGTGAAGTCCACAATGCATATTGCATGTACTGTAACAGACAGTTACATGACCTACAGAACGGTCAAGCAAGTTAATGTTTCTGCCATTTTCGGACCACTAAACAACTATTGATTTAGAAAAACAGAGAGTTACCGCAAGTCACAAAGAAAACAGGAGCTGCCTCCATTATTCCAGCACCATTTCAACGTCAACATTTCAACATAATCAAATCACCTCTGCTTAGTCTAATCAACGTAAGCTAAATATGATGTGGCTGTCCATACTTCTGATTTCTGTGTGTGTGTGTGTGTGCGTGTGCACCAACGCCATCCTCCTCTCTTTCATGCTGATGAAACGGTCTATCTCTCTGTCATACAGTACATGCTTTTATTTTTTGTTGTCCTAGGCTACCTGGCTAAAATGCTTGCTCACTAGCTTAACTTCCATTCATGGGCAACATTAGCTAGTTAACATTAGCCTTCTACATCTAATTACATATTGAACTTCCATCCTCCTAGGACAGGGCACAACAATGTATGAATTAATGACTGGATCAGAATCACTGTTATAGTCATTGGCCAGTACGGAGAATTAAGTAAAACCACAAGTCCAAATCCCTATCTCCATCCATGGCTAATTTAGGAAAGGGCACATTTTACAACACAACAATTCATGTTTTTCTGTCAATGACATTTGTTCTCAGTGGTATTTGATAGGAGTGACACCATATCCAAGC
The DNA here is from genome assembly GCF_964263955.1 of Coregonus lavaretus. Lineage (NCBI taxonomy): Eukaryota > Metazoa > Chordata > Actinopteri > Salmoniformes > Salmonidae > Coregonus > Coregonus lavaretus. The sequence goes on along the minus strand of NC_140016.1, from coordinate 29,489,347 downwards.
TGGCTTCCCTTGAAACTTTTTTTGGGTGCGCCAGGACCATTCACAGTTTAGCTCAACGCTGATTGACACATTTTTTATACTTTTTTGTCAAGGGAGGCCAGATGCCTTCGGGTGGCAACAATGTCATTCTCGATTGGACCAGACAGCATCAGATAGATGGCCTACACGTAGAGAGACAGAGCGCCTCTCAGGTCCTCAACTGGCAGCTTCATTAAATAGTACCCACAAAACACCAGTCTCAACGTCAACAGTGAAGAGGCGACTCTGGGATGCTGACCTTCTAGGCAGAGTTGCAAAGAAAAAGCCATATCTCAGACTGGCAAATAAAAAGAAAAGATTAAGATGGGCAAAAGAACACTGACACTGGACAGAGGAAAATTGGAAAAAAGTGTTATGGACAGACGAATCGAAGTTTGAGGTGTTCGGATCACAAAGAAGAACATTTGTGAGACGCAGACCAAATGAAAAGATGATGGAGGAGTGCTTGATGCCATCTGTCAAGAATGGTGGAGGCAATGTGATGGTCTGGGGGTGCTTTGGTGGTGGTAAAGTGGGAGATTTGTACAGGGTAAAAGGGATCTTGAAGAAGGAAGGCTATCACTCCATTTTGCAACGCCATGCCATACCCTGTGGACGGCGCTTGATTGGAGCCAATTTCCTCCTACAACAGGACAAGGACCCAAAGCACAGCTCCAAACTATGCAATAACTATTTAGGGAATATATGCTATATTTCCTATTCAAACTCATTTCATTAATGTTTTCATGGAAAACAAGGACATTTCTATGTGACCCCAAACTTTTGAATGGTAGTGTACATTCAGCCTCTTCGAATTGAAGAAAGATTATGAAACTCTGTAAACAATCTATGAAACACAGAGAGTCCCAAAAAAAAATATTGGCAATTTTGGGGGGGGGGGGAGCCTGGCTTCCCTTGGCATCCATGAATGCATGGCACTGTGCGGCTGGTACATTGATTCGGCACCTTTTTTTCATGGCTTGTATTGTGGGATTATTTTTTTGTCTATGGGCTCAAGATGGATGTTCATTGCAATTCAAAAGTTTGGCACGTTTTAGAACGGACTTGATAAAAAACTATGAGAATGATAGTCAGCGTCATCAAGTAATGATGGCAACACGCCCACAACTCAACAATCTGAGAATTTGACTGAAGAGACTTCGCAAGAGGGTGACTCTGATTCAGACCTAGATTTGTCAAATCAACCTGCAACGTCTCATATCTCAAAAGACCAGTCTAAAGAAATGTGTGCATCTATTATTGCTAAGTTACTGGGCAGTGGTGTTGCTAAAAATGTTGTACTGTCTGTTGTTGAAAGCACGGAAGAGTATGTGAATGAAGATCACGCAAGTCTCAGGGAACAAGTACTGAGTGTGGTCCCTCCTAACAATCACAGTAGAAGCTAAGTAGAATAACTATTTAACAATGTGCATAATCCTTTCACTGACTTAAACACGTATGCTAAATAGAGGAAGTATTTCATTGAAAAATGTGGGGTTGTCGAACCTGTAGAAGTGCATTTAGAAGTGAGATATGATTCAAAGAGAAACAAAGTATCTGGAATATATTAACAGGTACCAGTAAATGACACTTTCATCTACATACCACTATTCAAGAATTAAGAGTTAATTTTCAAGAATGAGGATTTATGCAGTCACATTCAGTCATCTTTTCGTAGTGACATGTATCAGGATTTTTGTGATGGAAAGTACTACCGAAACCATCCATTGTATTCAAAGTATGAAAATGCCCTGCAAATTCAAGTTTGTTATGACTTTGAAACTTCAAACCCATTGGGGTCTAAACATGGCATCCATAAACTTGATGTCTATATTTCACTCTCCGTAATTTACCGACACCCCAGAATTAATCTCTGATGAATATCCATCTCATTGCATTGTTCCACTCTCAAGATGGGAAATAGTATGGTATTGACAGAATTCCATTTGTTGAATACATAAAAGTATTGGAACAGAGTGGATTGAAAGTGTTGTTCACTGATCAACCTATCAATGGTACCATTGCACAGATTACGGGTGACAATTTATGTTTAAATTGCATTCTTGGTTATGTGGAACCTTTCAGTGGCAACTACTACTGCAGGATATGCCTCACTGACAAGGCCACAGCTCAGACAGTATTCAGTCCGCACCAAAACATTGAATGAGGAGCATTACAGTCATCTTGCATAGAATCCAGGTGACGGTTCTTGTTACGGAATCAAACACAACAGTTCACTCAATTCCTTGACATCAATGTATCAGATAACTTTGTGTTGGACATAACAAATTACATTTTAGAGGATGTAGGACAGTATGAGATCAAGCTGCTCTTTGAATATTTTAGTGAGAACTTTATTTCCATTGAAAAAAATTATTTAACAAGTTTATGCATTCAACAATGGCTATATGGACAAAAAGAACTGTCCGACAAAGATAAACCTACAACACAGTGGTAATAGCATCGGGCTCAATGCCAGTCAAACAATGTGCCTTATTAGGAACATTCCTTTTATATTTGGTGACGTTGTCCCAGAAGGACACAGACACTGGCATTTGATGTTGCTGCTGTTGGACATCATCAACATTTTCTCCCAGCATCACAGAGGGGATGACTGTATTTTTTAAAGCATCTTATCGCAGAGCATCATAGATTGTTTACAGAGTTGTATTCTCTGAATAATCTGATTCCTAAGCATCACTTCATGATCCACTAGCCAGAATCTATATGCAAAATTGGTCCTTTGGTACATGTTTGGAACGTGAGGTATGAAGCTAAACACACTTTTTTCAGGTCTAGTATGAAACATTTCAAGAATGTAACCAAATCCCACGCTAGGAAACACCAAGTGGCCATTGCATATCATTGGGAATCAAATCAAATCAAATCAAATGGTATTTGTCACATGCCATGAATACAACAGGTTTAGACCTTAACAGTGAAATGGTGTACTTACAAGCCCTTAACCAACAATGCATTTTTAAGAAAAATATGTGTTAAGTAAAAAATAGATGAAATAAAAAATTATTAAAGAGCAGCAGTAAAACAACAGTAGTGAGGCTATATACAGGGGCACAGGTTAGTCGAGGTAATTGAGGTAATATACACATGTAGGTAGAGTTAAAGTGACTGTGCATAGATAATAAACAGAGAGTAGCAGCAGCGTAAAAGAGGGGTAAACAGTCCGGGTAGCCATTTGATTAGCTGTTCAGGAGTATTATGGCTTGGGGGTAGAAGCTGTTAAGAAGCCTTTTGAACCTAGACTTGGCGCTCCGGTACTGCTTGCTGTGCGGTACCAGGAAGTGATGCAACCAGTCAGGATGCTCTCGATGGTGCAGCTGTAGAACATTTTGAGGATCTGAGGACACATGCCAAATCCTTTCAGTCTCCTGACGGAAAATAGGCTTTGCTGTGCCCTCTTCACGACTGTCTTGGTGTGTTTGGAGCATGATAGTTTGTTGGTGATGTGGACACATCTCAACCTGCTCCACTACAGCCCCGTCGATGAGAATGGAGGCCTCTCGGTCCTCTTTTTCCTGTTGTCCACAATGTGAATGTGGCCATGTGAATGTTGCCATGTGAATGTTGACCTGTTTAAAGGTCTTAATCACATCGGCTACGGAGAGCGTGATCACACAGTCGTCCGGAACAGCTGACACTCTCATGCATGCATCAGTGTTGCTTGCCTCGAAGCGAGCATAGAAGTAATTTAGCTTGTCTTGTAGGCTCGTGTCTTTGGGCAACTTGCAGCTGTGCTTCCCTTTGTAGTCTGTAATAGTTTGCAAGCCCTGCCACATCCGACGTGCGTCTGAGCCGGTGTAGTACGATTCAATCTTAGTCCTGTATTGACGCTTTGCCTGTTTGATGGTTCGTCGGAGGGCATAGCGGGATTTCTTATAAGCGTCTGTTTTAGAGTCCCACTCCTTGAAAGCGGCACCTCTACCCTTTAGCTCAGTGCGGATGTTGCCTGTAATCCATGGCTTCTGGTTGGGGTATGTATGTACGATCACTGTGGGGACGATGTCATCGATGCACTTATTGATGAAGCCAGTGACTGATGTGGTGTACTTCTCAATGCCATCGGAAGAATCCCGGAACACATTCCAGTCTGTGCAGTCTGCACACAACAGCTCAATAGGGTTAAGATCCGGTGACTCTGCTGGCCACTCCATTATAGACAGAATACCAGCTGACTGCTTCTTCCCTAAATAGTTCTTGCATAGTTTGGAGCTGTGCTTTGGGTCATTGTCCTGTTGTAGGACAAGCGCCGTCCACAGGGTATGGCATGGTGTTGCAAAATGGAGTGATAGCCTTCCTTCTTCAAGATCCCCTTTACCCTGTACAAATCTCCCACTTTACCACCACCAAAGACACCCCAGACAATCACATTTCCTCCACCATGCTTGACAGATGGCATCAAGGACTCCTCCAGCATATTTTCATTTGGTCTGCGTCTCACAAATGTTCTTCTTTGTGATCCGAACACCTCAAACTTCGATTCGTCTGTCCATAACACTTTTTTCCAATCTTCCTCTGTCCAGTATCTGTGATCTTTTGCCCATCTTAATCTTTTATTTTTATTGGCCAGTCTGAGATATGGCTTTTTCTTTGCAACTCTGCCTAGAAGGTCAGCATCCCGGAGTCGCCTCTTCATTGTTGACGTTGAGACTGGTGTTTTGTGGGTACTATTTAATGAAGCTGCCAGTTGAGGACCTGTGAGGCGTCTGTTTCTCAAACTAGACACTCTAATGTATTTGTCCTCTTGCTCAGTTGTGCACAGGGGCCTCCACTCCTCTTTCTATTCTCGTTAGAGACAGTTTGCGCTGTTCTGTGAAGGGAGTAGTACACAGCGATGTACGAGATCTTCAGTTTCAAGGCCATTTCTCACATGGAATAGCCTTCATTTCTCAGAACAAGAATAGACTGACGAGTTTCAGTAGAAAGCTATTTGTTTCTGGCCATATTGAGCCTGTAATCAAACCCACAATTGCTGATGCTCCAGATACTCAACTAGTCTCAAGAAGGCCAGTTTTATTGCTTCTTTAATGAGCACAACAGTTTTCAGTTGTGCTAACATAATTGCAAAAGTGTTTTCTAATGATCAATTAGCCTTTTAAAATGATAAACTTGGATTAGCAAACACAACGTGCCATTGGAACACAGGACTGATGGTTGCTGATAATGGGCCTCTGTACGCCTATGTAGATATTCCATAAAAAATCAGCCGTTTCCAGCTACAATAGCCATTTATAACATTAACAATGTATACACTGTATTTCGGATCAATTTGATGTTATTTTAATGGACAAAAAAATTGCTTTTCTTTCGAAAACAAGGACATTTCTAAGTGACCCCAAACTTTTGAACGGTAGTATATATCTGAGAGATTAGATTTATTTTGTGGTGTCAGACATGGAGACTACATTTGTTGAGCACTTTCATGCATTTCAATCACTTTCATGTGCTTTCATGTTTGATTCCTTTGATTCCTTTGAATTTGACATCCTTTGATTCCTTTGAATTCATTTTTAGAGTTCATTTTTAGAAACACGAGCTTGGCCAGTCTGTGGCTTCAGGCTCATGCAATGGTGCCTGGAGAGCAGGCCAGCAGTGGAGAATATCCTCTCCACACTTGCAGAGCCACTGGGGACGCTAAACACCCTTTTGGCCACTCTTGCCAGGCTGGGCAGAGATGCAGATATATATTTTTTCTATAGGTAGGCCTGAAGTTTTTTAGGCAAAATAACCCAATCAAAACGGAAAGCTTCTTGAACGTTGGAATATGCCTGGCTTATTGGGCCAAAATCAATGATGGCCTATTGTATAGATAATAGAACAAAAATGAACAAAATGTTTAAGAGATCTGTTTTCTGGTTTACAAATACTTTGCTACAATGACACACTTAGTTATCTACCCACCTCATTCCTTTCTTTTAGCATGTGCATGTAATAAGTACACCATGCTTTCGGGATTGGTGTCTTTTCAGACTCCACAGTGATTTTTTACTTGTGGACACTACATCACCACACTCCCTCTCTTGCTCTTGGTCCTCATCTTTGTGAGTCACCTTGATTTTGCACCTGTGTGTTTTATCAGTTTCTTCATTAAAATATTTAACGAACTGCATGACAGTAGATAAAGTGAGGGGGCTATAACAGCACACAAGTAGACTACAAATGCATGCTGGGCCGGGCACGCCATTTGAGCTGGTAAAGTGAGTGCTACTGGAGCGCTACTTGAGCAAAATTGGAGCAGGCGAGAAGACAGACGCTCCATCCTTTGGGAATCTCGCTACGCGCTCCAGTCAAATTGGGCACGCTCCTCACTCTTATCCAGCTCTGATCCACAAACATACTCTGGTTCAGTGTAATAATCACCACTACAAAAGTGTTAGTTCAACACCAAGGTAGTGTTGAATTTTTAAGTCCACTCTAAATTCTCCTCCCTGCTGAACCCCCCCCCCCCCCCCCCTCTCTGTGGATGACTTCGTCAACCATTTTGAAAAGAAGGTTGACCACATCCGATCCTTGTTTGTTAAGTCAAATGACACTGCTGGTCCTGCTCACACTGCCCTACCCTATGCTTTGACTTCTTTCTCCCCTCTCTCTCCAGATGAAATCTTGCGACTTGTGACGGCCGGCCGCCCAACAACCTACCCGCTTGACCCTATCCCCTACTCTCTTCTCCAGACCATCTCCGGTGACCTTCTCCCTTACCTCACCTCGCTCATCAACTCATCCTTGACCGCTGGCTATGTCCCTTCCGTCTTTAAGAGAGCGAGAGTTGCACCCCTTCTCAAAAAACCAACACTCTGATGTCAACAACTACAGACCAGTATCCCTTCTTTCTTTTCTCTCCAAAACTCTTGAGCGTGCCGTCTTTAGCCAACTCTCTTGCTATCTCTCTCAGAATGACCTTCTTGATCCAAACCAGTCAGGTTTCAAGACTGGTCATTCAACTGAGACTGCTCTTCTCTGTGTCATGGAGGCTCTCCGCACTGCTAAAGCTAACTCTCTCTCCTCTGCTCTTGTCCTTCTAGACCTGTCTGCTGCCTTTGATACTGTGAACCATCAGATCCTCCTCTCCACCCTCTCCGAGTTGGGCATCTCCGGCGCGGCTCACTCTTGGATTGCGTCCTACATGACCGGTCGCTCCTACCAAGTGGCGTGGCGAGAATCTGTCTCCGCACCACGTGCTCTCACCACTGGTGTCCCCCAGGGCTCAGTTCTAGGCCCTCTCCTATTCTCGCTATACACCAAGTCACTTGGCTCTGTCATATCCTCACATGGCCTCTCCTATCATTGCTACGCAGACGACACAGAACTAATCTTCTCCTTTCCCCCTTCTGATAACCAGGTGGCGAATCGCATCTCTGCATGTCTGGCAGACATATCAGTGTGGATGATGGATCACCACCTCAAGCTGAACCTCGGCAAGACGAAGCTGCTCTTCCTACCGGGAAAGGACTGCCCGTTCCATGATCTCGCCATCACGGTTGACAACTCCGTTGTGTCCTCCTCCCAGAGTGCGAAGAGCCTTGGCGTGACCCTGGTAAACAACCTGTCGTTCTCCGCTAACATTAAGGCGGTGACCCGATCCTGTAGGTTCATGCTCTCGGAGAGTACGACCCTGCCTTACACAGGAAGCGGCACAGGTCCTAATCCAGGCACTTGTCATCTCCCGTCTGGATTACTGCAACTCGCTGTTGGCTGGGCTCCCTGCCTGTGCCATTAAACCCCTACAACTCATCCAGAATGCCGCAGCCCGTCTGGTGTTCAACCTTCCCAAGTTCTCTCACATCACCCCGCTCCTCCGCACACTCCACTGGCTTCCAGTTGAAGCTCGCATCTGCTACAAGACCATGGTGCTTGCCTACGGAGCTGTGAGGGGAACGGCACCTCCGTACCTTCAGGCTCTGATCAGTCCCTACACCCAAACGAGGGCATTGCGTTCATCCACCTCTGGCCTGCTGGCCCCCCTACCTCTGCGGAAGCACAGTTCCCGCTCAGCCCAGTCAAAACTGTTCGCTGCTCTGGCACCCCAATGGTGGAACAAGCTCCCTCACAACGCCAGGACAGCGGAGTCACTCACCACCTTCCGGAGACACTTGAAACCCCACCTCTTTAAGGAATACCTGGGATAGGATAAAGTAATCCTTATAATAGTACACCTAATTTCAGTTTTTGACAAAACAAGCAATGTATAGTGTAGAGAATCATTACACCTTCTAAAACACTGTGCAATATATTTTCTATAACCACAGATATTGTATTTTCAGGTGTTTGAATTTAGTGTACAAAACCGAAAATAAAAAATTCAAAACTAAACTTAATAACGGGGGCGTACATAGAACAGATCTACCGCTTCTTAGACTTGCGTTCAATGACAATGACAGATCTATAACTCACATTTCTACATTCGTTCATATGGGCAGAATATTGTATACAGATTTGTTCATATGGTTATATAAAGGCTGAAGGCAAAAACAGATTATACTATATCTAGGCCTATATCTAGTTTCTACAATGTTTTTTTGTTGTAAAGAAATTGGTTCAGTTATGGCCTAAAATAAATAAAAATAAACGACATAGGCCACATGGATGTTGTGATGTTGTCCTATATTAAAATGACTTATTAGACTGTTTAAATGTAGGGGAAAAGGCAGACATTTTATATAAACATTGGATATCTGTGGTCTGAATTTTATAATTTTCGTTTCAGACATTTTCCGTTGGTCGGCCTACCCATGTGTCTCTCTTCACTCGGAAAGCATGCTCACTGATATCAATATCAAAACTGATAATTGTGACTTGATTGAATTGGAATGATCTGAATAATGATAATGATGATGACGGCCTATAGCCTAACCCTTTAATCATAGGCTATTGCTACTTTCCCTAAAATCACTATTTCCATCTCTATAGTCATGTGACAAAAAGTATATTTTAACAGAAAAGTTCAAATGTCCGCCTTTTACCAGTGTCAAGGTTGAGTGTAGATGTGGTGTGGAATCAAGCGCAGGACACACAGAGGCTTCGTACTGACGTCTTTAGTGAAGACAAAAAGAACAAGCCAAACACGGCTACATGCAACCAGGCAGGCAAGCGAACTTACGCAACCCGGTAAAGTGCAAAACAAAGGCACACAAAGTGCGGAACTCTCTTCAAAAACAATACAGAGAGAATAAACGAACTAGCACATCAACGTGACAATGAACAATTACACACAACACATGAAAAAACCCAAGAGAACTTATAGGACGCATAATTAACACTAACAAGGAACAGGTGTAACAAAACAGACAAAACCAAACAAACATCGAAACATAGAACGGTGGCAGCTAGTACTCCGGAGACGACGACCGCCGAAGCCTGCCCGAACAAGGAGGAGGAGCAGCCTCGGCCGAAACCGTGACAGTACCCCCCCCTTGACGCGCGGCTCCAGCCGTGCACCGACCCCGGCCTCGAGGACGACCAGGAAGACGCGGAGCAGGGCGCGTAGGATGACCACGATGGAACTCGGTCAGAAGAGACGGGTCTAGGATGTCCCTCCTCGGCACCCAGCACCGCTCCTCCGGGCCGTACCCCTCCCACTCCACGAGATATTGGAGACCCCCCATCCGGCGTCTCGAATCCAGGATGGACCGAACAGTGTACGCCGGAGCCCCCTCGATGTCCAGCGGGGGCGGAGGAGTCTCTTCTATCTCATAGTCCTGGAGTGGACCAGCTACCACCGGCCTGAGGAGAGACACATGGAACGAGGGGTTAATATTCTTGTAATCAATTGGCAGTTGTAACCTGTAACACACCTTGTTCAATCTCCTCAGGACCTTAAAAGGCCCCACAAACCGCCGACCCAGCTTCCGGCAGGGCAGGCGGAGAGGTAGGTTTCTGGTCGAGAGCCAGACTCGATCTCCAGGTGCGTACACCGGCCCCTCACTGCGGTGGAGATCGGCGCTCGTCTTATGTCGACGGATGGCCCGCTGCAGATGGACGTGTGCAGCATTCCACGTCTCCTCCGAGCGCCGCACCCACTCATCCACCGCAGGGGCCTCGATCTGGCTCTGATGCCAAGGTGCCAGAGCCGGCTGGTACCCTAACACACACTGGAAAGGAGTTCGTTTAGTGGAGGAGTGGCGGAGAGAGTTCTGTGCCATCTCGGCCCAGGGAACATACTTCGCCCACTCCTCTGGCCGGCCCTGGCAATACGACCTCAGAAACCTACCCACATCCTGGTTTACATGTTCGACCTGCCCATTGCTCTCCGGGTGGTAACCCGAGGTAAGGCTCACCGAAACCCCCAAACGCTCCATGAACGCTCTCCAGACTCTGGAGGTAAACTGGGGGCCTCGATCAGACACTACATCCTCGGGTACCCCGTAATGCCGGAAGACGTGGGTGAATAGTGCCTCAGCGGTCTGTAGGGCAGTAGGAAGACCCGGCATGGAAAGGAGACGACAGGCCTTCAAGAACCGATCCACAACGACCAGGATGGTGGTATTCCCCTGTGAGGGGGGAAGGTCTGTAACAAAATCCACTGAGAGGTGAGACCAGGGTCGTTGTGGAACGGGCAGGGGTTGTAACTTACCCCTGGGCAAGTGTCTGGGCGCCTTACACTGGGCACACACCGAGCAGGAGGAGACATAAACCCTCACATCCCTGGCTAACGTTGGCCACCAGTACTTTGTGCTAAGGCAGTGCACTGTCCGGCCAATAAATGGATGCCCAGAGGAGGGTGACGTGTGAGCCCAATAAATGAGTCGATCCCGAACCTCGAGCGGAACGTACGTCCGACCCACCGGACACTGTGGAGGGCTAGGGTCGGTGCGTAACGCCCGCTCGATCTCCGTATCGACCTCCCATACCACCGGTGCCACCAGACAAGACTTCGGTAGTATGGGAGTGGGCTCAACGGACCTCTCCTCTGTGTCATACCGCCGAGACAGGGCGTCTGCCTTTCCGTTCTGGAACCCAGGGATATATGTGATCTTAAACACGAACCGGGCTAGGAACATAGTCCACCGAGCCTGGCGAGGATTTAGTCTCCTAGCTGCCCGAATGTATTCCAGGTTACGGTGGTCAGTCAAAATGAGAAAAGGGTGTTGAGCCCCCTCAAGCCAATGCCTCCACACCTTTAGGGCTTGTACCACGGCTAACAGCTCCCTGTCCCCTACGTCATAATTTCGCTCCGCCGGACTGAGCTTTTTCGAATAAAAAGCACAGGGGCGGAGTTTAGGTGGTGTTACGAACCGTTGCGAGAGAATGGCCCCGATACCGGCTTCTGACGCGTCCACCTCCACTTGGAATGGTAAAGCGGGATCCGGGTGCGCCAGCACCGGAGCCGAAGTAAACAGGTCCTTCAGTCTCCCAAAAGCCCTGTTCGCCTCAGCTGACCACCGCAAGCGCACCGGACCCCCCTTCAGAAGGGACGTTATGGGAGCTGCCACCTGTCCAAAACCCCAGATAAACCTCCGGTAGTAATTCGCAAAGCCCAAGAACTGCTGCACCTCTTTAACCGTGGTTGGGGTTTGCCAATTACGCACGGCTGACACACGGTCAGCCTCCATCTTCACCCCTGACGCAGACAACTGATAACCCAAAAAGGAGACCGACTCCTGGAAGAACAGACATTTCTCTGCCTTGACATACAGGTCATGCTCCAACAGCCTCCTCAACACTCGGCGCACCAGGGCTACATGCTCGGCTCGGGTAGAACTGTACACCAGAATATCGTCTATGTACACGACTACTCCCTGCCCCTGCATGTCCCAGAAAATCTCATCCACAAAGGATTGGAAGACTGATGGAGCATTCATTAACCCGTATGGCATGACGAGATACTCGTAATGACCCGAGGTAGTACTAAATGCTGTCTTCCATTCATCGCCCTCTCTAATGCGCACCAAGTTGTATGCGCTCCTGAGGTCCAATTTTGTGAAGAACCGTGCCCCGTGCAATGACTCCGTCATAGTCGCAATCAGAGGGAGTGGATAACTATATTTCACAGTAATCTGATTGAGACCGCGGTAATCAATACACGGGCGCAAACCTCCATCTTTTTTCTTCACAAAAAAGAAGCTCGAGGACGCAGGGAAAGTGGAGGGCCGTATGTATCCCTGTCTCAGAGACTCGGCAATGTATGTCTCCATCGCCCTCTTCTCCTCTTGTGACAAAGGATACACATGGCTCCGCGGGAGCGCAGCTCCTGCCTGGAGGTCTATCGCACAATCCCCCTGTCTATGAGGTGGCAATCGCGCCGCCCTCGCCTTGCTAAACACGAGTGCCCTCTCTCGCCACGAAATAGTAGGATCATGAGTAGTCAACCAGGGAAGCCCCAGCACCACCGGATACGCAGGAGAGTCGATCAGATAGAGCTGAATCGTCTCCTCATGACCCCCCTGCGTCTCCATCCTAAATGGCACTGTGACCTCCCTAATCAACCCGGATCCTAACGGACGGCTATCTAGGGCATGTACAGGGAAGGGATTATTAACCGGAAGGAGAGGGATCCCTAACTCTACACAAAATGTACGATCTACAAAATTCCCAGCTGCGCCTGAATCTACTAGCGCCTTATGCTGGGAACGAGGTGCAACCTGTGAAAAACAAACAGGTATGGTTATGTGCACGACAGAAAGCTCTGGGTAAGTGGGGCGCCTACTCACCTGGGAGGACTCCCCAATGTGTGGCCTGCCGTCTCTTCCTCCAGGAGACCCTCCCCAGCACCTAGCCGCGGTGTGCCCTCCACGGCCACAGTTGGTGCAGGGGACGGCCCCCCTCGGGCTCCTTCTCTTCCGTTCTCTAGCGCCAGCACCACCGAGCTCCATAGGACTCGGCTCGGAGGTGCTGGAGGGTGGAATGGGCGACCCCCACCCGGGACGCCCGCGGGTGGCGAGCAGGGTGTCTAGCCGAATGGCCATGTCAACCAATTGGTCAAACGTAAGCGTGGTGTCCCTGCATGCCAACTGTCTACGGACGTCCTCCCGGAGGCTGCAGCGGAAGTGATCTATGAGAGCCCGCTCATTCCACCCTGCATCTGCCGCTAGAGTCCGGAACTCTAGTGCAAACTCCTGAGCGCTCCTCATCCCCTGCCGGAGGTAGAATAGACGCTCCCCCGCCGCCTTCCCCTCAGGTGGATGGTCGAACACTGCCCGGAAGCGGCGGGAGAACTCCGCATAGGTGAATGTTGCGGCGTCTATTCTCCTCCATTCGGCATTGGCCCACTCCAACTCCTTGCCGGTGAGACAGGAGATGAGGGCGGAAAAACGCTCTCGTGTCCCGAGGGCGCCGTGTGTACGGTGGCGAGGTAGAGTTCGACTTGCAGTAGGAAACCCTGACACCCGGCAGCGGTGCCGTCGTACGCCCTCTGGAGCGAGAGCCGAATCCCACTGGGTTCCGGAAGTTGGACAGGTGGACTGACCGATGGTGATGGTGTGGTAGGTGGGGGCGTGGGTACCCCGCTGGTCTCCCATCGATGGAGGGTGTTCATAACTCTATCCAGAGCGTGCCCGATCTGGTTGATCCTGTCCTCCTGTCCACGAAGGCGCTCCTCGATAATCTCGGTAGGTGCGGCTGCTCCTGCTGATTCCATGGTGGAAGGTGTGTAATTCTGTCAAGGTTGAGTGTAGATGTGGTGTGGAATCAAGCGCAGGACACACAGAGGCTTCGTACTGACGTCTTTAGTGAAGACAAAAAGAACAAGCCAAACACGGCTACATGCAACCAGGCAGGCAAGCGAACTTACGCAACCCGGTAAAGTGCAAAACAAAGGCACACAAAGTGCGGAACTGTCTTCAAAAACAATACAGAGAGAATAAACGAACTAGCACATCAACGTGACAACGAACAATTACAACACATGACAAAATCCAAGAGAACTTATAGGACGCATAATTAACACTAACAAGGAACAGGTGTAACAAAACAGACAAAACCAAACAAACATCGAAACATAGAACGGTGGCAGCTAGTACTCCGGAGACGACGACCGCCGAAGCCTGCCCGAACAAGGAGTAGGAGCAGCCTCGGCCGAAACCGTGACAACCAGATCACATTCTTTCCACATTAAATGTTTTATTTTCATAACTGATAAAAAATCTGCATGCTATAACCTATAGATAATATTCGGCCCATATGAACACATTTATTTTAGGCCATATTAAAAACAACTATGCATGATTTAATGAAAAGTATCAAACAGACACCATTGTTTCACATTTTCCCTGCCAAACAGGCCTACAAGGAAACTCTATGTACAGTGGGGAAAACATGTATTTGATACACTGCCGATTTTGCAGGTTTTCCTACTTACAAAGCATGTAGAGGTCTGTAATTTTTATCATAGGTACACTTCAACTGTGAGAGACGGAATCTAAAACAAAAATCCAGAAAATCACATTGTATGATTTTTAAGTAATTAATTTGCATTTTATTGCATGACAGAAGTATTTGATAACCTAAAAACCAGTAAGAATTCCGGCTCTCACAGACCTATTAGTTTTTCTTTAAGAAGCCCTCCTGTTCTCCACTCATTACCTGTATTAACTGCACCTGTTTGAACTCGTTACCTGTATAAAAGACACCTGTCCACACACTCAAGGCTGGGATGGGCTACAGGACAATAGGCAAGCAGCTTGGTGAGAAGGCAACAACTGTTGGCGCAATTATTTGAAAATGGAAGAAGTTCAAGATGACGGTCAATCACCCTCGGTCTGGGGCTCCATGCAAGATCTCACCTCGTGGGGCATCAATGATCATGAGGAAGGTGAGGGATCAGCCCAGAACTACACGGCAGGAACTGGTCAATGACCTGAAGAGAGCTGGGACCACAGTCTCAAAGAAAACCATTAGTAACACACTACGCCGTCATGGATTAAAATCCTGCAGCGCACGCAAGGTCCCCCTGCTCAAGCCAGCGCATGTCCAGGCCCGTCTGAAGTTTGCCAATGACCATCTGGATGATCCAGAGGAGGAATGGGAGAAGGTCATGTGGTCTGATGAGACAAAAATAGAGCTTTTTGGTGTAAACTCCACTCGCCGTGTTTGGAGGAAGAAGAAGGATGAGTACAACCCCAAGAACACCATCCCAACCGTGAAGCATGGAGGTGGAAAAATCATTATTTGGGGAAGCTTTTCTGCAAAGGGGACAGGACGACTGCACCGTATTGAGGGGAGGATGGAAGGGGCCCTGTATCGCGAGATTTTGGCCAACAACCTCCTTCCCTCAGTAAGAGCATTGAAGATGGATCGTGGCTGGGTCTTCCAGCATGACAACGACCCGAAACACACAGCCAGGGCAACTAAGGAGTGGCTCCGTAAGAAGCATATTAAGGTCCTGGAGTGGCCTAGCCAGTCTCCAGACCTGAACCCAATAGAAAATCTTTGGAGGGAGCTGAAAGTCCGTATTGCCCAGCGACAGCCCCGAAACCTGAAGGATCTGGAGAAGGTCTGTATGGAGGAGTGGGCCAAAATCCCTGTGCAAACCTGGTCAAGACCTACAGGAAACGTATGATCTCTGTAATTGCAAACAAAGGTTTCTGTACCAAATATTAAGTTCTGCTTTTCTGATGTATCAAATACTTATGTCATGCAATAAAATGCAAATTAATTACTTAAAAATCATACAATGTGATTTTCTGGATTTTTGTTTTAGATTCCGTCTCTCACAGTTGAAGTGTACCTATGATAAAAATTACAGACCTCTACATGCTTAGTAAGTAGGAAAACCTGCAAAATCGGCAGTGTATCAAATACTTGTTCTCTCTACTGTATCTCGACAGTTGATTGTGTGAGGGGCTCTGTGTGCTACGTAGTAACTTCCACAGAAACACGTAAGAAGTGAAACTAGCTAGCATGCTAAGCTAACCAGCCAATGAAATATATGTGAGCATCATAAAATCAAATCAAATTTTATTTGCCACATGAGCCGAATAAAACAGGTGTAGACCTTACAGTGAAATGCTTACTTACAAGCCCTTAACCAACAATGCAGTTTTATCCAGTTTACTCCAATTAGGGAAGGGGTGGTGGCGTTGGAAAGGGAAATATTTTAAAAAAAAGGATATGTATGTATATGTATTTTTGTGTATATGTACAGCTCTGGAAAAAAATAAGAGACCACTGCAAATTTTTCTTAAATGAGCATCTCTACATGTATGACAGCCATTCCATTCCAGTGTCTGTTGAATTCCAACACAGGCACACCTAATTCTATTGAATTAGGTACTGATTAGGTGATCACCTGAACCAAATCTTATTTAACGAGGAAAAGTATACAAACCGATGCTGTGGTCATCACTATCCTCTTGCAATAGGACCAGCTGGATGGCAAAAACAGTGCTAATAGTTGTCTCAAAAGTAATATTAATAAAAAAGTAACTATTGACCATGCCAAAAGAGTTGAAAAGGAAAGTTTTGAGTGAGGAAAAGAAGGGTTCAATTCTGGTGTTACTGGCAGAGGGATACAGTGAGCGTCAGGTTGCTTCCATCCTTAAAATGTCAAAGATGGCGGTTCATAAGAACAAGGTCAAGCAGCAGACATTGGGGCCAACAAAGCTACAGACCGGCAGAGGGCAAAAACGACTCTCTACTGACCGGGATGACCGCCAACTCATTCGAATGTCACTCAACAACCTTAGGATGACATCAAGTGACCTATAAAAAGAATGGCAAACAGCAGCTGGGGTGAAGTGCACGGCGAGGACGGTTCGAAACAGGCTCCTAGGGGCAGGACTAAAGTCGTGCAAAGCTAGAAAAAAGCCCTTCATCAATGAGAAGCAGAGAAGAGCCAGGCTGAGGTTTGCAAAATACCATAAGAATTGGACCGTAGAGGACTGGAGTAAGGTAATCTTCTCTGATGAGTCCAATTTTAAACTTTTCCCAACACCTGGTTGTCTAATGGTTAGACGGAGACCTGGAGAGGCCTAAAAGCCACAGTGTCTCGCACCCACTGTGAAATTTAGTGGAGGATCGGTGATGATCTGGGGGTGCTTCAGCAAGGCTGGAATCGGGCAGATTTGTCTTTGTGAAGGATGCATGAATCAAGCCACGTACAAGGTTGTCCTGGAAGAAAACTTGCTTCCTTTTGCTCTGACATTGTTCCCCAACTCTGAGGATTGGTTTTTCCAGCAGGACAATGCACCATGCCACACAGCCAGGTCAATCAAGGTGTGGATTAAGGACCACCAGATCAAGACCCTGCCATGTCCAGCCCAATCTCCAGACCTGAACCCCATTGAAAACTTCTGGAACGTGATCAAGAGGAAGATGGATGGTCACAAGCCATCAAACAAAGCCGAGCTGCTTGAATGTTTGCACCAGGAGTGGCATAAAGTCACCCAACATCCATTTGAAAGACTGGTGGAGAGCACACCAAGACGCATGAAAGCTGTGATTGAAAATCAGGGTTATTCCACAAAATATTGATTTCTGAACTCGAGGTCTAACAACACTGCATCTTTTTTGCCCACTCCCTTGGCTGAGAAGCAACCCCACACATGAATGGTCTCTAAATGACAATATTTTTATTTGGAATTTGGGAGAAATGTTGTCAGTAGTTTATAGAATAAAACAAAAATATTAATTTCACCCAAACACATACCTAATAAATAGTAAAACCAGAGAAACTTATAGTTTTGCAGTGGTCTCTTAATTTTTTCCAGAGCTGTATGTGTATGAATATACAGTATATACAGTGGCTTGCGAAAGTATTCACCCCCCTGGCATTTTTCCTATTTTGTTGCCTTACAACCTGGAATTAAAATGGATTTTCTGGGGGTTTGTATCATTTGATTTACACACCACTTTGAAGATTCACAATATTTTTTGGGTGTGAAACAAACAAGTAATAAGACAGAAAAAAAAGAACTTGAGCGTGCATAACTATTCACCCCCCCCCAAAGTCAATACTTTGTAGAGCCACCTTTTGTAGCAATTACAGCTGCAAGTCTCTTGGGGTATGTCTCTATAAGCTTGGCACATAAAGCCACTGGGATTTTTGCCCATTCTTCAAGGGAAAACTGCTCCAGCTCCTTCAAGTTGGATGGGTTCCGCTGGTGTACAGCAATCTTTAAGTCATACCACAGATTCTCAATTGGATTGAGGTATGGGCTTAACTAGGCCATTCCAAGACATTTAAATGTTTCCCCTTAAACCACTTGAGTGTTGCTTTAGCAGTATGCTTAGGGTCATTGTCCTGCTGGAAGGTGAACCTCCGTCCCAGTCTCAAAGCTCTGGAAGACTGAAACAGGTTTCCCTCAAGAATTTCCCTGTATTTAGCGCCATCCATCATTCCTTCAATTCTAACCAGTTTCCCAGTCCCTGCCGATGTAAAACATCCCCACAGCATGATGCTGCCACCACCATGCTTCACTGAGGGGATGGTGTGCTCGGGGTGATGAGAGGTGTTGAGTTTGCGCCAGACATAGCGTTTTCCTTGATGGCCAAAATGCTCAATTTTAGTCTCATCTGACCAGAGTACCTTCTTTCATATGTTTGGGGAGTCTTCCACATGCCTCTTGGCGAACACCAAACATGTTTGCTTATTTTTTTATGTAAGCAATGGCTTTTTTCTGGCCACTCTACTGTAAAGCCCAGCTCTGTGGAGTCTACGGCTTAAAGTGGTCCTATGGTTATCTTTGGTCTCTTTGTTGCCTCACTGACTAATGCCCTCCTTGCCTGGTCCGTGACTTTTGGTGGGCAGCCCTCTCTTGGCAGGTTTGTTGTGGTGCAATATTCATTCCATTTTTTAATAATGGATTTAATGGTGCTCCGTGGGATGTTCAAAGTTTCTGATATTTTTTTATAACCCAACCCTGATCTGTACTTCTCCACAACTTTGTCCCTGACCTGTTTGGAGTGCTCCTTGGTCTTCAATGTGCCGCTTGCTTGGTGGTGCCCCTTGCTTAGTGGTGTTGCAAACTCAGGGGCCTTTCAGAACAGGTGGCAGATCATGTGACACTTAGATTGCACACAGGTGGACTTTATTTTACTAACTATGTGACTTCTGAAGATAATTGGTTTTTGAAATAAGTTATTTTTTTCATTTCACTTCAGCAATTTGGACTATTTTGTGTATGTCCATTACATGAAATCCAAATTAAAATCCATTTAAATTACAGGTTGTAATGCTACAAAATATGAAAAACGCCAGGGGGATGAATACTTTTGCAAGACACTGTATATATACACTACCGGTCACTTAGAAATGTCCTTGTTTTCAAAAGAAAATACAATATTTTGTGCATTAAAATAACATCAAATTGAAATACAGTGTACAGTCGTGGTCTTGAGAACGACACAAGTATTGGTCTTCACAAAGTTTGCTGCTTGTCACGGATTCTGCCGAGGCTGCTCCTCCTCCTTGCTCGGGCAGGCTTCGGCGTTCGTCGTCCCCGGAGTACTAGCTGCTGCCGATCGATGTTATCGGTGTCTGTCTAGTTTTGTCTGTATTGTTTACACCTGTTCCACATTATGTTTGATTGTTGCCCTATAATTACCCCTGTCTCTCATCGGGATCTTGTGTGTGATTGTTTCCCTTCACGTATGTTGTTTGTGAGCGGGTTATTTCCTCCCTGTGTGGAGTTATTCTATGTTCATCTTTTCAGTATCGGATTAAAGTACGTTTCTGAGAGTTCCGTGTCCTGCGCCTGACTTCTTCAACCGCATCTCACTGACAGTCGTGACAGAATCACACACCACAACATGGAGTCAGCAGGAGCGACGGCACCGACCGGATCACTCGAGGAGCGCGTCCTACAACAGGCAGCTATGCTTCAAGATCTTGGTGCCGCCATGGAAAGGGTGATGAACACCTTGGGACGATGGGAGAGAGGAGGTTTGCCCACACCTCCTCCAACGATACCACCACCATTGGCCACTCCTATCGTCTCACATCAGGAGTCCAGTGGGATTCGGCTCTCGCTCCCGAGGGCTTATGATGGCACCGCAGCAGGGTCTCAGGGTTTCCTGCTCCAGGTGGAACTTAACCTGGCAACCATTCACCCGGCACCCTCGGGATACGAGAGCGTGACCGCCCTCATCTCCTGTCTGTCCTGTAAGGCACTGGAGTGGGCCAACGCCGGGTGGGGAGGAATAGACGCCGCTACTGTGAACTATGCAGAGTTCACCCGCCGCTTCAGGGCGGTGTTCGATCATCCCCCGGAGGGGAAGGCGGCGGGTGAGCGTCTGTTCCACCTCAGACAGGGGAGGAGGAGCGCACAGGAATTCGCACTGGACTTCCGGACTCTGGCTGCCAATTCGGGAAGGAATGAGAGGGCCCTCATCGACCACTACAGGTGTAGCTTAAGAGAGGACGTTCGTCGAGAGTTGGCCTGCAGGGACACCAACCTAAGCTTCGATCTGCTGGTGGACATGTCGATTCGCCTGGATACCCTGTTGGCTACCCGCGGACGTCCGGAGCTGGGGCCGTCCATTCCATCCCCAAGCACTTCCGAGCCGAGCCCTATGGAGCTCGGGGGTGCTGGTAGTAGGGAGGCCAGGAGAGAGGCTGTCCCCTGCACCAACTGTGGCCGCCGAGGACACACGGCGGTTCGGTGCTGTGGAGGGTCTCCTCGGATTCGAGGCAGCAGGCAACGCACTGATGAGTCATTCCAGGTGAGTAAGGCCCCAACTCACCCAGAGCTGTCTGTTGTTCATATGTGTATTCAAGTTGTGTTTCCAGAGGATTCTTCTTACTCCCAGCATAAGGCGCTAGTCGATTCAGGCGCAGCTGGGAATTTATCGATCGCCATTTCTCATATAAGTTAGGAATCCCTATATTACCAGTCGATGTGCCCTTCCCTATCCATGCCCTAGATAGCCGGCCTTTGGGGTCGGGATTGATTAGGGAGGTCACAGCGCCACTGAAGATGAAAACGCAGAAGGGTCATGAGGAGACTATACAGTTGTATTTAATTGACTCTCCTGCGTTTCCTGTGGTGTTGGGGCTTCCCTGGTTAACATCTCATGACCCCATCATTTCATGGCAACAGAGGGCTCTCAAGGGATGGTCTGATCAGTGTGTGGGGCGGTGTGTAGGTGTTTCCGTAGTGGCACCGGTGGTGTGGGAGGTCGACACGGAAATCGAGCGGGCATTACGTACCGACCCTACTCCCCCAGAGTGTCCAGAGGGACGGAGGTACGTGCCGCTCGAGGTCCGTGACCGACTGATTTATTGGGCTCACACGTCACCCTCCTCTGGTCATCCTGGTATTGGTCGGACGGTGCACTGTCTTAGCGGGAAGTACTGGTGGCCCGCCTTAGCCAGGGACGTGAGGGTTTATGTTTCTTCCTGCTCGGTGTGCGCCCAGTGTAAGGCGCCTAGACACCTGCCCAGAGGGATGTTACAACCTCTACCCGTTCCACAACGGCCGTGGTCTCACCTGTTGGTGGATTTTGTCACAGACCTTCCTCCCACCCAGGGGAATACCACGATCTTGGTCGTTGTGGATCGGTTTTCTAAGGCCTGCCGTCTCATCCCTATGCCAGGTCTTCCTACAGCCCTACAAACGGCCGAAGCCCTGTTTACTGACGTTTTCCGGCACTACGGGGTGCCTGAGGATATAGTGTCTGATCGGGGTCCCCAGTTCACCTCTAGAGTGTGGATGGCGTTTATGGAATGTTTGGGGTCTCGATCAGCCTTACCTCGGGTTTTCACCCTGAGAGTAATGGGCAGGTGGAGAGAGTAAACCAATATATGGGTAGGTTTCTGAGGTCCTATTGCCAGGACCGGCATAAAGAGTGGTCGGGGTATATTCCCTGGGCAGAGATCGCCCAAAACTCACTCCGCCACTCCTCCACTAATCTTATGCCTTTCCAGTGTGTGTTGGGCTATCAGCCGGTTCTGGCACCCTGGCATCAGAGCCAGATCGAGGCTCCTGCGGTGGATGAATGGTTTCGGCGCTCGGAGGAGACATGGAACGCTGCGCATGTCCATCTGCAGCGGACCATCAGACGGCAAAAGGCGAGCGCCGATCGCCACCGCAGTGAGGGTCCGGTTTATGCACCTGGAGATCGGGTGTGGCTCTCGACCAGAAACCTGCCCCTTCACCTGCCCTGCCGGAAGCTGGCTCAGCGGTTTGTGGGGCCATTTAAAGTCCTGAGGAGATTGAACGAGGTATGTTATAGGTTAAAACTGCCTATTAATTATCGCATTAACCCCTCGTTCCATGTGTCTCTCCTCAGGCCGGTGGTAGCTGGTCCACTCCAAGAGAATGAGGTACGAGAGGCCCCTCCGCCCCCACTAGACATCGAAGGGGCTCCGGCATACTCAGTCCGTTCCATCATGGATTCGAGGCGTCGGATGGGGGGTCTGCAGTATCTCGTGGAGTGGG
Source organism: Coregonus lavaretus (assembly GCF_964263955.1). Classification (NCBI taxonomy): domain Eukaryota; kingdom Metazoa; phylum Chordata; class Actinopteri; order Salmoniformes; family Salmonidae; genus Coregonus; species Coregonus lavaretus. The sequence continues at coordinate 29,466,998 of NC_140016.1, read as the reverse complement.
AGGGGTACGGTCCGGAGGAACGGTGCTGGGTCCCTAGGAGGGACATCCTAGATCCCTCCCTGTTGACAGAGTTCCACCGGAGTCATCCGACTCGCCCTGCTCCGCGTCCTCCTGGCCGTCCCCGAGGCCGGGGTCGGCGCACGGCTGGGGCCGCGCGTCAAGGGGGGGGGGTACTGTCACGGATTCTGCCGAGGCTGCTCCTCCTCCTTGCTCGGGCAGGCTTCGGCGTTCGTCGTCCCCGGAGTACTAGCTGCTGCCAATCGATGTTATCGGTGTCTGTCTAGTTTTGTCTGTATTGTTTACACCTGTTTCACATTATGTTTGATAGTTACCCTATAATTACCCCTGTCTCTCATCGGGATCTTGTGTGTGATTGTTTCCCTTCACGTATGTCGTTTGTGAGCGGGTTATTTCCTCCCTGTGTGGAGTTATTCTGTGTTCATCTTTTCAGTATCGGTTTAAAGTACGTTTCCGAGAGTTCCGTGTCCTGCGCCTGACTTCTTCAACCGCATCTCACTGACAGTCGTGACACTGCTTCAGTGTTTTCAGATATTTTTGTCAGATGTTACTAAGGTATACTGAAGTATAATTACAAGCATTCCATAACTGTCAAAGGCTTTTATTGACAATTACATTTAGTTTATGCAAAGAGTCAATATTTGCAGTGTTGACCTTTCTTTTTCAAGACCTCTGCAATCCGCCCTGGCATGCTGTCAATTAACTTCTGGGCCACATCCTGACTGATGGCAGCCCATGCATAATCAATGCTTGGAGTTTGTCAGAATTTTGGGGTTTTTGTTTGTCCACCCGCATCTTGAGGATTGACAACAAGTTCTCAATGGGATTAAGGTCTGCGGAGTTTCCTGGCCATGGACCCAAAATGTTGATATTTTGTTCCCCGAGCCACTTAGTTATCACTTTTGCCTCATGGCAAGGTGCTCCATCATGCTGCAAAAGGCATTGTTCGTCACCAAACTGTTCTTGTATGGTTGGGAGAAGTTGCTCTTGGAGGATGTGTTGGTACCAGTCTTTATTCATGGCTGTGTTCTTAGGCAAAATTGTGAGTGAGCCCACTCCCTTTGCTGAGAAGCAACCCCACACATGAATGGTCTCATGATGCTTTACTGTTGGCATGACACATGACTGATAGTAGCACTCAACTTGTCTTCTCCGGACAAGCTTTTTTCCAGATGCCCCAAACAATCGGAAAGGGAATTCATCAGAGAAAATTACTTTAGCCCAGTCCTCAGCAGTCCAATCCCTGTACCTTGTGCAGAATATCAGTCTGTCCCTGATGTTTTTCCTGGAGAGAAGTGGCTTCCTCTCTGCCCTTCTTGACACCAGGCCATCCTCCAAAAGTCTTCACCTCACTGTGCATGCAGATGCACTCACACCTGCCTGCTGCCATTCCTGAGCAAGTTCTGCACTGGTGGTGCCCCGATCCCGCAGCTGAATCAACTTTAGGAGACGGTCCTGCCGCTTGCTGGACTTTCTTGGGCGCCCTGAAGCCTTCTTCACAACAATTGAACCTCTCTACTTGAAGTTCTTGATGATTCGATAAATGGTTGATTTAGGTGCAATCTTACTAGCAGCAATATCCTTGCCTGTGAAGCCCTTTTTGTGCAAAGCAATGATGACGGCACGTGTTTCCTTTCAGGTAACCAAGGTTAACAGAGGAAGAACATTGATTTGAAGCACCACCCTCCTTTTAAAGTTTCCAGTCTGTTATTCTAACTCAATCAGCATGACAGAGTGAACTCCAGCCTTGTCCTCGTCAACACTCTTACTGTGTTAACGAGAGAATCACTGACATGATGGCAAATAGGGATTATGCAATGACTAAAATGTAAATGTAATTGCAATTCATCTGATCACTCTTCATAACATTCTGGAGTATATGCAAATTGCCATCATAAAAACTGAGGCAGCAGACGTTGTGAAAATTAATATTTGTGTCATTCTCAATTTTTTTTATTACGACTGTAGACATTGTCAATGTTGTAAATGGCAATTGTAGCTGGAAACTGCAGATTTGTAATGGAATATCTACATAGGCGTACAGAGGCCCATTATCAGCAACCATCAGTCCTGTGTTCCAATGGCACGTTGTGTTTGCTAATCCAAGTTTATCATTTTAAAAGGCTAATTGATCATTAGCAAACCCTTTTGCAATTATGTTAGCACACCTGAAAATTGTTGTTCTGATTAAAAAAGCAATAAAACTAGCCTTCTTGAGACTAGTTGTGGATCTGGAGCGTCAGCAATTATGGGTTCGAATACAGGCTAAAAATGGCCAGAAACAAATAACTTTCTTCTGAAACTCGTCAATCTATTCTTGTTCTGAGAAATGAAGGCTATTCCATGCGAGAAATTGCTAAGAAACTGAAGATCTCGTTCAACGCTGTGTACTACTCCCTTCACAGAACAGCGCAAACCAGAATAGAAAGAGGAGTGGGAGGCCCCGGTGCACAACTGAGAAAGATGACAAATACATTAGAGTGTCTAGTTTGAGAAACAGACACCTCACAGGTCTTTAACTGGCAACTTCATTAAATAGTACCCGCAAAACACCAGTCTCAACGTCAACAGTGAAGAGGGATCTCCGGGATGCTGACCTTCTAGGCAGAGTTGCAAAGAAAAAGCCATATTTCAGACAGCCCATCTTAATCCTTTCTTTTTATTTGCCAGTCTGAGATATGGCTTTTTCTTTGTAACTCTGCCTAGAAGGTCAGCATCCCGGAGTCACCTCTTCACTGTTGACGTTGAGACTGGTGTTTTGCGGGTACTATTTAATGAAGCTGCCAGTTGAGGACCTCTGAGGCGTCTGTTTCTCAAACTAGACACTCTAATTAGATTTTTGTCATTTAGCAGACGCTCTTATCCAGAGCGATTTACAGTTAGTGAGTGCATACCTCTTTTTTTCCATACATACTAATGTATTTGTCCTCTTTCTCAGTTGTGCACCGGGGCCTCCCACTCCTCTTTCTATTCTGGTTTGCACTGTTCTGTGAAGGGAGTAGTACACAGCATTTTACGAGATATTCAGTTTCTTGGCAATTTCTCGCATGGAATAGCCTTCATTTCTCAGAACGAGTTTCCGAAGAAAGTTATTTGTTTCTGGTCATTTTGAGCTTGTAATCAAACCCACAATTGCTGATGCTCCAGATACTCAACTAGTCTCAAGAAGGCCAGTTTTATTGCATTTTTAATCAGAACAACAGTTTTCAGCTGTGCTAACATAATTGAAAAAGGGTTTTCTAATGATCAATTAGCCTTTTAAAATGATAAACTTGGATTAGCAAACACAACGTGCCATTGGAACACAGGACAGACGGTTACTGATAATGAGCCTCTGTACGCCTATGTAGATATTCCATAAAAAATCTGCCGTTTCCAGCTACAACAGCCATTTAAAACATTGACAATGTCTACACTGTATTTCTGATCAATTTGATGTTATTTTAATGGACAAAAAATTTGCTTTTCTTTCTAAAACAAGGACATTTCTAAGTTACCCCAAACTTTTGAACGGTAGTGAATATTTGCCAGAAAAAAAAAAACATATGGGGGATTGGAAGTGATGCAGACAATTACATTGATGGAAGTTACAATCTATCTGCTATATTAATGCTGGTCTACCCCCAAGATAAAAATAAAAATGCAATTTTAAGAAAATAAAAATGCAATTTTAAGAAAATAAAAAAAAGTTTTAAGTAATAAATAGATAAGTAAAAAATAAAAATAGCAAATTATTAAAGAGCAGCAGTAAAATAAAGTAACAGTAGGGAGGCTATATACACAGGGTACCGGTACTGAGTCAATGTGCGGGGGCACCGGTTAGTCGAGGTAATTGAGGTAATATGTACATGTGGGTAGAGTTAAAGTGACAATGCATAGATAATAAACAGAGTAGCAGCAGTGTAAAAGGCGGGAGGGGGGGGGGGGGGGGGCAATGCAAATAGTCCAGGTAGCCATACTTAGCTGTTCAGGAGTCTTATGGATTGGGGGTAGAAGCTGTGAAGAAGCCTTTTGGACCTAGACTTGGCGCTCCGGTACCGCTTGCCGTGCTGTAGCAGAGAGAACAGTCCATGACTAGTGTGGCTGGAGTCTTTGACAATTTTTAGGGCCTTCCTCTGACACTGCCTAGTATAGATAGAGGTCCTGGACAGCAGGAAGCTAGGCCTCAATGATGTACTGGGCCGTACACACTACCCTCTGTAGTACCTTGCTGTCGAAGGCAGAGCAGTTGCCATACCAGGCGGTGATGCAACCAGTCAGAATGCTCTCGATGGTGCAGCTGTAGAACTTTTTGAGGATCTGAGGACCCATGCCAAATCTTTTCAGTCTCCTGAGGGAAAATAAGCTTTGTCGTGCCCTCTTCATGACTCTCTTGGTGTGTTTGGACCATGAAAGTTTGTTGGTGATGTGGACACCAAGGAACTTGAAGATCTCAACCTGTTCCACTACAGCCCTTTCGATGAGAATGGGGGCGTGCTCAGTCCTCTTTTTTTCCCTGTAGTCCACAATCATCTCCATTGTCTGGATCATGTTGAGGGAGAGGTTGTTCGCTTGGCACCACACGGCCAGGTCTCTGACCTCCTCCCTATAGTCTGTCTCATCGTTGTCGGTGATCAGGCCTACCACTGTAGTGTCGTCGGCAAACTTTATTTCAGTGGTGGTGGTGGTGGTTCTACTAAGCTATATGGAATTGTTTCAAGATCATACCAAGGATCATTTAGCTATTTGATTTAGAATTTTAAGACTGCTTGAATTATCATTGTATGAGGGCCAGATTGTGAATTTAGCCAGGACACCAGAGTTAACACCCCTACTTTTACGATAAGTGCCATGGGATCTTTAGTGACCACAGAGAGTCAGGACACCCATTTAATGTCCCATCCGAAAGACGGCACCCTACACAGGGCAATGTCCCCAATCACTGCCCTGGGGCGTTGGGATGTTTTTTTTTGGGATCTGAGGAAAGAGTCTCCGACTGGCCCTCCAACACCACCAACAGCATCAGGTCTTCCATCCAGGACCAACCCTGCTTAGCATCAGAGGCAAGCCAGCAGTGGGTTGCAGGGTGATATGGTGCTGAATAACAGATTCACGACATGGAACAACAGATAGTCCCCCCCAAAAATCTAAAGGAAGTTTGTTCTGACGTGTCTGTCCTATATCGGAGGGATATAATCAAGATCAGGAAAGATTTACATTTTGTAAATGTATTTAACCACTTATTTTTGGCACTAAACTGTCTCCGTATGTACAGTGCATTCGGAAAGTATTCAGACCCCTTCACCTTTCCACATTTTGTTACGTTACAGCTTTATTCTAAAATTGATTAAATTATTATTTTTCCTCATCAATCTTCACACAATACCCCATAATGACAAAGCGAAAACAGGTTTACAAAAATACCTTATTTATATAAGTATTCAGACCCTTTCCTATGAGACTCGAAATTGAGCTCAGGTGCATCCGGTTTCCATTGATCATCCTTGAGATGTTTCTACAACTTGATTGGAGTCCACCTGTGGTAAATTCAATTGATTGGACATGATTTGGAAAGGTACACACCTGCCTATATAAGGTCCCACAGCTGACAATGCATGTCAGAGCAAAAGCCAAGCCATGAGGTCGAAGGAATTGTCCGTAGAGCTCCGAGACAGGATTGTGTCGATACACAGATCTGGGGAAGGGTACCAAAACATTTCTGCAGCATTGAAGGTCCCCAAGAACACAGTGGCCTCCATCATTCTTAAATGGAAGAAGTTTGGAATCACCAAGACTCATCCTAGAGCTGGCCGCTCGGCCAAACTGAGCAATCGGGGGAGAAGGGTCTTGGTCAGGGAGGTGACCAAGAACCTGATGTTCACTCTGACAGAGCTCTAGAGTTCCTCTGTGGAGATGGGAGAACCTTCCAGAAGGACAACCATCTCTGCAGCACTCCACCAATCAGGCCTTTATGGTAGAGTGGCCAGACGGAAGACACTCCTCAGTAAAAGGATCATGACAGCCCGCTTGGAGTTTGCCAAGGCTCTCAGACCATGTGAAACAAGATTTTTTGGTGTAAGAATATTCAAAGATAAATATACAACGCAGAGAACAATGGAACTAGTTGTTTTTCTATAATAGAGAACTAGAGATCAATGGAACTAGTTGTTTTTCAATTCAACATCAGTTTATAATCTGTGTAAGGGTTCCAGTCCGGGACTCATAGCTATTTGTGGCAAGTTCTCATTGGTCCAAATTATCTATACATTGAAGCTGAAACGGGATACTTTGTATTTGGCCATTGGCCCAATTTGACTGCAATTAATTCTAATTGGTCAACCACAGGCTATGTTTGAGTATAAACTAAATAATGTCTCTTTGTTCAGTGGAGAAACAATGAGAACAGGGAAGAATGAACATCGACCATCCACTTTCCAGCATAACTACTATGATTTGTTCACCTTGAATAAATATATTTTTCTCCCCGTTTTACTTTGGTGTCTGTGTTGTCGACTAATAAAATCAACTCCTAACACTGGTCTGATGAAGCCAAGATTGAACTCTTTGGCCTGAATGCCAAGCTTCATGTCTGGAGGAAACCTGTCACCATCCCTATGGTGAAGCATGGTGGTGGCAGCATCATGCTGTGGCGATTTATTTCAGCGGCAGGGACTGGGAGGCTAGTCAGGATCGAGGGAAAGATGAACGTAGCAAAGTACAGAGATCCTTGATGAAAACCTGCTCCAGAGTGCTCAGGACCTCAGACTGGGGCGAAGGTTCACCTTCCAACAAGACAACGACCCTAAGCACACAGCCAAGACAACGCAGGAGTGGCTTCGGGGCAAGTCTCTGAATGTCCTTGAGTGGCCCAGCCAGAGCCCGGACTTGAACCCGATCAAACATCTCTGGAGAGACCTGAAAATAGCTGTGCAGCGACGCTCCCCATCCAACCTGACAGAGCTTGAGAGGATCTGTAGAGAAGAATGGGAGAAACTCCCCAAATACAAGTGTGCCAAGATTGTAGCATCACACCCAAGAAGACAAGGCTGTAATCACTGCCAAAGGTGCTTCAACAAATAACTGAGTAAAGGGTCTGAATACTTATGTAAATGTAATATATATATTTAAAAAAATGTGTACATTTGCAAGCATTTCTAAAAAGCTGTTTTTGCTTTGCCATTATGGGGTGTACTGTGTAGATTGATGAGTAAAAAAAAATATATGTAATCAATTTTAAAATAAGGTTGTAACGTAAAACAAAATGTGGAAAAATTGAAAGGGTCTGTATACTTTCCGAGTGCGCTGTACTTCCATAATTTTTTCAACTGGTACCAGGCGATATTCAGACGAGTCTTGTGAGGCCTGTTGGTGTTCTAGAGCAAACAACATGTATGTGTTTGTGAGAGTCTCACCTTTCCACAGAGGGGTCAAATTAGTGTTTAGCCCAAACTGTTCGGACGCTACAGACAGAAGTTGGCAGATCAGCTGTATCGACTTCAGCCGAGTCCCAAGACACTTGTGGGGGTCGTAGAGCAAACCATCGTGTTTGTGATAGTCTCATCATTCCATAGAGGGGTCATACTAGTTTGTAGGCCAAACCATTAGGACGTTACAGACAATTGTGTGAGAACCGATTTTGGGGATGTCTCATGGTCTGACAAATACCGCTCTAGCGCTGTCACCTTTCACCGCAGATGCAGATGCTGATGCAGTGGATTGAGACCCATCCATTGAAAAAAAACAGATACAGTACTTTTGGCCTTGCAGTGTGGCTTAAACTGACAGATTTTTATGGGTACTTTTTTATTATTATGCTAATTAGATGTATGCGGGGGCACGGACATCGACTCTAGGGGGTTAAGACAGGTTAAGTCAGGTGAAAATTATTATTTCAGAAAAAGACTATCAGCCTACCTGTCAAGAGTCTCAGCTAAACCTTTGAGGGTTGTCGTTTGTCTGACTCATGCAGTTTGATAATTCCAGTGAAACCGTGTCGGATTCCAGATGTCATTAATATTTGGACATGCACACGGACATGATCAAATAGCTATATTCTATGTTCTCTCTGTTATCATTTCAGCTAGCTAGCTATATATCAATGCATTATTTAAATTGCACAGCTATATATCAATTAATTATCTAAATTGTGGACGCAAATCTGCCAATAGAAAGAATATAAACTCTGGTAATCTGGATAGGCTAAATATTGACGGGTTTGGAGTGTGTATTGAGTTGCCTGGTGCATGGCCCGGTGCCCAAGGTGGGTGGAGATGTATCTTTAGGATTGATGGAATGGTCGAAAATGACAAAACGCATTTTTCTAAAAAGTTAGTGGTCAAAACCATTCCTCTTGGGGCGACGGGGGGAGCGGGGTTAAAAAATGCAGTCATATCATGCAATTTTACCATTTATATAAAAAAATATATATATATGCAGACTAGCTAAAAATTAAGTGAAACTTGACAAATTATCCAATGGATTATGATAATTTTGTGGTAAAAAAGTGGAGTTTGCACCCCTTATTTTAATTTGCTCCATGGCTAGGTGGCCAAGTGTAAGGTTGTCACTAGTTAACACAGCTACAAAGTTTTGAACTCTGTCTATTTCCACATGTTCTCTTCTTCAAATCCAATTTTAAACCTAACTCTCACATTAGCCCTAACCTTAACCACACTGCTAACCTTAGCCTAACCTTACATTTAGACCAAAAAGCTCATTTTTGTTTTCATGAATTTGTACGATATAACCAATTTTGACTTTGTGGCTGTTTTATCTAGTGGAAAAGTTTAGGCTACAGAGAAAAGCTGTTTGGCTCTCAGACGACTCACGAATTTGAAGAACTTTGCAGCAGGTGTTTCTGATTAATAAACATTGCCATGCTGGTGGGTGGTAACATTTATTTAAAAACACAGCCCTGAAACAAAACGTAGACTGAAAATAATTTGCACGTAAGACTCATGGAAACATCCAAAGTCACATATTTGGATTTGGCACTTCAAGCCCAAATAGTTTAAAGTTTAAGTTTTAATGTCACATTCACAAGTACAGGGAAATGCCTTTCTTGCAAACTCAAAACCCAACAATTCAGTAACAATGTAATACTAGAAAAAACACACGAGAAATAAGAAATATAAAGTAAGTAAGCATACTATGTACAGTCTAGGCAACAGCATATAAGATAAACAGAGTAGCAGCAGCTTATATGTGAGTGGGTGTGCATGTGTGTGGAGTCAGTATAAATGTACGTGCATATTATGTGTGAGTGAGCAGATGATGGAGTGTGTGTGTGTGTGTGAGAGTGTGTAGGGCCCTGTAAGTGTGCATAGAGACAGTGCTATAATAAAAGGTCAATAAAGATACAAGGTTAACTCAGTCCATGTAGCTATTTTGTAGCTATTTATCAGCCTTATTGCTTGGGGATAGAAGCTGTTCAAGAGCCTGTTGGTGTCAGACTTGATGCACCGGTATCGCTTACCATGCGGAAGCAGAGAGAATAGATGTGATGTTGCCTACCCTCACCACCTGGGGTCGGCCTGCCAGGAAGTCCAGGATCCAGTTGTAGAGAGAGGTGTTCAGAGTTCAGACCTAAGCAGTCTTAAGCTTGGTGGCGAGCTTGGAGGGGACAATGGTGTTGAACGCTGAGCTGTAGTCAATTAACAGCATTCTCACATAGGTATTCCTCTTATCTAGGTGGGTGAGGGCAGTGTGGAGATCAATTGAGATTGCGTCATCTATGGATCTGTTGGGGTAGTATGCAAATTGGAGTGGGTCTAGGGTGTCTGGGATGGTGGAGTTAATGTGTGCCATAATCACCCTCTCAAAGTACTTCATGATTACAGAAGTGAGTGCTACAGGGCGGTAGTCATTGTGGCATGAAGGCTTAGAGTTCTTGGGGACATGGTGGTCATCTTAAACTGACTAAAACGATGGCTTATTGACTTACATCGTTGTGCAACATCATGGGTAAGCTCTGGCCATCGCCTTTCAGCTTGAAAAAATTGATTTCTACTGGTGTGGGCGTTTAATTGACCCTTCAATAAGCTCTGCCCCAGAATTCTGCGCAATCAATTCCAGTACTCCTTATAGCAACTGTCTCTAGCCAAGCTCAAGTCCGACCAGCCTCTGACAAGCTCTAGTTTCAAACGCATGGAAGCCAATGAGGGCAATGGCAAAAACAGAGCGCTTTCATAAAGTAAATATTTGTTTAAATGGCTGAATATTTTAACAGTGACTGTGATTCAGAATTCCAAGATGGCGAAGTAGTGAAGTCCTGTTTCTGTCGTGTGTCTGTAAATAGCCTGTAAATACCCTGTTTTTTTGTATTTTTCGTACATATTTCCCTATCAGACTTTTCATCCTTCTACAAAATATACTTTCCTGCAACCCGCCTCACTCAATGTGGAACGGATTCTATTTTTGACTTACCTTTATCTAGAATCTAGAATCTCCAGTTGAAACTAGCTAGCCAGCTAACTAGCTACTTGCTATTAGCCACAGCTAGCGGTGTTTCACCCAAAACATTGGATTTTTTTCCGCGGGATTAATTTTAATCATTGGACATTGATCACCGGATATTTGGCCAGTCTGCACAGCGCGTTATCGACCCAGATCATATCAGTTTTTCCGCCGGAATCACTGAATCACTGGACCTTTAACTCCGGATTCATCGCTACCAGCTGGCTACACAAAACGGACGCTGTGGTCTGGCTAATCATCCTGAGCTAGGCCCATCTCCCGGCTATCTACCTCTCTGTCAACCGGACGGGACCACCTAGTGTTGACACGAAGCCCCGCCGATCCTACACGACTGGTCTGCCGACGAAATCGTCTGATGTGGTTACGACGTTAACCACGAAGATTCCATCCATCGGCTAGCCCTGGCCCGCTAGCACACGCTATCCGTGGCCTCTTACTCACTAAACTGAACTAGCTACTGAACTAGCTACTTGCTATTAGCCACAGCTAGCGGTGTTTCACCCAAAACATTGGATTTTTTTCCGCGGGATTAATTTTAATCATTGGACATTGATCACCGGATATTCGGCCAGTCTGCACAGCGCGTTATCGAACCAGATCATATCAGTTTTTCCGCCGGAATCACTGAATCACTGGACCTTTAACTCCGGATTCATCGCTACCAGCTGGCTACAACAAAACGGACGCTGTGGTCTGGCTAATCATCCTGAGCTAGGCCCATCTCCCGGCTATCTACCTCTCTGTCAACCGGACGGGACCACCTAGTGTTGACACGAAGCCCCGCCGATCCTACACGACTGGTCTGCCGACGAAATCGTCTGATGTGGTTACGACGTTAACCACGAAGATTCCATCCATCTGCTAGCCCTGGCCCGCTAGCACACGCTATCCGTGGCCTCTTACTCACAAGTGCTTCACCACCGGACCTTATGATAACTCAGCTATACAGCTGATATCTGCTGGACTGTTCCTTTTTACGGTACTACATCCTGTTTATGTTTAGCCTCAGCCCAAACATGGTTAGTTTATTGTTGTTTCGGTTATTTCTAATTGTACTATATCACTGTAGACCCCCCAGCCTAGCTAAACCTGCCTTAGATAGCTCCTTTGTCCCTCCCCCCATACACTCAGAGACCGACTCAATTGATGCCTCTAGAGATACTATCTCTTTCATTGTTACCCAACGCTTAGGTTTACCTCCACTTTACTCATATCCTTCCATATCCTTGTCTGTACATAATGCCCTGAATCTTTTCTATAACACCCGGAAATCTGCCCCCTTTATTCTATGTACCCAACGCACTAGAAGACCAGTTCTTAAAGCCTTTAGCCGTATCCTTATTCTAGTCCTCCTCTGTTCCTCTGGTGATGTAGAGGCTAACCCAGGCCCTGCAGCCCTCAGTATCACTCCTACTCCCCAGGCGCTATCATTTGATGACTTCTGTAATCGCAAAAGTCTTGGTTTCTTGCACATAAATATCAGAAGTCTACTTCCTAAGTTTGAGTTATTCACTGCGTTAGCACACTCTGCCAACCCTGATGTTCTAGCAGTGTCTGAATCCTGGCTCAGGAAGGCCACCAACAATTCTGAAATTTCCATCCCCAACTATAACATTTTCCGTCTAGATAGAACTGCCAAAGGGGGTGGAGTTGCAATCTACTGTAGAGATAGCCTGCAGAGCTCCATCATACTATCCAGGTCTGTGCCCAAACAGTTTGAGCTTCTACTTCTAAAAATCCACCTTTCCAGAAATAAGTCTCTCACTGTTGCCGCTTGCTACAGACCCCCCTCAGCCCCCAGCTGTGCCCTGGACACCATATGTGAATTGATTGCCCCCCATTTATCCTCAGAGTTTGTACTGCTTGGTGACCTAAATTGGGATATGCTTAATACCCCAGCCATCCTACAATCCAAGCTAGATGCCCTCAACCTCACGCAAATGATCAACGAACCTACCAGGTACAACCCTAAATCCGTAAACATGGGTACCCTCATAGATATCATCCTGACTAACATACCCTCTAAATACACCTCAGCTGTCTTCAACCAGGATCTCAGCGATCACTGCCTTATTGCCTGCGTCCGTAACGGGTCCGCGGTCAAACGACCACCCCTCATCACTGTCAAACGCTCCCTAAAACACTTTAGCGAGGAGGCCTTCCTAATTGACCTGGCCCAGGTATCCTGGATGGATATAGATCTCATTCCGTCAGTAGAGGATGCCTGGTTGTTCCTTAAAAGTAATTTCCTCTCAATCTTAAATAAACATGCCCCATTCAAAAAATACAGAACTAAGAACCGATATAGCCCCTGGTTCTCCTCAGACTTGACTGCCCTTGACCAGCACAAAAACATCCTGTGGCGTACAGCATTAGCATCAAATAGCCCCCGCGATATGCAACTTTTCAGGGAAGTTAGGAACCAATATACACAAGCAGTCAGGAAAGCAAAGGCTAACTTTTTCAAACAGAAATTTGCATCCTGTAGCACTAACTCCAAAAAGTTTTGGGACACTGTAAAGTCCATGGAGAATAAGAGCACTTCCTCCCAGCTGCCCACTGCACTGAGGCTAGGAAACACTATCACCACCGATAAATCTACAATAATCGAGAATTTCAACAAGCATTTTGCTACAGCTGGCCATGCTTTCCATCTGGCTACCACTAACCCGGCCACCAACTCTGCACCCTCTGCTGCAACCTGCCCATGCCCCCCCCGCTTCTCCTTCACACAAATTCAGACAGCTGATGTTTTGAAAGCGCTGCAAAATCTGGACCCCTACAAATCAGCTGGGCTAGACAATCTGGACCCTTTCTTTCTAAAACTAGCCGCCGAAATTGTCGCAACCCCTATTACTAGTCTGTTCAACCTCTCTTTCATAACGTCTGAGATCCCCAGAGATTGGAAAGCTGCCGCGGTCATCCCCCTCTTCAAAGGGGGTGACACTCTAGATCCAAACTGCTACAGACCTATATCCATCCTGCCCTGCCTTTCGAAAGTATTCGAAAGCCAAGTTAACAAACAGATCATCGACCATTTCGAATACCACCGTACCTTCTCCGCTATGCAATCCGGTTTCCGAGCTGGTCACGGGTGCACTTCAGCCACGCTCAAGGTCCTAAACGATATTATAACCGCGATTGATAATAGACAGTACTGTGCAGCCGTCTTCATCGACCTGGCCAAGGCTTTCGACTCTGTCAACCACCGCATTCTTATTGGCAGACTAAATAGCCTTGGTTTCTCAAATGACTGCCTCGCCTGGTTCACCAACTACTTCTCAGATAGAGTTCAGTGTGTCAAATCGGAGGGCCTGTTGTCTGGACCTATGGCAGTCTCTATGGGGGTGCCACAGGGTTCAATTCTTGGGCCGACACTTTTCTCCGTGTATATCAATGATGTCGCTCTTGCTGCTGGTGACTCTCAGATCCACCTCTACGCAGACGACACCATTTTGTATACATCTGGCCCTTCATTGGACACTGTGTTAACAAACCTCCAAACGAGCTTCAATGCCATACAACAATCCTTCAGTAGCCTTCAACTGCTCTTAAACACTAGTAAAACTAAATGCATGCTTTTCAATCGAACGCTGCTAGCACCCGCCCACCCGACTAGAATCACCACTCTCGACGGGTCTGACCTAGAGTATGTGGACAACTACAAATATCTAGGTGTCTGGTTAGACTGTAAACTCAACTTCCAGACTCACATAAAGAATCTCCAATCCAAAGTTAAATCTAGAATCGGCTTCCTATTTCGCAACAAAGCCTCCTTCACTCATGCTGCCAAACATGCCCTCGTAAAACTGACTATCCTACCGATCCTTGACTTCGGCGATGTCATTTACAAAATAGCCTCCAACACTCTACTCAGCAAATTGGATGTAGTCTATCACAGTGCCATCCGTTTTGTCTCCAAAGCCCCATACACTACCCACCACTGTGACCTGTACGCTCTTGTTGGCTGGTCCTCACTACATGTTCGTCGTCAAACCCACTGGCTCCAGGCCATCTATAAATCACTGCTAGGCAAATCCCCGCCTTATCTTAGCTCATTGGTCACCATAGCAGCACCCACCCGTAGTCTGCGCTCCAGCAGGTATATCTCTCTGGTCATTCCCAAAGCCAACACCTCCTTTGGCCGCCATTCCTTCCAGTTCTCTGCTGCCAATGACTGGAACGAATTGCAAAAATCTCTGAAGCTGGAGACTCTTATCTCCCTCAATAACTTTAAGCATCAGTTGTCAGAGCACCTTACCGATCACTGCACCTGTACACAGCCCATCTGAAATTAGCCCACCCAACTACCTCATCCCTATATTGTTATTTATTTTGCTCTTTTGCACCCCAGTATCTCTATTTGCACATAATCTCTTGCACATCTAGCATTCCAGTGTTAATACTATTGTAATTATTCTGCACTATAGCCTATTTATTGCCTTACCTCCATAACTTGCTACATTTGCACACACTGTATATATATTTTCTGTTGTATTTCTGACTTTATGGTTTTTTTTTTTACCCCATATGTAACTCTGTGTTGTTTTTATTGCACTACTTTGCTTTATCTTGGCCAGGTCGCAGTTGTAAATGAGAACCTGTTCTCAACTGGCTTACCTGGTTAAATAAAGGTGAAAAAAAAATAAAAATAAAATTCCTGAAATGCAGAGCCTGAATTCGAAGCTATACTTTTGTTGCATTGTTTTCTAGCTGGAAAGATAACTTATCTCATTTACCACCATTGAAAACGTTGCTAACTAGCTAGCCAGTTAATAACTCGTTTTCTCCAAAGGTATGTTAGCTAGCTAAGTTAGCTATATTATAAATATTACTCTCATCTGCTGACTACATCCGGATAGGATTTGAGAGCACTAGTTAACTCCAAAAGTGGTTTGTAGCTTTGACTGCATGCTGACAGTGCATTCAGAGCCATCCAGTAAAGGGAAAGGAAAGGGAAAGGGGTTACCTAGTCAGGGCTGCCTCTCCCGGGGAACAGTGCCTTGCTCGGGGCAGTACGCTAGCAGACTTAATTTTACCAGATTCCGGTGAAGCAAAATGTAATGACACTCCACCACAACATACCTGAGAGTCTCCTGATTAGCAATATGCAATATGAATAACTTTTCGTTTGAGGTAGATATTTGATAGAGGAATTTGTATGTGTAGAATAATGACTAAAGTGTTCCACCCCGGTAGTGTATAACTGTGTAAACTATGTTAGAGTTAGAAGACAATAAAAACATTCTATACTGTGGAAAGACACAGGCCGCCAAAAGGTGGGTGGAGCAAAGTCCTTTGTGTGGACGCATGTGTTTTTGGCGCCAGAGCGCTCTCTGAATAAAATTGCTGATCCATTGCAGACTGGAGAATTTGTTTAATTCTTAATTACCAGAGCCTTACAACCTCTGGGAATTATTCAAATCTTGAGTAACTATTAGAGATATAAATTCTTGTGACAAGATTCAGCTATTGTGTACAGTCGTGGTCAAAAGTTTTGAGAATGACAAAAATACTAATTTTCACAAAGTCTGCTGACTCAATTTTGATGATGGCAGTTTGCATATACTCCAGAATGTCATGAAGAGTGATCAGATGAATTGCAATTAATTGCAAAGTCCCTCTTTGCCATGAAAATGAACTTAATCCCCCAAAAACCTTTCCACTGCATTTCAGCCCTGCCACAAAAGGACCAGCTGACATCATGTCAGTGATTCTCTCATTAACACAGGTGAGAGTGTTGAGAGGACAAGGCTGGAGATCACTCTGTCATGCTGATTGAGTAAGAATAACAGACTGGAAGCATTAAAAGGAGGGTGGTGCTTGAAATCATTGTTCTTCCTCTGTTAACCATGGTTACCTGCAAGGAAACACATGCTGTCATCATTGCTTTGCACAAAAAGGGCTTCACAGGCAAGGATATTGCTGCTAGTAAGATTGCACCTAAATCAACCATTTATTGGATCATCAAGAACTTCAAGGAGAGAGGTTCAATTGTTGTAAAGAAGGCATCAGGATGCCCAAGAAAGTCCAGCAAGCGCCAGGACCGTCACTTAAAGTTGATTCAGCTGCGGGATCGGAGCACCACCAGTGCAGAGCTTGCTCAGAAATGGCAGCAGGCAGGTGTGAGTGCATCTGCACACACAGTGAGGTGAAGACTTTTGGAGGATGGCCTGGTGTCAAGAAGGGCAGCAAAGAAGCCACTTCTCTCCAGGAAAAACATCAGGGACAGACTGATATTCTGCACAAGGTACAGGGATTGGACTGCTGAGGACTGGGGTAAAGTCATTTTCTCAGATGAATCCCCTTTCCGATTGTTTGGGGCATCCAGAAAACACCTTGTCCGGAGAAGACAAGGTGAGCGCTACCATCCTGTCCTGTGTCATTCCAACAGTAAAGCATCCTGAGACCATTCATGTGTGGGGTTGCTTCTCAGCCAAGGGAGTGGGCTCACTCAACATTTTACCTAAGAACACAGCCATGAATAAAGAATGGTACCAACACATCCTCCGAGAGCAACTTCTCCCAACCATCCAAGAACAGTTTGGTGACAACCAATGCGTTTTGCAGCATGATGGAGCACCTTGCCATAAGGCAAAAGTGATAACTAAGTGGCTCGGGGAACAAAACATCAACATTTTGGGTCCATGGCCAGGAAACTCCGCAGACCTTAATCCCATTGAGAACTTGTGGTCGATCCTCAAGAGGCGGGTGGACAAACAAAAACCCACAAATTCTGACAAACTCCAAGCATTGATTATGCAAGAATGGGCTGCCATCAGTCAGGATGTGGCCCAGAAGTTAATTGACAGCATGCCAGGGCGGATTGCAGAGGTCTTGAAAATTGAAGGGTTATATTGACTCTTTGCATAAACTTAATGCAATTGTCAATAAAAGCCTTTGACACTTATCGAATGCTTGTAATTATACTTCAGTATACCATAGTAACATCTGACAAAAATATCTCATCACACTGAAGCAGCGAACTTTGTGAAGACCAATACTTGTGTCATTCTCAAAACTTTTGACCAAGACTGTATATATAGAGTATCCATAAAACTGTAAGTGGAACATATAAAATTGGTCATTACAGTTAGTAGTATAGCTAGAATTCCAGCAGCACATTACGGAGAACATCCACCAAATGCCAGGGGACAGAGAAAAGTGGACACCATCCCAAACCTTAGCATGGTTCGGAACATTATACCCCATTCATGTCAGCAAGGTTAAAGTATCATATTAATCAATAAATCCCATCGAATTGATCGGCTATGGCTCATGAAGCAATAGGGAATGTTATTTTTCAGGTGAAATTAAATGCATTAGTTTACAATGACCCCTGTAAATCATAGTTGCACAGTCTCACCTTTCAGGTGCCCTTGTGTTATTAATGGCATCCTTCAAGATGTTCCATTGTAATGCATAACAGTGAAACTGACTTACAACGTCTATAAATGGCTGACTATTTTCTGTTTCCAAGGCAGCACCGAGATGGCCTTATGTGGTCTGTCTTCCTTGTCCGATGGTTTATGTAACCAGAGTTTTTGAAATATCACTCTGAGGATTTAGCCAGGCTGAGCCTTTGTAATCCTCAGCACAGATACTTTTACAAATCCTGTATTTAATTAGATTTCCCCATTTAGTCATTTGCTGTCTGAAGCCTAATTCCAGCATAATGCTCACAGTGAGAGTGTCTGTATCCCTGGCAGCCGCAAGGACTGGGCACTGTTTTCTACATCAGTGTCTAGTTGTCCATTTCACTTTGCAGGCACTTTAGGTTTTGTTTTACTGAAAATACAGTACAAGACTGTTGGTGTAGTCTTTACCTTGATTAACAGATCAGCCATTTGTGTATGAATAATTTCTCAGCTAGTAAGGGTGAGTGACATCTTTAATTAGGGATATACAGGAGATTTATTTTATTATTATTTATTTTTGGTACTTTTACCCCTTTTTCTCACCAATTCCGTGATATCCAATTGGTAGTTACAGTCTTGTCCCAACGCTGCAACTCCCCTACGGACTTGGGAGAGGCGAAGGTCGAGAGCCATGCGTCCTCCGAAACACGACCCTGCCAAGCCGCACTGCTTCTTGACACACTGCTCGCTTAACCTGGAAGCCAGCCGCGACAATGTGTTGGAGGAAACACCGTCCAGCTGGCGACCGAAGTCAGCTTGTTGGCACCCGGCCCGCCACAAAGAGTTGCTAGAGCGCGATAAGACAAGGAAATCCCGGCCGGCCAAACTCTCCCTTAACCCGGACAACACTGTGCCAACGGTGCGCCACCTCATGGGTCTCCTGGTCGGCTGTGAAACAGCCTGGGATCGAACCCCAGTCTATAGTGACGCCTCAAGAACTGCGATGTAGTGCCTTAGACTGCTGCGTAACTCAGGAGGCCAGGAGATTTAATTTGATATTAGAATTATCGACAATGTCCATACAGGGTAAACCCAATAGAAATTGGGTTAGATTTGTTTGCAGTGATAAGGGTTGTGTGAAAAGGACAGGTTGCATTACTGTTACTCAATGAAAAGATAATCTCAGCAGTCATATTACAGACAAACTGTTAGATTGGGATTCAAACTAGCGAACTTTCAGTTATGGGCCCAACACTCTTAACTGCTAGGCTAATTCCCTGTCCGATAACTACACTGATTGAAGTGGATTTAACAAGTTACATCAATAAGGGATCATAGATTTCACCTGGATTCACCTGGTCAGTCTATGTCATGGAAAGTGCAGGTGTCCTTAATGTTTTGTACACTCAGTGTACATCAAGGGACAAACGCACTCAATTGTGAAGTAAGCTGATTTCACAATGCTGTCAGCACAACACTTTACCAGTTTTGTGACAGCTTCATTTCTGGCATACGTGCCATTTCAGGGCAATTTGGTTAATTCATCAACATTCAATTGGAGCTCAAGTTGTGTTTCCTCAATATTGATGAAAATAACAACTCTTCATCATGGACATTTGAGGGGGAAACATACGTGTATGTATTTAGATTTGTTGTGATGATCCCAAGTCATGCCTTCTATGCAAGCCAACACTGAGTGGATGTTTCAGTGGGTCAATTTCTTCTCCCCTCATACACATTGTATGATCAAGTATCAGTATGCATACAAAGCCTGGGGCAATAAATATGCCCAATGAAAATGAAATCTGTTTTGATGTGGTAGGATTACATACCGTTAGCCTTGCTGGGATGGCAACATAAGCTAGCATCTGTTTGCATGTTCTCTACACACCACAATATCTGTTCACTTGAAGAAGTCCACCATCATTGTATGCACCATGTTTGGACTAAGCTTGCAAGAGTATATTATCTTTGAAATAAAATTCCTTGATCGGTCTGTGGCTTTTAACCAGAGAAAAGGCAAGTAATTCCCTGTCCGATAACTTGTTGTGGATGACAGTCATCTACTATTCTCCTTCCCCCTTCTGACATCCAGGTGGCGACACGCATCTCTGCATGCATGGCAGACATCTCAGCTTGGATGTCGGCCCACCACCTCAAGCTCAACCTCGACAAAACTGAGCTGCTATTCCTCCCGGGGAAGGCCTGCCTGCTCCAAGACCTCTCCATCCCAGTTGACAACTCCACGGTGTCCCCCTCCCAGAGTGCAAAGAACCTTGGCGTGACCCTGGAAAACACCCTGTCGTTCTCTGCAAACATCAAAGAAATGACTCTCTCCTGCAGGTTCATGCTCTACAACATTTATTGAGTACAACCTTTCCCCACACAGGAAGCGGCGCAGGTCCTAATCCAGGCACTTGTAATCTCCCATCTAGACTACTGCAACTCTCTGTTGGCTGGGCTCCCTGCTTGTGCCATCAAACCCCTGCAACTTATCTAGAATGCTGCAGCCTCATGTCACCCCGCTCTTACGCACACTCCACTGGCTTCCAGTCGAAGCTTGCGTCATCTTCAAGACCCTTGCCTACGGAGCAGCAAGGGGAATTACCCCTCCTAACCTTTAGGCTATGCTCAAACCCTACATCCCAACCCGAGCACTCCGTTCTGCCACATCTGGCCTCTTGGCCCTTCTGAAACCCTACCTCTGAATAGTATATTAAATAACTCTCACTGTGCCCACGACTGCAAAGAAGGTCTACAGTAGCCTCAACAGCACTCTGTAGGGTAGCACCATGGTGTAGTCGGAGGACAGCTAGCTTCCGTCTTCCCCTGCGTACATTGACTTCAATACAAAACCTAGGAGGCTCATGGTTCTCAACTCCTTCCGTAGACTTACACAGTAATTATGACAACTTCCGGAGGACGTCCTCCAGCCTATCAGAGCTCTTGCAGCATGAACTGACATGTTGTCCAACCAATCAAAGGATCAGATAATTAATCTAGTACTGAAAGCATAAGCTACAGCTAGCTAGCTCTGCAGTGTATAAAATGTGGTGAATAGTTGACTCAAAGAGAGAGAAAGTCAATAGTTGAACAGTTTTGAACAAATTAATTTCTTCCAAAATGGAGAAGCAAAAGAGAAATGGAGAGAGAGAGATTTCCGACTTGTTTTTTTTTCAGTTTCACTTACTTAGCTAGCAAATGCAGCTAGCTAGTTTAGCCTACTGAAACACCCTGCTCAAACAGAGGGATGCTATGTTATCTAGCTGGCTATGACTTTCCAATACAACACTGGAACTCTTCCAAGTCAAGCCAAGGTAAGCTTTTGGTATTACTAATTTGTTGCCACTGGGGCCCGCCGGTGTAACTGCTTTATGGCTGTACACTAACATTATTGCATGATTGTAGCGGGTTTACTAACGCGTTAGTTCTATTAGCTATCCTGACTATGATGTTACTTTAGCTATGGTGACAATGATGTAGGCTGTGTGTAGTGGTTTGACTTGGAATGTTTTTTTGCCTGGTCACATTCAGCTGATGTGTTGTGCATTGAAGTCTACAAGCGAAGGGAAGAGAAGGAATACAACGTGGCTGTTATGAGCGTGAACTCTGTTGATGCGTGATCAGGGGTGTATTCATTCTGCCGATTCTGTTGAAAAACGTTTGTCTCTCAAATTTGTCTCTCGACCTGTGTGAACCTACTTTGTAAACTTTAATTCATTGGCTAGGTTGTAGCAACCTCATGATGGGTATTTTGAGTATCATGTAGTAGCCTAAACATATCGCTGTTAAATTGAACTGGGTGAATGGAATATGAATGAGTCATCCAATATGCTGTAATAGAAATAAGGCCATGCTCATGAGAAATAAAAACGTCCTCCTTCATCTTAAACGGCACTGACCACCACTGGAATGAACTAATTGTAAGTCACTCTGGATAAAAGCATCTGCTAAATGACTAAAATGTAAAATTTTAATGTCCTCCTCGAGCATCTGCTGATGTCAATCTAGAGCAGCGTTCCCTAACTGGCGGTTTTATTTTGCCCCCTAAGTTTTCAACAAAACAATATATATATATATATACACACACACACACAGTACCAGTCAAAAGGTTGGACAGACCAACTCATTCAAGAGTTTTTCTTTATTATTTACTATTTTCTACATTGTAGAATAATAGTGAAGACATCAAAACTATGAAATAACACATATGTAATAAAAAAAAGTGTTGAACAAATCGAAATACGTTTTAGATTTTAGATTCTTCAAAGTAGCCACCCTTTGCCTTGATGACAGCTTTGCACACTCTTGGCATTCTCTCAACCAGCTTCATGAGGTAGTCACCTGGAATGCTTTTCCAACAGTCTTGAAGGAGTTCCCACATATGCTGAGCACTTGTTGGCTGCTTTTCCTTCACTCTGTGGTCCGACTCATCCCAAACAATTTCAATTGGGTTGAGGTGGGGTGATTGTAGAGGCCAGGTCATCCGATGCAGCACTCCATCACTCTCCTTCTTGGTCAAATAGCCCTTACACAGCCTGGAGGTGTGTTGGGTCATTGTCCTGTTGAAAAACAAATGATAGTCCAACTAAGCGCAAACCAGATGGGATGGCGTATCGCTGCAGAATGCTGTGGTAGCCATGCTGGTTAATTATGTATTGAATTCTAAATAAATCACAGACAGTGTCATAAGCAAAGCACCATCACACCTACTCCTCGATGCATCACGGTGGGAACCACACATGCGGCGATCATCCGTTCACCTACTCTGCGTCTCACAAATACACGGCGGTTGGAACCAAAAATCTCACATTTGGACTCATCAGACCAAAGGACAGATTTTCACCGGTCTAATGTCCATTGCTCGTATTTCTTGAACCAAGCAAGTCTCTTCTTCTTATTGGTGTCCTTTAGAAGTGGTTTCTTTGCAGCAATTCGACCATGACGGCCTGATTCACACAGTCCCCTCCGAACAGTTGATGTTGAGATGTGTCTGTTACTTGAACTCTGTGAAGCATTTATTGGGGCTGCAATTTCTGAGGCTGGTAGCTATTCTACAAAAATAAAGAAAAACCCTGGAATGAGTAGGAGTGTCCAAACTTTTGACTGGTACTGTAAAAAGTAAAAAATAAAAATTAATAAAAATTAAAAAATTTAATGTTCGTTGTTGTACAAGACTGGAAGAACACCAGGAAATCAGCTCCAAGTGATTTTTATTTATGAAATCAGTTCCCAAGTATTCCCACGCATAATAGCGAAACGCATGATCTTACACAAATGTAAGCAGAGTTTGAAATGGTTATGTTTTAGTCAAACATTATATCTGTGGCCATCACACTGTTAAATAGCCATCACTAGCACATTAGATGCTGCTGCTGCCTATTGAAATCACTGGCCACTTCAAGAAATGGAACACTAGTCACTTTAATAATGTTTACATATCTTGCACTACTCATCTCAAATGTGTATATACTGTATTCTCTTCTATAATATTCTACTGTATCTTAGTCCATGCCACTCTGTCATTGCTTGTCCATATATATCTACATATTCTTAAATTCCATTCCTTACTAGATTTGTGTGTATTGGGTATATGTTGTGAAATTGTTAGATATTACTTGTTAGATATTACTGCACTGTCAGAGCTAGACGCACAAGCATTTCGCTACACCCGCAATAACATCTGCTAAACACGTGTATGTGACAAATACATTTTGATTTGATTTGTTTGGGCTTCTTGCGGTCAATTTGCAGTCAAATTATTTGTAATTATGTTCCGGCCCCCCGACCATCCACTCAAGAAAAAATTGGACTGCGGCTGAATCTAGTTGATGATCCCTGATCTAGAGGATGTGTCACTGAATAGCTCAAAGGTCAATCACCTGTATGTATCTACCCACTCATCCTTACAGGACTGTAGCTGTCCTCTGTATTGGAATCGTCAAAGATAACAACCTTGGATACCATTAGACCCTCCCCATTTGTAGATCTATGTACATACATCTACGTTGCCTGAAGACAATGCAAATCATATTCATTCTTATTAACCCCATCACATGTTAGTTAGTTACATATGTTCATGTTATGTGTACTGATAGTCTGCATGAGGTTGTGATTTACTTGTGATTTACTCATGTGATTTATTTATGTCTATATGCTATGATTTTCTATCTGATTATAAAGTATCTGATTGTTTTCTATCTCGGATTACAAAACACTTAGTACATTTGAAAATGCAAAGCATGTACCCTCTGATTACAGCTCATAGATTTTTTATTGACGTCACCTGTAGCATGAGATGGCGTGGTAGCACACACACACACACACACCCACACACAAACACACATACAGCTATGCCCCCACAAGTGTAGGTTTGTCTGCCAATAACCATAAGAACAGATCGTGCTCCTCTTGTTTCAGTTGCTGTTTACTGGCTGGTGGCTACACATGCACTCCTTGACACAGAGCGTGGGCAAGGTCATCATGACCATCGCTAGCTGTTTGTTGCACAGCCTTTGGCTTTGTTACACAGTCTCCTTTTCAAAACAAATCACTCAGATTTTTCCTAGACACATCTTGACAGTCATAGACAGACGTGTATATTCTCCTCATAATATTTATGGACAGATACCTTTACTGGAGGTTCTTTGAGTTTTTAAATATAGCTGACCTCTTATTGTCTTGGCAGCTTGCATTTCAAATGTCAGTATTGAGATGATATAAGGACAGCTTATGACTAAGCTAAAATTAATGCCCAGGGTATTTATTTTGCCAAACTCAATGGTATACTCTTTTTGGGACTTGGCTGGAAACTCACTTCAATACTGAATCTGTTTCAGCCCAACGGCAACCTCACCACATGGTTTGGTATAAAGCTGAGCAAGGGGGCTGGGGAAATGTAACCACTTCAAAATTAATTGACTGACCTATTGATTCATGGATTGGCAGTCCGTGAGATTGACATGCTAGTTCTAAACATATTTTGAAGCTACAGTATACATTTTTTTGTTTACAAAGACCCAAGTGACAACCAAAAACATAAATAACCTTATATGTTGGATTATGGTTGGGGAACTGTCTTGGATATATTTGTGTACTTCCCTAGGTTTTGCACCAGCACATGCAGTAAATATTAATATCTTCAAACTGCTTTTCCCAATTCAATTATCTCAAAGCTTCCAATGAGGCCTATGAAAGAGTGGATAATGTCCATTAACACTTTTTGGTGCTAGAAGGGCAACAAGCTCTCACTGCCGAATTAGACATTCTTCCATAGCCACGGGAAGTCGTTTGGGGGTGGGGGTGCTATGATTTTTCTGCAGACGGAGGGGGGATGCAGAAGAAAAAAAAAATGCCTGTGCTGAAGACGTCTATACCGATCCGCTAATACAGGACTAGTAAAGGCCCAGTGCACTACTTTTGTGAAAAATGCAAACTACATGTATTTGAGTGTTTACCAGTCTGATAATGATCTGTACAAACCAGTTAATCCGATAATACTTGTGGAATATAAAATGCTTGCTTGATATACAGTTGAAGTTGGAAGTTTATATACACTTAGGTTGGAGTCATTAAAACTCGTTTTTCAAGCACTCCACAAATGTCTTTTTAACAAACTATAGTTTTGGCAAGTTGGTTAGGACATCTACTTTGTGCATGACACAATTCATTTTTCCAACAATCGTTCATCTGTACAAACAATAGTACGCAAGTATAAACACCATGGGACCACGCAGCCGTCATACCGCTCAGGAAGGAGACGCGTTATGTCTCCTAGAGATGAATGTACTTTGGTGCGAAAAGTGCAAATCAATCCCAGAACAACAGCAAAGGACCTTGTAAAGATGCTGGAGGAAACAGGTACAAAAGTATCTATATCCACAGTAAAACGAGTCCTATATCGACATAACCTGAAAGGCCACTCAGCAAGGAAGAAGCCACTGCTCCAAAACCGCCATAAAAAAGCCAGACTACGGTTTGCAACTGCACATGGGGACAAAGATTGTACTTTTTGGAGAAATGTCCTCTGGTCTGATGAAACAAAAATAGAACTGTTTGGCCATAATGACCATTGTTATGTTTGGAGGAAAAAAGGGGTCGCTTGCAAGCCGAAGAACACCATCCCAACCATGATGCACGGGGATGGCAGCATCATGCTGTGGGGGTGCTTTGCTGCAGGAGGAACTGGTGCACTTCACAAAATAGATGGAATGATGAGGAAGGAAAATTATGTGGATATATTGAAGCAACATCTCAAGACATCAGTCAGGAAGTTAAAGCGTGGTTGCAAATAGGTCTTCCAAATGAACAATGACCCCAAGCATACTTCCAAAGTTGTGGCAAAATGGATTAAGGACAACAAAGTCAAAGTATTGGAGTGGCCATCACAAAGCCCTGACCTCAATCCTATAGAAGATTTATGGGCAGAACTGAAAAAGCGTGTGCGAGCAAGGAGTCCTACACACCTGACTCAGTTACCCCAGCTCTGTCAGGAGGAATGGGCCAAAATTCACCCAACTTGTAGTGGGAAGCTTGTGGAAGGCTACCCAAAACGTTTGACCCAAGATAAAAATGTTAAAGGCAATGCTACCAAATACTAATTGAGTGTATGTAAACTTCTGATCCACTGGGAATGTGATGAAAGAAATAAAACCTGATTTTTTTATTTAACCTTTATTTAACTAGGCAAGTCAGTTAAGAACAAATTCTTATTTACAATGACATGATACACCGGCCAAACCTGGGCCAATTGTGTGCCGCCCTATGGGACTCCCAATCACGGCCGGTTGTGATACAGCCTGGAATCGAACCAGGGGGTCTGTAGTGACGCCTCAAGCACTGAGATGCAGTGCCTTAGACCGCTGCGCCACTCGGGAGCCCAAATCATTCTCTCTACTATTATTCTGACATTTCACATTCTAAAAATAAAGTGGTGATCCTAACTGACCTGAGACAGGGAATTTTTACTAGGATTAAATGTCACGAATTGTGAAAAACTGAGTTTAAATGTATTTGGCTAAGGTGTATGTAAACTTCCAACTTCAACTGTATGTTTTCCAGTTTCTTGAAATACTTTACAAATGCATCTTATTTCTATGCGGAAACTTAAATGGTCTACTCATTCCTTTGTAGTAGACGCTCTTATCCAGAACAACTTACAGTAATGAGTGCATACATGTTAATACTTTCTCCCCGTAGGAATCGAACCCACAACCCTAACATTGCAAGCGCCATGCTCTACCAACTGAGCCACATTACCACAACCCACTTGATGTCTCAATGTACTAAATTACTGTATTGTGCATTGTTTTTCTTCATGGTGGTGGAAAGTCAACAGGTACAAACCTAGATGACCAGCCTATGTACAATACTTTAATGTACATTTAATACTGCACAAAAAGGTTGTTTTTAATGTTATTTGATCAAGAAAAATATTTAATTTGATATAGGTGTATGCACTCACTACTCACTATTTTGTGTCTTTGCCCAAAACTTTGCACCTTTTTGATGTAAATGTTTGAGGACAGCGTTTGGTTCTTTCTGGATTCCATTAGAATGACAATGTCACGATTTAACTAGATATGAACCCAAATGCAGACAACTACACCGAGCCAGAGAAGGTTCAACAGATTTATTACAAAGTAAAAATGTCCAGGTTTCCAAAAATAGGGGGAAGAGCAAGTCCAGGTCTACAGGGAGGGTAACAGATCCAGGTTCTGAGCAGGAGTGGTACCGTAACGTCCTAGTGTCCGGGGTGAGTCCAAAAGGGAAGTCCAGTAGTGGTAAGCGGGATGGTGGTGGCAGGAGTGAAGCGGAGGCAGGAGTCAGGTTCCAATAATCTATGGCACAGGAGAAATGTAAATAGAACAGGCCAAAAACACAAAGAGCGAAAACAAGCAGGTTGAGTCAGCAGCGAGACTAACATGGTCGTCTTGACTATGATCTGACGATGAGTGGAAAGTTTGACCGGGTCTTTAAGGCTGAGGTGATTATGGTGAATGAGCTGCAGCTGGAACCCTGACTCCCGCACACCAGACTTCACTCCTGCAATCAAGAACAGACAGAGGGGAGGGGGAGAGCAGAGAGAGAGCTACCTAGCAGCAGTAGGCCTAACAGACAATCGCAGAGAAAGGGACAGGGCAACAACTCTTACTATTCCAACTATTGAATCCTACAAAATATGGTTCTTAATTATACAACTACCTTTTTTGCCAAAGTGTAGATGCTGAAATTTTTTTTTTGCTTACGCTACACATATATATTGGTCCGCTAATACAGGACTAGTAAAGGCCCAGAGGCCCACTTTTGTGAAAAGAATTTGAACAATGTATTTGAGTGTTTACCAGAATTTGTAACTTGAGTCTGACAATTATCTGAACAAAACAGAATCTGATAATACTTGTGGAATATAAAAATACTTGCTTGATATATGTTTTCCAGTTTCTAGAAATACTTTGCAAATGCAACTTATTTTTATGTGAAAACTGAAATGGTCTATTCATTCCTTTTCCAATTTATCAGACACTCTTATCCAGAGCAACTTACAGTAGTGAGTGCATACATTTTCATACTGGCCCCCCATGGGAAACAAACCCACAACCCTGGCGTTGCAAGCGCCATGCTCTACCAACTGAACTACAGGGGACTACATCACATCACATAACCACAAACTACTTGATGTCTCAATGTACTCAATTACTGTATTGTGCATCGTTTTTCTTCATGGTGACGGAAAGTCTACAGGTACAAACCTAGATGACCACCTATGTACAATACACTAATGTACATTTACATTAAGGGCTTTGTAAGGATAGTAAATTAATACTGCACAAAAAGTGGTTGTTTTCCATATTATTTAATCAAGAAAAATATTTCATTTAATTTGAATTGGATGTTTTGTGTCTTTGCCCATCACTTTGCACCTTTTAATGTAAATGTTTGAGGACAGGGTTTTGTTATTTCTGGATTCTATTACAATGACAATCGCAGAGAAAGGGACAGGGCAACAACTCTTACTATTCCAACTATTGAATCGTGCAAGATACTGTTCTTATTTATACTGTATGACTACATTTTTTGCCAAAGAGGAGAAGCTGAAAAATGTTTTTGCTCGCGCTACAGATGTCTATATCTGTTCGCTCATACTAGTAAAGGCCCAGTGCACTACTTTTGTAAAAAGCATCTTCAGCACCCCTACTTCCCGCGGCTATGCGTTCATCCACGTTCTCAAACGTCAAATGTCAGAATTGCTCCAAACGTCAAATTTCGAAGTGTTTTTGTTGCTCCTGCTACTCTGTATCGTTCCATTTCTCAAAACTTCAAATTTTGAAGTAAAGGTTCTGAATGGTTAAGGTAAGGTTTGGGATAGGGTTACGCCCATCCACCACCCCGTCCACACGCCCTAGCAAAACCCAAGCCTACTTGATGGTATTAGCGCTCACTGTTGCCCCTAGTGGCCAGGTTTGAAGGCATTTTCCAACGTCATCAGGGCATGGATAGCCGTCAAATTTCGGCGTCAATCTTAAAAAATCTCCCTGAATGAACACTTCAGCTAAAAGCTTTTTAAGAAAGTTCCTCCACTGAGTCTTGACGTTACAGTGTATCAAAAACGTCTAGCAGTAAAAATTATGAATTTGAAGTAGGCCTAAATTATGAACTTGAACGTGGACTGTTATTTACTTAACTTCGACTTCATTTCACCCTTCAGTGGGTAGCGGTTTTGTTTAATGTATATTTTTACCACATCCATAATTTTGAATTGAATCCAGTGTTTTGCATCCAGAGTAGTTCAACTATTTGACTTAGAGAGTGGCATTAGAGACCAAATGTGACCGACCGGCTCGATTCTGTCTGATGCAGCAAAATGTGAAATTGTGTTTTTTACATTGGATAAAAGTAGAGACTCAGCGCTAGAAAATTGTATATCATATTAGCTAGCTAGCTTGCTGTTGCTAGCTAATTTGTCCTGGGATATAAACATTAGGTTTTTATTTTACCTGAAATGCAAAAGGTCCTCTACTCTGACAATTAATCCACAGATAAAAGGGTAAACTGAGTTTGTTTCTAGTAATCTCTCCTCCTTCAGGCTTCTTCTTCTTTGGATTTTATATGACAGTTGGCAACCAACTTTAAGGTGCATTACCACAACCAACTGGACTGGCGTGTGGACCTCAGTTCATCTTTCAATCACCCACGTGGGTATATGCTCCTAAAATCCAATGAGGAGATGGAAGAGGCGGGACTTGCAGAGCGTCAAGCATCAAAAATAGAACCAAGTTCTATTTTAGCGCCTGGCTAGGCAGACGCGTGCAAGCAGTGTAGGTGTAATGATTGAATAACATGTATGTTTACATTTATTTTGCAACGCTCGCGCACGAGTGCGGTGTGGTCAGCATGTTAGCCCCACCCATCTCTTTAAGGATTCACATGTGAGGCCATGTGCTAAACAGAGTGAGTATGGTAGTGTGCTAAACAACCAAAGATTGGCACATGGTTTATGAACTGATACGCAAAACAACGCCGGATTTGTAGAAATTTTTCATTTACATTAATTTACATTTACATGTTATATATATGGGGGATACAACCATCCCAGCTCTGCAGATTTTGCTGCGAAGAGACCTAATCATTAAATAATTTGTTTTGGTAGTATCCATATGTAGCTTGTTTTTGGTCGAAGGTCCAGGAATGGTAGAAGAAGTCCAACATTTACCTAGAGATAACTCTGCAGATAGCACTACTGGGTGATTTGAAAAGTCATAGTCAATCAATCAATAATATGATAATACTTTTAGCAAAAATGTTTCTTTAATTTACAATCTGTAGAAAGGTTCAAAACTTTTGTGAAACATCACAGCACAGTTGAAAAATATACTGGTTTATACTATGTCTATCGTCATGTCTGTATACAGTTGTCGCAGTGACATCATGAACATTCTATTGTCATCAGACATCAAACTTGCCGTTGTCGTTATGAAAGAGTATAAACACAAAAAGACAGGCTGCATGAAATCAGCAGCATGGTGGTCCAAAATAGCATAACTGGTGTATTTTAACACCAACAAAACCATCATTTTAAACATTAATTTAGTAATGTCAATCTAGCAAACCAGGCAACTTAAAGCAACTTTCTAAACAATGTTTTGGTGTGTTTCTAGCTTAGTAGCTAGCTAGTTAACATTAATGACCATATCATATAGCTGACAACATCTTAACTTTAGCTAATTTGTATTACAGGAAAATAAACTCACAAGATAATCATTTACAAGTTCATGGCGAGTTAATTACAGAAAATAGCTTACGACTCTCTTATCCGTATAAATGGATGAACGCTTCTCCCTTTCTGTCACGGATGCCATGTTTGCCCTTAGTTTGAAAATGTAATCTGGAGACAGGTGTTTTCTACAACAGCCTTCTGTTTGTTCTCTTTTTGACTCCCTTCGCATATTTGCAATCAAACACCTGAATTTTCTCCATCTCCTTAGCTATCATACTCTGCTTCCACCGGGCATTCCACTGATTTCAAAACTTGGTCCTCCAGAAAGTGGAGAGCATTAGCAACACTTTTGCAGTTCTTCATGATATCGTTCAAAAAAGCAGCATTAGAAAGGATTACCTACACATACTGAGCACCTCATGTTATAGACAGAAGCATGCTTCATGGTAGACCAATCCAAACTCATCTTTTGGCATGTCCAGCCCATCCATTATCTCAGCCAATCATGGCTAGCGCGAAGGTTCCTGTCTTTTTCTGTGGCTAAAACAACTAGGCTCGTAATTTAACAATTGTATTAGTATTTACAGATGGCATACACATTTGTTATTAAGGCACATGAAAGTTCTCATGTTCCAGAAGGCATTTCTGCCAAAAAAACACATTTTGATAAAAAAAAAAGTTTACGTTCAAATGCCTCTCCTGTGAAGTAGTGACACGCAACATACTCCTAGTTTCCTGAAACGAGTCACAAATAAAGGTACAAATATGTATCTGTAGTCAGAAAATAGAGTGAATAAATGTGTACAATGATGAAGGCCAGTGATGAAGATCCGTCTAGTGACTTGCAGGCGCCGAGGCCCAGCGTGATGACTCAATCACGATTTATGACATTGTCTGGATGGCTGACCATTTATTGGCTATCACAAGAGTCAAACACACCTTATCTATGGATTTCTCCGGGGCAGGATGTTCCCAAAGACCCTGGGAGCACAGACACCGTTGGAGGTGTAAAGACAGATAAACTTCAATCAACAAAATTAATGTTACTGTGTGTATTAAATTGCCTTGTTTGGTTTGTTTCAAGAGTTCATAAAAATATCTGCAAATGTTAATGTTCTATTGTACTGTAAGAGTGATGGATATTTTTTTAACAGAGTTAATGTGTTGATCTGTTTGCCGGACGGCTGTCAGTTCAAAGAGGGGTGACATAGATGTGCGCTCCTATCATTTAGAAAATAATTGTGATGATTAGATTCAAGAATGTGTGTGGTGTTTTTCTGCCTTTTGTTTTGACTAAGCAAAGTGATGTTAATTAGCCGATTGGAGATACTGAGATTTGCTACTCTGGGAAGAAGAAAAGATGAGTTGAAACTTTTCTCATGGAGGCATTGTTAAAACAATCTCCTGGTGTATGTTTCGTTACACTATAGTGAGTTTTTATACTTTCTTACTTAGATATTTTGTAACTTTGATAATTGTATTCTTATTGCATAACTATAATACATTTGATTACCTTTATATGGATACGAATGGTAGTCCTCATATTGCTAAGTAATATTCCTTTAATTATTCTTTGAAGTATGGTCTAATGGTAAATGTTATTCACACCACACATGACATATACACTATATATACAAAAGTATGTGGACACCCCTTTAAATTACTGGATTTGGCTATTTCAGCCACACCCGTTGCTGACATGTGTATAAATCGAGCACACAGCCATGCAATCTCCATAGACAAACATTGGCAGTAGAATGGCCTTACTGAGGAGCACCATCATATAATGCCACCTTGTGCAATGCCAAGCGTCAGCTGGAGTGGTATAAAGCTCACCGCCATTGGACTCTGGAGCAGTGGAAATGCATTCTCTGGAGTGATGAATCACGCTTCACCATCTGGCAGTCCGACGGACAAATCTGTGTTTGAAGGGTACCAGGAGAACCCTACCTGCGTGAATGCATAGTGTCAACTGTAAAGTTTGGTGGAGGAGGAATAATGGTCTGGGGCTGTTTTTCATGGTTCGGCTAGGCCCCTTAGTTCCAGCGACATTCTAGACGATTCTGTGCTTCCAACTTTGTGGCAACAGTTTGGGGAAGGCCCTTTCCTGTTTCAGCATGACAATGCCCCCGTGCACAAAGTGAGGTCCATACAGAAATGGTTTGTCGAGGTCGGTGTTGAAGAACTGGAATAGCCTGCACAGAGCCCTGACCTCAAACCCATCGAACACCTTTGGGATGAATTGGAACGCCAACTGCGAGCCAGGACTAATCGCCCGACCTCACTCATGCTATTGTGGCTGAATGGAAGCAAGTCCCTGCAGCAATGTTCCAACATCTAGTGGAAAGCCTTCCCAGAAGAGTGGAGGCTTTTAGAGCAGCAAAGGGGGGACCAACTCCATATTAATGCCCATGATTTTGGAATGAGATGTTCGACGAGCAGGTCTCCACATACTTTTGGTCAAGTAGTGTATGCTTGGCCTCTGACTGTGCATCTCTGAGCTAAGGCTAACTCAATCATTTAATGCTGGGACATTGATTGCAAGATATTAGCTCTTAGCCTCTTAATAATTGCATAACGGCTGTCTTGGACACAACTTATAGTAACTAATAATATTCTGAGTGATGATGCAAGACTCGCTACCTTGACTAGACCCATCGAATATGCTTATGGGCCTATGGCAATCACATCATTATGGAGTCAGATTATATACGCAACATAAACGCAACATGAAACAGTTGCACTTCATAGAAGGAAATCAGTCAATTGAAATAAATTCATTAGGCTCTAATCTATGGAGTTCACATGACTAGGCAGGGGCGCAGCCATGGGTGGGCCTGGGAGGGCATAGGCCCACACACAGGGCATAGGTCCAGCCAATAAGAAAAAAAAAATCCCAACAAAAGGGCTTTTTACAGACAGAAATACTCCTCAGCACCCCCCTCCCCCTCCTCAGATCCCGCAGGTGAAGAAGCCGGATGTGGAGGTCCTGCGCTGGTGTGGTTACACATGGTCTGCGGTTGTGAGGCCATTTGGATGTTTCTCTAAAATGACGTTGGAGGCGGCTTATGGTAGAGAAATTAACATTCAACTCTCTGGCAACAGCTCTGGTGGACATTCCTGGAGTCAGCATTCCAATTGCACACTCCCTCACAATTTTAGACATCTGTGGCATTGTGTTGTGTGACAAAACTGCACATTTTAGAGTGGCCTTTTATTGTCCCCAGCACAAGGTGCACCTGTGTAATGATCATGCTGTTCAATCAGCTTCTTGATATGCCACAACTGTCAGGTGGATGGATTATCTTGGCAAAGGAGAAATGCTCACTAACAGGGATGTAAACAAATTTGCGCACAAAATTTGAGAGAAATACGATTTTTGTGGGTATGGAACATTTCTGGGATCTTTTACTTCAGCTCATGAAAAATGGGACCAACACTTTACATGTTGCGTTTAGATTTTTGTTCAGTATATATTATGTTATATTATGGTCATATTACTCCTACGCTAATTTCATATCAACAGAATACCTATCAACATATACATATCCTACTTCTTCCCACTATGACAGTTTCTAAGAGAAATGTGTTTGTTTTAGCTGCTATGTGGGCACATCTTCAAAGAAGTTTACATGATAGCTGTAACATGCAACGCAAACTGGATTTCAGCAGACAAAACACATAAGCCAGGTGCAATCAGCCAGAGAACTGTATCGTGTGTGGGGGAAATGAACAGATGAATCCATGCTGGTTTTCTATATTTCAAGGGCGAGTGAGGAATACCAATAGATGCTAGATGTTGCAGTTGGTTTATCTCTCCCTTAGTGGAGAGTTGGTGGGATCTGGAGAGTAGGTTCCATCATTAGGCAAATGCATCAGTGAGTCGACTGGCAGACATTGACTGGGAGTCAACCCTCATTTCTGATTCCGGGGGTGTCTGTGTGGCCCAAGAAGCCAGCACAGCCTGGAGTGACTCGCAAGCAGATTATCTCTTTCACCAGAATTTTTTTTTCTGAAGCTATGGAACAGTTGGCACAGTCCTTGAACCTGCTGAAGATGCAAGAAAAAGCTTTCAAGAAAAGAGAGAGCTACAGAGACATTGCTGTCCTTCTTATTCATGGGAAGTGTAAGAAGGGGCATGTAAATTCTGAGATGCGAGGCTGCTGAATCAGTATTCAAGTCAATACATTGTTGAGAGGGGGCACATTCATGTTAGTAATTGGTTCACGTTGCAGTTATTAAAAATGAAAAAATGCAGTCAAAGAAGAGAGAAATTGTTTTCACTTTAGGGCTAAAACTTAAAACCACTTCTCTTATCTCAAGGTAGCCAGGCAATCAAGAGCCCAGTCTGGATTTTTTGGGTACATCTCATGGATCAAAATCGGGAAGTAAAATCCCCATGAAAGTTCCTAATGGTGTTAGAAATTAAACTGCGTGAGCAGCTCCATGAAATTACTGTAAATTGTGCAGCACAGTCTGATGAATGGAAAAGTGAGCTTCACAAGCGCTCGGGTTTCAGTACCAAAAGACAGAGAAATTGCATTTATACAAAGGGCATTCTTTCGCCATCACAAACACACACCGTATTTGGTATTCTCAACTCTTTTTTTCTGAGTTCCTCGTCTTAAAGCTTTGTGAAAACTGCACAACAACGCACAAGTAAATGAATATGGTTAAGGTGACAACATGGAGAAGTTATAAGGTTTTCAAGAAAATCCTTATAGAAATATCCCTGTTTTATAAAAGTATCCACGTTTTGTCTTTTCTTACTGTACATCAACAACAAGATACATTTTGTAATGGTAGTGTCTCCTTTCAGTGATCTGTCAATCAATATTATTGTTAATGGTGTACTCCAGCCACAAATCAGCGATGAAAGTTTAATCATGCCATTGTAGGAGTCCATGTATAGATCATTTAGCTATTTGATTGTGAATTTTAGGACCTGTTTAGGTATAAAAAAATATATAATAATAATAATATGCCATTTAGCAGACACTTTTATCCAAAGCAACTTACAGTCATGCGTGCATACATTTTTGTGTATGGGTGGTCCCGGGGATCGAACCCACTACCCTGGCGTTACAAGCGCCGTGCTCTACCAGCTGAGCTACAGAGGACTACATAAATGTCTTTAGCGATAAAATATTGAATTTGGCCTTTATTACCATAGCCCATAGAAACACAGTGAATAACACATTCATAAATGGCAAAAACTTTTTGAAGTGTCTGTCCTATATCTAGGAGATTAAAGAAAGCTCAGGAAATATTGTAGCTTTTTTTGGACACACATTTAACTCCTTATTTTTGTTGGCACAAAACTACCTCGATACTTCCATTCATTTGTATGGGTCACCTTCAGACGAGTCCCGTGACACTTGTGGGGGTCGTAGAGCAAAACGGAGAACATCATGTTTGTGAGAGTCTTGTGTTTATATAGAGTGGTCAAAATAGTTTTAGGCCAAACTGTTCGGACGATGATTTGGTGAGAAGACCGATTTTTGGGATGTCTCATGGTCTGACAAACACCGCTCTATGACCCCCACAAGCGTCTTGGGACTTGTCTGAAGTCAGTACAGCCGATCTGCCAACTTCTAATATGACCCCTCTGTGTAAAGGTGAGACTCTCATGAACACGGACATGTCGGTTGTTTCGCTCTAGGATGCCCACAGGCCACACAAGTCTCGTCTGAAAGTCCCCCGGTACCAGTTGAAAAAAGTTCATATGGAGTATATATGGAGACTGTTTAGTGCCAAAAATAAGGGGTTAAAATAAGATATATACTTTCTTAGATCTCTCAGATATAGGACAGACACTTCAGAACAAACTTCCTTTAGATTTTTTTGTGGGGACTATCTGTTGTAGTGAATCTGTTATTCAATGTGTTTTTATGGGCTAATAGCAGTAAGGCCAAAAATAATTTTTCATCAAATACATTTTTTTATGAAAAAAAATTGATACTTCAAGGGGTCTTAAAATTCAAAATCAAAATGATCCTTTGTATGACCTTCTTAAAACAATTTAATATAGCTTAGTAGTTAGGTTTAAATGCAGGGGTCAACCAGCTCAAGGGTGTAATACCTTCGGGCATGCCTTTGCACAAACTGCCAAATGGGAGAGGCACAAGTGATGCCTCTAAAGGAGACAGGTGTTGCTTTTCACGGTGTGAGATAGGGGAAATCATTTTTGGCCCTCTGTCTTTCTTTTGTGACATAAGTGATGGGTTGAGGGGAGGTGAGGGAGGCGGTGGAGGCATAGCTTCAGGTTATATTGGGAACTGTTTGGTGTCTATGGATGAAAAACTTTGGGGACTAATTGTGAAGGTTTTAGCCATCAGAATCTGCATGTTCACTTAAGTAGGCAATGAATAATAGCTAAGAGGAGTGCATCCCAATCTCATTAGGGCCCGGTGTAACAATTCAACTCATACCTCCTCTGTAGACATCTCGGCAGGGTACATGCAGCCCAACAGTCAAGGGTCGTGTTGCTGCTCTCCGTTCATTCTCCCCTGTCCAACTCCAGACACCTGTGGTGGTTAGTAAGTGAAGGCTCTCAGATCTTTCTCAACTACTTGGCACATTTAAAAAAATGGCTGCCTTTTATGACACTGCATCACATCACTGCATGCATTTACTTTCTAGTTAGAAACCCACCTCTGCTGCTGTTATGAAGTTGTATGCTGACTTTTCCAATGTAGTTGCAAAATCCCTGGCCTCAAAAGGTTTATCCTGTATACAGCCTGGTAAAGCAGTGGAAGCTATACAGCCTACAACAGAAATGTATGCTGTTGGGGGACACTTGAGGACTGGAGTTGGGATACGCTGCAGTAGGCTGTATATGCTTCCACTGCTTTACTAGGCTGTACACAGTATAAGCCTTTGGAGTTGGGAAACACTGGTCTACTGTATATACAGCCACCTATAGCCTAGCCAAGCAACACCGTAGTGTGGGCATGCATTCTCATCACAGACCCTGTGCAGGCAGGGAGATGCACCATCACACAGTCTGTTGACTGAAATGTGAGGGGGAGTTTTTTTGCCCACCCCTACGCATCCTGAGTGTTGCAGTGATTACTAGTTGCAAGGCTCATACATCATAAAGGCCCATCGGACAAAGAGGATCACACTGCACCCAGGGGAACGGCGGCTGCCGAGGAGGTTAAACTTTGCGACGATAACAGCCAGGATGAAAGGAGTATAATTAATGCTCTATGAGGTAAACCTATGACTTGCTTCTTCTGTATTAGCCAGCACAATCTGATACAAGTAGAAAGGACAGAGGGGGGAAAATACAAAGAAGAAAAAACTGAACTGGCGGATAGAAGAAAAAAAAAACTATGAGGAGCTAGGAAACGGTTCTCTCCCGTTTTCTGGGCTCAGTCTTGCTCTGTCTCATCTTATTAAAAAGCTAATGCAACTGTCTGTTCTAATACTGGAGAGCAGCTTTTAAATTTTTTCTTTCTCCCTCACACCCTTTTTCTATTCCGTTCACCAGTAATCTGTGCTGTGCCAGCAGACGATAAGACGGGGCACGTCCGCCGCTTCATAGCCATGGTTTCGCCTGGCTTTGTGGGAGCTTGAGTTGCACAATCATTAGTCTGAAAAACTTTGGAGTAGAAGAGAGAATAAGTAAACTTTTCCAGGTGTATTTTATGGCGAATTTTGCTGTAGTTCTTAGGGTTTCTGTGTTGATTTTGCTTGCCAGAAACCTGAAAGAAGGAAGAGCACATCCCTTCTTTGTTTTATGTACAAGGAAAGCTCAGTCTTGGGGCCTTTGAAGTGCACAAAGTGGTAGAGCTTATGGAGGTATTGTTGCTGAGGAGAGGGATGAATTCTGGAATTAATTTAAATCTACGGAATTAACTCCTACTGGCTCAGCTATTGTAAGGATCAAGCACGTGTTACTGGACCTTGAATACAAACTAAGAACCCCCAGGCAAAATGGGAAGGGCTCTCAAGCTCTACTCCTATAAAGAATGATTTAGTACTAGTAATAGTAGTATGATAGTAAATAAATGATACGATTATATGGAAACACAATTAAAGACTCATGATTCATTCTCAATGGATACACTAGTAAATCACAATAACACTTCGCATTAAAACATGTATTTTATCTCTCCCAGAGAACCAGTAAGGTATCACATTTAGTCATGGACACATTTTGATGACAGGTGGTGAAAGACAAAGTAAATGATTTATTGAGCAATATGCATATAAGTCACAGCCCCCACTGGTATCTGCAAAATCCCTCGCCCCTGGAAGTCTGCATGGGTATATTTGACTCAGGAAAAATCTCTCTGGCAATAGAACAGTGTATATCATGTATATACTTTGCTAGTCATGAGGTTGTCTGGAGTATACTGGAAAGATGAAGCCCTCTTATTCATTATTATTGAGCTTCTCATCAGTCTTTTATTATTCTAAATTAATATTTGTTACCTTTCCAACATAAAAATGTGTATCTCTCTATCCAAGCATAAATTATATGCCATTTACGAGTTCTGATGATAATTATTTAAGGACATTGACATTTCCAGATGGGTATTTAAATACTTACATTCCTTTGCTGATATGTCAGACTAGGGGATCTCTACTTATTTCATGAGTCAGTCTTCTGCAATATTTTGGCATGCCATGCATTTTGATAAGTGTCCAGTGACGGCAGTCAATTTGGCTGTATTGATGTTGTATTGTTTAAGAAATGAAGTTGATTTGGCTGACAACACAACTGATGCAATGCTAGTTGAGGAATGAAGCCTTTTCAGGGTAAGGTATACAGACCTTTTAAAAGTATAATCTATTGGACAAACTCAGCAAAGGATAAAACATGGCTGGGGTATTGTGCCAACAGAAGTGGTTATATTGACTGTCAAAATAGTGCAGCTATTCCAATGAATCTGGCACTTTTTCAACTTTTGTGAAACATTGTAGTTTTCCAAAATGCCAAGCGTGTGCAAAGCTGTCATCAGGGCAAAGGGTGGCTATACTAATCTCAAATACTTTTTTGGTTACTACATGATTCCATGTGTGTTATTTCATAGTTCTAAAATGTAGAAAATAGTAAAAATAAAGAAAAACCCTGGAATGAGTAGGTGTGTCCAAGCTTTTGACTGGTACTGTATGAGTTTTATGATTGTGCGGTTGTAGAGGGCTTTCATACATGCTGTAAACGCACAGTGAAGAAGATGTAGGTAGACGCGGCTTAGAATTTTAAGAAGACCTTTACTTTTGGAAACTCAATATCAAATTGTGTTCCAGCTGTATTTTTGAGTCTGCCCCAGAGGTTTATATTTTAGATTTTATTAGGATCACCATTAGCCGACACTGCTTGGAGATGTTAAGGTTATGTACAGTTGAAGTCGGAAGTTTACATACACTTAGGTTGGAGTCATTAAAACACGTTTTTCAACAACTCCACACATTTCTTGTTAACAAACTATAGTTTTGGCAAGTCGGTTAGGACATCTACTTTGTGCATGACACAAGTAATATTTCCAACAATTGTTTACAGACAGATTATTTCACTTATAATTCACTGTATCACAATTCCAGTGGGTCAGAAGTTTACATACACAAAGTTGACTGTGCCTTTAAACAGCTTGGAAAATTCCAGAAAATGATGTCATGGCTTTAGAAGCTTCTGATAGGCTAATTGACATCATTTGAGTCAATTGGAGGTGTACCTGTGGATATATTTCAAGGCCTACCTTCAAACTCAGTGCCTCTTTGCTTGACATAATGGGAAAATCAAAAGAAATCAACCAAGACCTCAGAAAAAAAGGTAGACCTCCACAAGTCTGGTTCATCCTTGGGAGCAATTTCCAAATGCCTGAAGGTACCACGTTCATCTGTACAAACAATAGTACGCAAGTATAAACACCATGGGATCATGCAGCCATCATACCGCTCAGGAAGGAGACGCGTTCTGTCTCCTAGAGATGAATGTACTTTAGTGCGAAATGTGCAAATCAATCCCAGAACAACAGCAAAGGACCTTGTGAAGATGCTGGAGGAAACAGGTACAAAATATCTATATCCACAGTAAAACGAGTCCTATATCGACATAACCTGAAAGGCTCAGCAAGGAAGAAGCCACTGCTCCACAACCGCCATAAAAAAGCCAGACTACAGTTTGCAACTGCACATTGGGACGAAGATCGTACTTTTTGGAGAAACGTCCTCTGGTCTGATGAAACAAAAATAGAACTGTTTGGCAATAATGACCATCGTTATGTTTGGAAGAAAAAGGGGAAGGCTTGCAAGCCGAAGAACACCATCCCAACCGTGAAGCACAGGGGTGGCAGCATCATGCTGGGGGGGTGCTTTGCTTCAGGAGGGACTGGTGCACTTCACAAAATAGATGGCTTCATGAGGAAGGACAATTATATGGATATATTGATGCAACATCTCAGGACATCAGTCAGGAAGTTAAAGCTTGGTCGAAGAATAGGTCTTCCAAATGGACAATGACCCCAAGCATACTTCCAAAGTTTTGGCAAAATGGCTTAAGGACAACAAAGTCAAGGTATTGGAGTGGCCATCGCAAAGCCCTGACCTCAATCCTATAGAACATTTGTGGGCAGAACTGAAAAAGCGTGTGCGAGCAAGGAGGCCTACAAACCTGACTCAGTTACACCAGTTCTGTCAGGAGGAATGGGCCAAAATCCACCCAACTTATTGTGGGACGCTTGTGGAAGGCTTGACCCAAGTTAAACAATTTAAAGTCAATGCTACCAAATACTAATTGAGTGTATGTAAACGTCTGACGCACTGGGAATGTGATGAAAGAAATTAAAGCTTAAATAAATAATTCTCTCTACTATTATTCTGCCATTTCACATTCTTAAAATAAAGTGGTGATCCTAACTGACCTAAGACAGGGAATTTTTACTAGGATTAAATGTCAGAAATTGTGAAAAACTGAATTTAAATGTATTTGGCTAAGGTGTATGTAAACTTCCGACTTCAACTGTAGATGTGGTGAGGCTTGAAAGAACATTCAAGATTGTATTTTATGGCTCTTCTCCAAGACATAGGGAGAATGTTTCCCTCTATTACTACCGGGAGGTTACTGACACTTGTGTGGTAAATCTATGCTATCATATCACCCAGAAGGAAGAGCCATTTTATGACTAGACGCTGATACAAGTCGCTAATAGCCATCCTTCAAGACAAGAGGATAAGCTTTCCAATCACACGTAAAATGCATACTTCCACGTTACTGTTCAGGGGAAAGTGCAAGGGTGGCATTAATTGAAAATTAGAGAGCAGCAGAACGGAGCAAAATACATTGCAGCATCTTAGCAAACAACTAGCACGAAGCACTATTTACCAGGCTTCTCTTCTAGCCTCCCACTCGTCTATCTCAGATAACCTTGGGTGGGTGGACTACATTTTCTGTTCCACCAAAACTACTGTGCCAGCAACCTTTACCAGATAGGCAATTAGGACAGAAGTATTGAAAGAGATGGGGGATCATTAAAAGCAAGTCATACTGAGGAAACAATTAATTATTTAAGGGGTGGTACATATTAAGAAATTGATTCATATGAAGGCCAAGGCCTAAAATCCTCTGAAGATATGCATGTTGAATCAATAACATACTAGCTGTCCCTTACTTACCAATGTATGATGGGAACAAACTCAATGTGAATCGGCTTGATGTGACAAACGGGTTGAAATGTGAACGCAGCTCTTCTAGGCAAAAAGCTGACTAGGTGTTTGAATTCTTCTACTGTAAATGTGCTATAGTGGTACACAATACATGAATTTACACTTTTGTAGGGAGGTCACACTTAGAGTAGCCATTTACCCACAGTATAAACAGTGTATTTAACTGTAGCAAGCTAGCAATAATCCTTTTTCTGTAAAATTGCTGGTTACAGAAATTCCCTCGCATTTTCCTCCATGTCGTGTAAAGCCTGTAAAACTACTGTGAAATGTCCTAAAGTAACTCCAAGAGGAAATTATTGACTGTATTTGGTTTCAAGTATGTCATGTGTGGGTTGCTTCCCTGAGCCACACACATGAAATAGCCTCAGTAAAATCTAGGCCCAGAATGGATCGATAGCTATTGATAACTCCTGGTTGGCAGACATTGGAGTTCTTCTAAATAGGTTTTTTATTGAGGACATAGTGTACGTAAGGTACAAAAATGCATTGGAAAAGCTAGAGAAGGTATGGATAAAAATAAGTCGGCCTAAGATAAAAAATATTGAATGTCTACTTTAAATGTTTTTCCCAGCATAACTTTGCACTCAATTACTCCATCTTCTAAGATCCCCTATTGATGTCACCTGTTAAATCCACTTCAATCAGTGTAGAGGAAGGGGAGGAGACAGGTTAAAGAATAATTGTTAAGCTTTGAGACAATTGAGAAAAGGATTGTGTGCCATTCAGAGGGTGAATGGAAAGACAAAATATTTAACTGCCTTTGAACGGGGTATGGTAGTAGGTGTGGGGCACTGGTTTGACTGTGACAACAACAGCAACATTGCTGGGTTTTTCACGCTAAACAGTTTCCTGTGTGTATCAACAGTGGTCCACCACCCAAAGAACATCCAGCCAACTTGACACAACTATGGGAAGCATTGGAGTCAACATGGGCCAGCATCCCTATGGAACGCTTGTAGAGTCCATGCCCCGACGAATTGAGGTTGTTCTGAGGACAAAAGGGTGTGCAACTCAATATTAGGAAGGTGTTCCTAATGTTTTGTACACTCAGTGTTTATATTGTAATACAGTTGAAAAA
The DNA here is from genome assembly GCF_964263955.1 of Coregonus lavaretus. NCBI lineage: Eukaryota > Metazoa > Chordata > Actinopteri > Salmoniformes > Salmonidae > Coregonus > Coregonus lavaretus. Next base: position 29,423,197 of record NC_140016.1, on the reverse strand, counting down.
TACAACATAATATCCTCATGTCTTTGTGGAATGCACCACCTGATCGTCACTCTTAGGGGGTTCTTGGCAGTGAGTGGTCAAATCAATTCAAATCAATTTTTATTTGTCACATACACGTGTTTAGCAGATGTTATTGCGGGTGTAGCGAAATGCTTGTGCTTCTAGCTCCGACAGTGCAGTAATATCTAACAAGTAATATCTAACAATTTCACAACATATACCTAATACACACAAATCTAGTAAGGAATGGAATTTAAGAATATGTACATATATATGGACAAGAAATGACAGAGCGGCATGGACTAAGATACAGTAGAATATTATAGAAGAGAATACAGTACACACATATGAGATGAGTAGTGCAAGATATGTAAACATTATTAAAGTGACTAGTGTTCCATTTCTTAAAGTGGCCAGTGATTTCAATAGGCAGCAGCAGCCTCTAATGTGCTAGTGATGGCTATTTAACAGTCTGATGGCCTTGAGATAGAAGCTGTTTTTCATTCTCTCGGTCCCAGCTTTGATGCACCTGTACTGACCTCGCCTTCTGGATGATAGCGGGGTGAACAGGCAGTGGCTCGGATGGTTGATGTCCTTGATGATCTTGTTGGCCTTCCTGTGACATCGGGTGCTGTAGGTGTCTTGGAGGGCGGGTAGTTTGCCCCCGGTAATGCGTTCGGCAGACCACACCACCCTCTGGAGAGCCCTGCGGTTGCAGGCGGTGCAGTTGCTGTATCAGGCGGTGATACAGCCCGACAGGATGCTCTCAATTGTGCATCTGTAAAACTTTGTGAGGGTTTTAGGTGCCAAACCAAATTTCTCTGTTGCTCCTTCTTCACCACACTGTCTGCGTCGGTGGACCATTTCAGTTTGTCAGTGATGTGTACGCCAAGGAACTTGAAGCTTTCCACCTTCACCACTGCGGTCCCATCGATGTGGAGAGGGGGTGCACCCTCTGCTGTTTCCTGAAGACCACGATCATCTCCTTTGTTTTGTTGACGTTGAGTGAGAGGTTATTTTCCTGACACCACACTCCCAGAGCACTCACCTCCTCCCTGTAGGCGGTCTCGTCATTGTTGGTAATCAAGCCTACTACTGTTGTGTCGTCTGCAAACTTGATGATTGAGTTGGAGGCGTGCTTGGCCACGCAGTCATGGGTGAACAGGGAGTACAGGAGGGGGCTGAGCACGCACCCTTGTGGGGCCCCAGTGTTGAGGATCAGCGAAGTGGAGATGTTGTTTCCTACCTTCACCACCTGGGGGCGGCCCATCAGGAAGTCCAGGACCCAGTTGCACAGGGTGGGGTTCAGACCCAGGGCCTCGAGCTTAATGATGAGCTTGGATGTACTATGGTGTTGAATGCTGAGCTATAGTCAATGAACAGCATTCTTACATAGGTATTTCTCTTGTCCAGATGGGATAGGGCAGTGTGCAGTGTGATTGCGATTGCATCGTCTGTGGATCTATTGGGGCGGTAAGCAAATTGAAGTGGGTCTAGGGTGACAGGTAAGGTAGAGGTGATATGATCCTTGACTAGTCTCTCAAAGCACTTCATTATGACAGAGGTGAGTGCTACGGGGAGATAGTCATTTAGTTCAGTTACCTTTGCTTTCTTGGGTACAGGAACAATGGTGGCCATCTTGAAGCATATGGGAACAGCAGACTGGGAAAGGGAGAGATTGAATATGTCCATAAACACACCAGCCAGCTGGTCTGCGCATGTTCTGAGGACGCGGCTAGGGATGCCATCTGGGCCGGCAGCCATGCGGGGGTTAACATGCTTAAATGTCTTACTCACGTCGGCCATGAAGAAGGAGAGGCCACAGTCCTTGGTAATGGGCCTCGTCGGTGGCACTGTGTTATCCTCAAAGCGGGCAAAGAAGATGTTGAGCTTGTCTGGAAGTGAGAAGTCGGTGTCGGCGAGGTGGCTGGTTTTCTTTTTGTGGTCCGTGATTGTCTGTACACCCTGCCACATACGTCTTGTGTCTGAGCCGTTGAATTGCGACTCCATTTGTCTCTATATTGATGTTTTGCAAGTTTAATTGCCTTCCGGAGTGAGTAGCTACACTGTTTGTATTCTGCCATATTCCCAGTCACCTTGCCATGGTTAAATGTGGTGGTTCGCGCTTTCAGTTTTGCGCGAATGCTGCCATCTATCCACGGTTTCTGGTTAGGGTAGGTTTTAATAGTCACAGTGGGCAGAACATCTCCTATACACTTCCTGATAAACTCAGTCACCTTTTCAGTGTATTCGTCTAAATTATATTCACAAGCTACCCGGAACATATCCCAGTCTGCGTGATCAAAACAATCTTGAAGCGTGGATTCTGATTGGTCAGACCAGCGTTGAATAGTCCTTAGCACGGGTACTTCCTGTTTGAGTTTCTGCCTATAGGAAGGGAGGAGCAAAATGGATTTATGGTCAGATTTGCCGAAAGGAGGGCTGGGGAGGGGCTTATAACCATCCCGGAAGTTCGTATAGCTATGGTCGAGGATTTTAGCAGCACGAGTACAACAGTTGATATGTTGATAGAACTTCGGCAGCCTAGTCCTCAAATTTGCTTTGTTAAAATTCCCGGCTACAATACATGCAGCCTTAGGATATGTGGTTTCCAGTTTGCATAAAGTCCAGTGAAGTTCTTTGAGGGATGTCGTGGTATCGGCTTGAGGGGGGATATACACGGCTGTGACTATAACAAAATTATCTTGGGAGATAATACGGTTGGCATTTGATTGTGAGGTATTCTAGGTCGGGTGAACAAAAGTACTTGAGTTCCTGTATCTTACTACAATTACACCATGAGTCGTTAATCATGAAACACACACCTCTGCCCTTCTGCTTCCCGGAGAGAAGCGATGAACTGTGAACCCATTTGGCTGGACCGATTTTGACAGAATATCCCCAGAGAGCCATGTTTCCGTGAAACAGAGTATGTTACAGGCCTTGATGTCTCTCTGGAAAGAAATCCTTGCCCGGAGCTCGTTGACCTTGTTAACCAGAGTCTGAACATTAGCAAGTAGTATACTTGGAAGCGGTGGGTGGTGTGCGCGCCTCCTAAGTCGAACCAGCAGGCCGCTCCAAGTGCCTCTCCTCTGCCAGCGATGCTTTGGGTCAGCCGCTGGAATCAATTCAATTGCCCTGTGGAGAGCAAACAAAGGATCTGCTTCGGGAAAGTCGTATTCCTGGTCGTAATGCTGGTGAGTTACCGCCGCTCTGATATCCAATCGTTTTTCCCGGCTGTATGTAATGATACAAAACACTTTTTGAGCTAATAATGTAAAAAAATAATACATAAAAAAACAAAATACCGCAAAGTTTCCTAAGAGCTAGTCACATCTTCATTGCCGCTAGGAACTGGTATGGCCCAGGGAACGATGCCCAATCAATTAATAAGTGCTGGGTATAGCTCTGAGCTGCAAAAAGTGCAAAAAGCCTTGCAGACTGTGGAGGCTCCCCAGTGGACCTGATCCCTAGTTGCCACTGCACTCCAGTGCACACAGTTTCCAAGAATATCTCTCTGCGGAGCCCTGCTCCGAGATAAGAGGAGGAAGGTGCTAACCTGTTGATAAGGTGGTGGTAAGGTCGGCCACTCTTCCCTCACCACTTGCAAACAGGCCATTGCCATCGAAATCCCCCTCGTGTGTAATAGTGGGAGCTCCTTTGGAGCAATAATCAAAGTCTCTAGCTTTTTTCCATTCAAAAAAGGGGACACATTGGCAAACACTGCCACGCTGCTGTGGGAAGGGGGAGCCAATCGTTCACGGTCCAGGCACATGTTTCACATTTCTTCAAAGACACTGAGCTGGTTGCAGTCACAGTGGAACTGTTTCTATTTCTTTTACATAGTAATGCTCAGATGAATTTATTTTGGAAATTAAATCTGTGAGGTTGATGGTCTCGGATAGGGAGACCTGAAAACCTCTTAACTACATTTCTTATCGGCTATATCAAAGTTTAATGAGCATGAAATCCGTTTTACAGTCTTACGCATGCTCTTTGTATGCCATTAGCTACATAGTCTCCATGAGACCCCTTAGAGCTAAATGTTACCATGAAACACATTAGGAGACATTAGACAGTCTCGGTTTGTCAGGCCCTTTCATTCATTTCCTATTTTTCTTAATTTCTTTCTCACTCTCATAAGGGGGGAGTGTACCAGCCAAGTCTAGGTCCAAAAGGCTCCTTAACTGCTTCTACCCACAGCTACCTGGACTATTTGCATTGACTCCATTTTTTTACGCTGCTGCTACTCGCTGTTTATTATCTATGCATTTGGCTGTGTGATAAAAAACCTTCTAGCCTTGAGAAAATACCTGAGGCAAATATGTATGCTTAATAATTTTGCTATAAACTGTAATGTCCTGAATGTGATTAAATGATTTATTCTTTCAGAGGCAATAATAGGTAGCTGCTATTCAATTTTGCATAGCTTTTCAAAAAGTTTGTGGTCATACGCACATCCTTAAAAAACGTACATGCTGGGTTAAGGAAGTATGAATAAAAAAGAATAGAAAGGCCTGCACACTGAATATGGTCCCAATTACCAGCTTTATTGACGTTTCACTCCAACACAGATCTTCGTCAGGTCAAGAAGAAGATCAGTGTTGGAACGATATGTTGTCACTAAAACAGGTAATTGGTAGCATATTCAGTGTGCAGGCCTTTCTGTTCTTTTTTAAGTACCCTTGTCCTTTACACATATGTTTATGTTGTTCCTGAAGTATGGTCGCTACTATACCATACATCTGAACACGCAGTACAGTAGGCCTATATGATGACAGATGGCATTTGAACGATTTTTTCCTCTCAAGCTCAAACCAAAATGGCTTCAGAATCCGTATTATTTCCAAATAAAATCATAACTGACTGTGAAATTACCAAGGGGCTCTGCATGACAGTTTGTTATGACTGAGCCGCCATTGAGAGAGCTGCAATGCATTTTTCATGACTACACTACACAGACTACTATGTGCCATCTCTGCGGATCACATGAATTAGACTGTGGTTCATTTGATATGTCAGAAGAACTGAATAAACTTTGTAAGTGGTTTTACTCAGTGGGAAATGTTCAGTTCAGGGTGGATGAATTAGACACAAAGAAGGCAGCTTGGGAAATAGAAGAATGGTTCACTGGAATCTGGAATTTGCTTTATGTGACTGTAAGATTTTCTTCAAAGACACTAAGCTAGGTTGCAGTCACAGTGATACAGTTTCTATTGCTTTGACATAATAATACTCAGTGGTGGCCGGGCAGAGTACTCCAGTCGGGAGAGTACTCCAGACATGTTTCCACAAAAAGAGTGAGTTCGAAAATAATCAATCTGTATTTAATTTGTGGAGAACAGTATACAGTATAACCGTACATTGTGTATTATCAAGAAAAAAGGCTATGGATTTATCTGTGCAAATCAGTTTACCTTTTAACTTTTATCTGTGAGGCTGGTGGTCTCGGATAGGGAGACCTGAAAACCTCTTAACTACATTACTTATCCGCTACATCAAAGTTGAATGGTCATGCAAGTAATTTTACAGTCTTTCGCATACTCTTTGTATGCCATTACCTACCTACGTCTCCATGAGACCCCATAGAGCAAAATGATACCAAGAAACACATTAAAGGCAAAATTTGACAGTTTTGATTTGTCTGCCCCTTCATTCATTTCCTCTTTTTCTTAATTTATTTCTCTGGCTCTCATGAGGAGAGAGTGTATATACAGTTGAAGTCAGAAGTTTACATACACCTTAGCCAAATACATTTAAACTCAGTTTTTCACAATTCCTGACATTTAATCCTAGTAAAAATTCCCTGTATTAGGTCAGTTAGGATCACCACTTTATTTTAAGAATGTGAAATGTCAAAATAATAGTACAGAGAATGATTTACTTCAGCTTTTATTTCTTTCATCACATTCCCAGTGGGTCAGAAGTTCACATACACTCAATTAGTATTTGGTAGCATTGCCTTTAAATTGTTTAATTTGGGTCAAACAATTTGGGTAGCCTTCCACAAGCTTCCCACAATAAGTTGGGTGAATTTTGGCCCATTCCTCCTGACATAGCTGGTGTAACTGAGTCAGGTTTGTAGGCCTCCTTGCTCGCAAACGCTTTTTCAGTTCTGCCCACAAATGTTCTATAGGATTGAGGTCAGGGCTTTGTGATGGCCACTCCAATACCTTGACTTTGTTGTCCTTAAGCCATTTTGCCAACACTTTGGAAGTATGCTTGGGGTCATTGTCCATTTGGAAGACCCATTTGCGACCAAGCTTCAACTTCCTGACTGGTCTTGAGATGTTGCTTCAATATATCCACATAATTTTCCTTCCTCATGATGCCATCTATTTTGTGAAGTGCACCAGTCCCTCCTGCAGCAAAGCACCCCCACAGCATGATGCTGCCACCCCCGTGCTTCACGGTTGGGATGGTGTTCTTCGGCTTGCAAGCATTCCCCTTTTTCCTCCAAACACAACAATGGTCATTATGGCCAAACAGTTCTATTTTTGTTTCATCAGACCAGAGGACATTTCTCCAAAAAGTACGATATTTGTCCCCATGTGCAGTTGCAAACCGTAGTCTGGCTTTTTTTATGGCGGTTTTGGAGCAGGTTATGTCGATATAGGACTCGTTTTACTGTGGATATAGATACATTTGTACCTGTTTCTTCCAGCATCTTGCTGTTGTTCTGGGATTGATTTTGTACCAAAGTACGTTCATCTCTAGGAGACAGAACGCGTCTCCTTCCTGAGCGGTATGACGGCTGCGTGGTCCTATGGTGTTTACACTTGCGTACTATTGTTTGTACAGATGAACGTGGTACGTTCAGGCGTTTGGAAATTCCTCCCAAGGATGAACCAGACTTGTGGAGGTCTACAATTTTTTTTCTGAGGTCTTGGCTGATTTCTTTTGATTTTCCCATGATGTCAAGCAAAGAGGCACTGAGTTTGAAGGTAGGCCTTGAAATACATCCACAGGTACACCTCCAATTGACTCAAATGATGTCAATTAGTCTATCAGAAACTTCTAAAGCCATGACATCATTTTCTGGAATTTTCCAAGCTGTTTAAAGGCACAGTCAATTTAGTGTATGTAAACTGCTGACCCACTGGAATTGTGATTCAGTGAATTATAAGTGAAATGATCTGTCTGTAAACAATTGTTGGAAAAATTACTTGTGTCATGCACATAGTAGATGTCCTAACGACTTGCCAAAACTATAGTTTGTTAACAAGAAATTTGTGGACTGGTTGAAAAACAAGTTTTAATGACTCCAACCTAACTGTTTGTAAACTTCTGACTTCAACTGTATGTATATGCAGGGTTGGGTAGGTTACTTTCTAAATATTATCTGTTACAGTAACTAGTTAACTGTCCAAAATTGTAATCAGTAATATAACTTTTGGATTACTCAAACTCCAGCCATGTCTCATAGACTTGATGTAACATAGTAAAAGTAAATCTGGGACACTCAAGTATGATATGTTACGTTTGGTATGGTTTCATAAAACAGAAGCTTACTTAAGGCAAAAACAAAAGTAGGGTGGTTGGTTGGGATGGATGGGTAGTAGTATAACGGGATTTTCTAGCAACACAAAGGTTGCATTTTCAAATCTCTTCACAGACAACTTTAGCATTTTCGCTAAATACTAACTCTGCAACTACTTACTACTTTTGAGCTACTTTGCAACGACTTAGCATGTTAGCTAACACTTCCCCCAAACCCTAACCCTTTAACCTAACTCCTAACCCTAACCTTAACCCTAACCTTAACCCATAACTCCTAGCTTAGCTAATGTTAGCCACCTAGCTAACCTTAGTGTTAGCCACCTAGCTAACGTTAGCTACAACAAATTGGAATTCGAAACATATCATACTTTTTGCAAATTTGTAACATGTACGAATTACAATTTGTAACATATTGTACGAATTGCAATTAGTAACATTTCAAATGAATTGTAATTTGTAACTTATCATACGAAATGGATGATGACATCCAGAAAATAATAATTACTATACGAAATGTAACATATTATATCATACTAATTGGAGTGTTCTGGATTTACATTTACTATGTTACAACTACTGTTGAGTCCAGGTTGCAAACTCAGTAATTTAACCTGATTACTTTCAGTTACTTTTGGATTAATTCCACTTAGAAGAAAGACAAAAAGGATCCATCAAACGCATTTGATGTGTCATCATAGTTGTCCCTGACTTGTGGTCAGATTCGCTCAGGTGGAACAAACTTTACCTTGCATCTTTTTTCAATGCTGAATTGAACGTCATTGAGAAAATAGAAAGGTGTCAAAATGTATTTTTTTCCCTACAAATATCCTTTATGAATTTAAAAGTAATCCAAGAAGTAATTATCTAGTTTTTCAAAAGTATTTGTAATCTGATTGCTGGTAACGTAACGGATTAGTGTTACAGTTTTTGGGTAATAAGATGACATGTAATCAGATACTTCCCAACCCTGTGTTTATGGCACAGCAGTTGACTGTGAATTTTAGATTGACAATTTATCACGAGATGTGCTTTAAAAGGTAAACCTCATTTCACTCTGTGTACACCTAAATAGGATATGAAGAAATTGAAATTCAGACAATGTAATGCACACAAATGTGTGATAAAAACTCTCCAGCGTTGAGAGAATACCTGAGGCAAATACTGTATGTATGCACTTAATCATTTATCCTTAGCCCATGTTGCTTTAAACTGGAAAGTACTGAGTGTGATTCAATTACCAAGGGGCTCTCCATGAATGTGTGCTACTGAGCCGCCATTGAGAGAGCAGCAGTGCATTTTTAATGACTACACTACACAAACTGCTATGTGCCATCTTTGCGGATCACATGAATTAGACTATGTCACGAGCACTGAATAAACTTTGTAAGTGGTTTTACTCAGTGGGATATGTTCAGTTCAGGGTGGATGAATTAGACATAAAGAAAGCAGCTTGGGTGGTAGTAGAGTGGTTCTCTACTAAACCTATGTGAATATCTGGATAGTGCTAACTAACAGCCTTCCCACAAATTAATTCAGTACCCTATAAGTCTACACTAGTATCACCCTTGTACCGGTAGAAATGGTTTGGCTTAACTTTTCACAGGCACACGGTACTTTAACGAAATGTACTAACATCATTTTGGTTTGCATTTAGTGGGTAGCACTGATGTGACAAACTAACTGATTTCTCACCACCAGAATAAGGTAGTCATGTTCTCGAAATTCAGCAAAGACGGCATGTAACAGTTTTCAAAAGCGCAAGACCTGTTTTTTTTGTTCTTCATGTGAAGCTTTTGGCAAGGCACACGTTGACATATAGCACTGATTTTACCACAACTACAAGGACATATAATGACTTCGGAAAGTATTCAGACCCTTGACTTTTTCCACATTTTGTTACGTTACAGCCTTATTTGAAAGTGGATTAAATAAAATAAAATCCTCAGCAATCTACACACAATAACCCATAATGACAAAGTGAAAACAGAATTTTTGATATTTTTGCAAATGTATAAAAACCAAAAACAGAAATACCTTATTTATATAAGTATTCAGACCCTTTGCTATAAGACTCGAAATTGAGCTCAGGTGCATACTGTTTCCACTGATCATCTTTGATGTTTCTAAAATTTGATTGAAGTCCACCTGTGGTAAATTCAATTGATTGGACATGATTTGGAAAGGCATACACCTGTCTATATAAGGTCCCACAGTTGACAGTGCATGTCAGAGCAAAAACCAAGCCATGAGGTTAAAGGAATTGTCCGTAGAGCACCGAGACAGGATTGTGTCGAGGCATAGAGCTGGCCGCCCGGTCAAACTGAGCAATCGGAGGAGAATGGCCTTGGTCAGGGAAGTGACGTCTGGAGGAAACCTGGCACCATCCCTATGGTGAAGCATGGTGGTGGCAGCATCATGCTGTGGGGATGTTTTTCAGTGGCAGGGACTGGGAGACTAGTCAGGATCGAGGCAAATATTAACGGAGCAAAGTACAGAGAGATCCTTAATGAAAACCTGCTCCAGAGTGCTCAGGATATCAGACTGGGGCGAAGTTTCACCTTCCAACAGGACAACAACCCTAAGCGCACAGCCAAGACGACACAGGAATGGCTTTGAAACAATTCTCTGAATGTCCTTGAGCAGCCCAGCCTAATACAGGTGTGCCAAGCTTGTAGCGTCATACCAAAGAAGACTCGAGGCTGTAATCGCTGCCAAAGGTGCTTCAACTAAGTACTGAGTAAAGCGTCTGAATACTTATGTAAATGTGATATTTCCGTTTTTTATTTTTTATAAATTACCAAACATTTCTAAAAACCTGTTTTTGCTTTGTCATTATGGGGTATTTTGTGTAGATTGATGAAGAAAAAAAACAATTTAATCAAGTTTAGAATAAGGCTGTAACCTAACAAAATGTGGAAAAAGTCAAGGGGTCTGAATACTTTCCGAAGGCACTGTATATAAATACACAGAAAGACGTGTCAGTCTGTGGACTCAGCTCGGGGCGAGCTGTCTTACAGTGTTTCTGGATTGGAGAAAGAGATAAGTACTGGCACTGATATGGTGGCCAAACTAATTAGCCAAAGGAAATTGGGCCCTGGTCCATATCAGTTAACTCCAGAGAAGCCAATCTACCAAGGCTCTCAAGGTGAACAACCCCAGTTTGGGCTGTCTAACCAGGGGCTGCCAACGATAGCCAAGCATGTTCAAGTGATTTTTGGAGGGAAATAAAGTGTATTTTCTTAGACGGCCAACTAGCTCTGAGACAAATTTGTTTTGAGTATAGCAGTGCCAGTTTCACTTTGGATCCAATTCCTGGAGGTCTCTTTGGCTCAAATTGTTTTTTGCATACAGTGGGCTAGCTTAACAGTAAGAAAGTCAGCACAATAGCCTTTTTCCTACATTATGTTTCACCTGTACAATTTCAGACTGTGCAAAAGTAATGAACTGTCATCACGTCAACGTTTACTTGGGGTGGCAGGTAGCCTAGCGGTTAAGAGCATTGGGCCAGTAACCGAAAGGTCACTTCTTCCAAATCCCGAGCCGACTTGGTGAAAAATATGTTGATGTGCCCTTGAGCAAGGCACTTAACCCTAGTTGCTCTGGGTAAGAGCGTCTGCTAAAATGTAAAAAAAAATATAAACACTACCAGTTAAAAGTTTGGACACACCTACTCATTCAAGGGTTTTTCTTTATTTTTACAATTTCTTACATTGTAGAATAAGAGTGAAGACATCAAAACTATGAAATAATGCATATGGTATCATGCAGTAACCAAAAAAGTGTTAAACAAATCCAAATATATTTTATATTTGAAATGTTTCAACTAGCCACCCTTTGCCTTGATGACAGCTTTGGACACTCTTGGCATTCTCTCAACCAGCTTCATGAGGTAGTCACCTGGAATGCATTTCAATGAACAGGTGTGCTTTCTTAAAAGTTAATTTGTGGAATTTCTTTCCTTCTTAATGCATTTGAGCCAATCAGTTGTGTTGTTACAAGGTAGGGGTGGTATACAGAAGATAGCACTATTTGGTAAAAGACCAAGTCCATATTATGGCAAGAACAGCTCAAATAAGCAAAGAGAAACGACAGTCCATTATTACTTTAAGACATGAAGGTCAGTCAATACGGAACATTTCAAGAACTTTGAAAGTTTCTTCAAGTGCAGTCGCAAAAACCATCAAGCGCTATGATGAAACTGGCTCTCATGAGGACCGCCACAGGAAAGGAAGACCCAGAGTTACCTCTGCTGCAGAGGAAAAGTTAATTAGAGTTACCAGCCTCAGAAATTGCAGCCCAAATAAATGCTTCACAGAGTTCAAGTCACAGACACATCTCAACATCAACTGATCAGAGGGGACTTTGTCAATCAGGCCTTCATGGTCGATTGCTGCAAAGAAACCACTACTAAAGGACACCAATAATAATAAGAGACCTGCTTGGACCAAGAAACATGAGCAATGGACATTAGACCGGTGGAAAGGTATCCTTTAGTCTGGAGTCCAAAATTGAGATTTTGTGTTCCAACCGCCGTGACTTTGTGAGACGTGGTGTAGGGGAACGGATGATCTTTGCATGTGTAGTTTCCACCATAAAGCATGGAGGAGGAGGTGTTATGATGTGGGGGTGCTTTGCTGGTGACACTGTCTGTGATTTATTTAGAATTCAAGGCACACTTAACCAGCATGGCTACCAAAGCATTCTGCAACGATACGCCATCCCATCTGGTTTGGGCTTAGTGGGACTATTGTTTGTTTTTCAACAGGACAATGACCCAACACACCTCCAGGCTGTGTAAGGGCTATTTTTTCCAAGAAGGAGAGTGATGGAGTGCTGCATCAGATGACCAGTATGAAAAATGTATGCACTCACTAACTGTAAGTCGCTCTGGATAAGAGCGTCTGCTAAATGATTAAAATGTAAAATGTAATGACCTGGCCTCCACAAATCCTCCGACCTCAACGCAATTGAGATGATTTGGGATGAGTCGGACGGCAGAGTGAAGGAAAAGCAGCCAAGAAGTGTTCAGCATTTTGGGAACTCCTTCAAGACTGTTGGAAAAGCATTCTAGGTGAAGCTGGTTGAGAGAATGCCAAGAGTGTACAAATCTGTCATAAAGGCAAAGGGTGGCTATTTGAAGAATCTCAAATCTAAAATATATTTTCATTTGTTTAACACTTCTTTGCTTACTACATGATTCCATATGTGTTATTTCACAGTTTTGATGTCTTCACTATTATTCTACAATGTAGAAAATAGTACAAATAAAGAAAAAACGTTGAAGTATGTGTGTCCAAACTTTTGACTGGTACTGTATATCTAAATGTACTGCATTTCTCTCTTAGCTGGCTGTTGTTCCATGTCAAGTCCTTCACCTGCTTAGTAAAGCATTTGTCCATTGCCAGCTATTCAGCTAATTTGGGCTGTGGTGCAGCTGGTGCTCTTGGCACTTTTTTTTGAAAGTGCTCATTAAATTTGTTTGAGGGGGGCTGAAGGAGCAACACACACACAATGAGGATACAGTGTCAGCTTCTCTCAGCAACCCCCAATGAGATGCCACACGTTGCACAGTGGCAGTGTCAGCCCAAAGCTGGTCCTCCACATAAAGGAGTATTTGTTTAGATACTACACATTTCCTCCACACCGTGTTAGCCTATTATGGACTGGGCAGCATACGTGGGACCATGCCAGGGATAAATGATAACCTCCCTCGTGTTATCAAAGAGTGTTACGATTTCAAATTAAATATCTGTCACGGTTCAGACAGACGACCAGAGGACCACAATTGCGTCACACCAGAAAGTTTATTAAACTTAAGGGAAAAGGGAAGTAGGGAGTGAATGAAGGCTCCAGGGGTAACAGGGATCCCGTCCAATGTGCTGGGTCTGTGCCCCCCCCAGTGGCAGCGATGCGTCCTATGAAGCCGGTGGTGGGTGGTCCAGAAGTCCTGGGGGGGGGAGACACAGACACAACAGGGCGGAATGAAACAAGGCAGCAGTACAGTTCAAGGGAAATCCAAAATACGTAGTAGCAAGGCAGAAGGCTGGTCAGAGTTACCGGGATGAAGAGTAGTCAGGAGTCGTAATGGCAGAAGCAGGTCTGGATCTCCTGAGGCAGAAGAGTATCCAAAAAACAGGCAGGTCCGGGGTCACAAAACCAGGGTGAGCCAGAAGCGCGAGCAAACAGGTTCCGGGTGTGAGCTTTGCAGACGATCTGACACCGGAGAGCTGAAAGACAGGGCCTTAAATACTGGGAGAGGTAGTGGGTAATGCAGCGCAGCTGGCAGAGTAATTAGAGCAGAGCAGAGCAGGGACAGGTGGAGCTAGTTAGGCTGAGTAGAGAGAGTGGTGAGCAGAGTGGAAGAAAATTAAGGTGGTAACCCGGTGGAGTGAGAGGCCCATGACAGAACCCCCCCCCCAAGGGACGGCCCCAGAAGTCCCAAGAGCAACACCACGCCGGGCGGGAGGAGGGGAGCCGGAGGAGGGCTAGAACTCCTCCGAACGGTCCGAGTGAACGTCCTCATCCTCGGAGGAAGCCGGAGGGCCGTGGTCGGGAGATGGGACAGGTCCCGAGACAGGATCAGGCACAGGACAGGAAGCCGAGCGGGCAGGACGGTTAGGGACCCCTCTGGGGCGGCCCCTACGGATTGCAGGTTGATCAGGATGCCGTTGGTGGAAAGCGGTGATGAGAGTCCTATCCACAATCCGACTAGCTGGCACCCAGGTCCTTTCCTCAGGTCCATAGCCCTCCCAGTCAATGAGGTACTGGAGACCCCTACCCCTCCGTCTGGACCGAAGCAGGCGGCGGACGGTGTAAACCAGACCACCATCGACGAGCCGTGGAGGAGGAGGACCAGGCGCAGCAGGGACCAGCGGACTCTCATGGATGGGCTTAATCTTAGACACATGGAAAGTGGGGTGCACCCTCAGGGAATTAGGCAGTTGGAGCCGGACAGCAGTTGGGCTAATCACTCTTATGATAGGGAATGGGCCAATGAACCGAGGTGCCAGCTTCTGCGACTCCACCCTGAGTGGCAGGTTCTTCGATGACAACCACACCCTTTGACCAACATGGTAGGTGGGAGCAGGAATTCTCCGACGGTTGGCCCCGGTAGTGTAGCTGGCAACGGATCTGAGGAGTGTGGCTCGGGCTTGTGACCAGGTGCGGCGACATCGACGGGCAAAAGCAAGTGCAGATGGGCAAGTAACCTCCTCTTCCTGGCTGGCAAATAGAGGAGGCTGGTATCCATAAACACATTGGAAAGGGGACATACCGATGGCAGAGCAGGTCAGAGAATTGTGTGCGTACTCCACCCATGTCAATTGCTGCGACCAGGAGTGGGGGTTGCGTGAAGTCATGCATCGCAGTGCCTTCTCGAGCTCCTGATTAGCCCGCTCTGACTGCCCATTGGATTGGGGATGGAATCCGGAAGTCAGACTGACTGTGGCTCCCAGCAGGTGACAGAACTCCTTCCAAAAAGCGGAGGAGAATTGTGGACCACGGTCAGAAACTACATCCTTTGGCAGTCCGTGGATCCGGAAGACGTGTTCCAGGACCACCTGGGCGGTCTCCTTGGCGGTTGGGAGCTTGGGGAGGGGAATGAAGTGTGCCATCTTGCTGAAACGGTCAACGATGGTGAGAATGACGGTCATGCCACTTGAAGGGGGCAGCCCCGTGACAAAGTCAAGGGCGATGTGAGACCAGGGACGTCTGGGCACAGGCAGGGGCTGCAGCAATCCGGCTGGGGGCTGGCAGGACGACTTGTGTTGGTTGCAGATGGGGCAGGCTTGGACGAATTCCCGTACATCCTTCCTCAGAGAGGGCCACCAGAACCTCTGGGCGAGCAGGTTGTAAGTGCGGGTGGAGCCAGGGTGACAAGCTAGGCGGGAGTCATGTCCCCACTGAACGACCTGGGACCTCAGGTCTTCGGGGACAAAAAGGCGGTCAGCTGGGCAAGTGCTGGGACCTGGCTGGTTACGGAGAGCCTCCAGCACCTGTTCCTCAACAGCCCAGGTCAGAGCTGCAACGATGCAGGGACTTGGCAGAATCGACACAGGGTCCTTGGAGGGGGTGTCATCCTTCTGGAATTGACGGGAGAGGGCGTCTGGCTTGGTGTTGCGTGATCCAGGCCGGTATGACAGAGTGAAATTAAACCTGGTGAAGAACAGGGCCCAGCGGGACTGCCTGGAGTTCAACCGTTTGGCCGTGCGGATGTACTCCAAGTTCTTATGATCGGTCCAAACGAGAAATGGAATGGTGGACCCCTCCAGCCAGTGACGCCACTCCTCCAAGGCAAGCTTCACAGCCAGCAGCTCACGGTTCCCTATGTCGTAATTGCACTCAGAGGGGGACAACCGACGTGAGAAAAAGGCACAGGGATGGAGCTTCCTATCCTCCGCAGCCCACTGAGAAATCACAGCACCAACTCCCACATCCGAGGCGTCCACCTCCACAATGAATTGCCGGTCCACATCAGGCATCTGGAGGATGGGAGCGGAGGTGAACCTCACCTTGAGGGTACTGAAGGCTTTGTCGGCTGCTGGGGTCCAGGTGAAGGGTTGCTTGGTGCTGGTTAGAGCAGTGAGAGGGGCAGCAACGGTACTGTAGTTCCGGATAAACTTCCTATAGAAGTTAGCAAACCCCAGAAACTGTTGCAGCTTCTTTCTGTTCTCCGGAACTGGCCATGAAGTGACTGCTGATACTTTGGCAGGATCCATTTGGATACTTCCCTCTGCCACTATGTACCCCAGGAAGGCCACTGTCTTGACGTGAAACTCACATTTCTCTGCCTTGGCGTAGAGGGAATTCTCCAGAAGACGATGAAGGACTTGCTGGACATGGCGGGTGTGTTCAGACAGGTTTCTGGAGTAGATTAAGATGTCATCCAGGTAAACGAAGACAAACTTGTTTAACATGTCCCGCAGTACATCATTCACTAGAGCCTGGAACACAGCAGGAGCATTGGTGAGGCCAAAAGGCATAACCAGATACTCGTAGTGGCCTGTTGGTGTATTGAATGCGGTTTTCCATTCATCTCCCTCCCGGATCCGCACTAGGTGGTAAGCGTTTCTGAGATCCAACTTGGTAAAAACAGTGGCTCCCTGGAGCAACTCAAAAGCAGAGGTGAGCAGAGGCAGAGGGTAACGGTTTTTCACTGTGATGTCGTTGAGTCCCCTGTAGTCGATGCAGGGGCGAAGAGATCCGTCCTTCTTCCCCACAAAGAAGAAGCCAGCACCAGCAGGAGATGAAGATGAACGGATTAATCCTGCGGACAGAGAGCCATTGATGTAGTCCTCCATGGACTTTCTTTCAGGAGCAGACAACGAATAAAGACGACCCTTTGGAGGAGCTGTTCCAGGGAGGAGGTCGATGGCACAGTCGTACGGTCGGTGAGGGGGCAGAGATGTGGCTCTTGCTTTGTTAAACACCTCTCTGAGACCATGGTAGCATTCTGGGACATTGGAGAGGTCAGGAGCGGAGTTAGTAGGTACTGGCCGAGGGGGTAGTGCGGCAGCAAGCAGGCAGGTTCGGTGGCAGTCCTCTCCCCACTCCCTGATCACCCCGGTCACCCAGTCGAGCTGAGGGTTGTGCCGGCGGAGCCATGGGTAACCCAGGATGAGGGGTTGGCCTGGAGAGGGGAGCAGGTGAAACTGGATAGTTTCTTGATGGTTTCCGGACAGACCCATCGAGACCGGGGCCGTGACATGAGTGACCGATCCGAGTAAGTGTCCGTCCAGTGCCCGGGCAGGAATAGGAGGTGTCAAACGGAGGTTCTCCAGTCCCAGTTGGCGTGCCAGCTTGATGTCCATTATGTTGGCTTCGGCGCCAGAATCCACCAGAGCCGCCAGGGTGTGAGTTGAGTCAGAGAGGCGGAGGTGAACTTGCAGCAGGGGTTTGCGGTCGGAGGACTGGATGGTCATTGAACTCAACCGGACTCCCCCTATGCCCGGTGAGCTTCGGCCCTTTAAAGGGCAGGTTACCACACGATGTCCATCACCTCCACAATAGAGGCAGAGGTTTGAGGTGAAGCGGCGCTGGCGCTCTGCAGGAGTGAGAGAGGCTCGCCCAATCTCCATAGGCTCAGACTGATCAAGCTGACCTGGGTGAGTGGCAGTAGATGACAGGAGCCCAGTCGGATCTCTCCGAATGCCGGTAGTAGGTGGACCTTGGCGCCCCCTCTCACGACGACGGGTCTGTATCCTTCTGTCGATCCTGACAGTCAGTGCGATGGCTTCATCAAGAGTGGAAGGCAGTTCATGGGAGACCAACTCGTCCTTGATATAGTCAGCCAAACTATGGAAGAACGCGTCCACCAACGATGGTGTGTTCCAAGAACTTCGTCTAGCCAGGGTTCGGAAGTCGATGGAAAGGTCTGCGACTGTACGTCTGCCTTGTCGAATACTGAACAGTTCACGAGACGCCTCTGCGGTGGGTGAATCCAGGTCAAACACCTTCAGCATCTCCTCAGCAAACAGGTCGAAAGTTGCACATGCGGGGGTTTGACGTTCGAACTCTGCTGTTCCCCAGAGTCGAGCTCGGCCCGTCAGGTGAGTGATGGCATACCCAACTTTAGCCCCCTCCGTGGCGAAGGTCCTTGGCTGCAAGGAGAACTGAAGTCGGCAGCTAGTCAGGAATGGCCGGACCTGGGTTGAATCGCCGTTGAACCGCTCGGGGTTTCCAATCTTGGGTTCCGGAGCAGCGGCTGCAATGACCGGGGCAGGTAACTCGGAGGCAGGGCTGGTGGGCAGACTGGCTGGGGTAAGGTTGGTGAGGAGTTGAATGATCATGGCGAGTTGTTGTTGCTGCTGCTGGAACTGCTGCTCATGCTCATCGGTTTCCATGTCGGGGAAAGTGTGCGCTGAGTCCATAATGGTCAGATCGTACTGTCACGGTTCAGACAGACGACCAGAGGACCACAATTGCGTCACACCAGAAAGTTTATTAAACTTAAGGGAAAAGGGAAGTAGGGAGTGAATGAAGGCTCCAGGGGTAACAGGGATCCCGTCCAATGTGCTGGGTCTGTGCCCCCCCCAGTGGCAGCGATGCGTCCTATGAAGCCGGTGGTGGGTGGTCCAGAAGTCCTGGGGGGGGGAGACACAGACACAACAGGGCGGAATGAAACAAGGCAGCAGTACAGTTCAAGGGAAATCCAAAATACGTAGTAGCAAGGCAGAAGGCTGGTCAGAGTTACCGGGATGAAGAGTAGTCAGGAGTCGTAATGGCAGAAGCAGGTCTGGATCTCCTGAGGCAGAAGAGTATCCAAAAAACAGGCAGGTCCGGGGTCACAAAACCAGGGTGAGCCAGAAGCGCGAGCAAACAGGTTCCGGGTGTGAGCTTTGCAGACGATCTGACACCGGAGAGCTGAAAGACAGGGCCTTAAATACTGGGAGAGGTAGTGGGTAATGCAGCGCAGCTGGCAGAGTAATTAGAGCAGAGCAGAGCAGGGACAGGTGGAGCTAGTTAGGCTGAGTAGAGAGAGTGGTGAGCAGAGTGGAAGAAAATTAAGGTGGTAACCCGGTGGAGTGAGAGGCCCATGACAATATCAGGTTTGCACTATGCTACTTATGCACATACAGTTGAAGTCGGAAGTTTACATACACTTAGGTTGGAGACATTAAAACTCGTTTTTCAACCACTCCACAATTTTCTTGTTAACAAACTATAGTTCTTGCAAGTCGGTTAGGACATCTACGTTGTGCATGACACAAGTAATTTTTCAAAAAATTGTTTACAGACAGATTATTTCACTTATAATTCACTGTATCACAATTCCAGTGGGACAGAAGTTTACATACACTAACTTGACTGTGCCTTAAAACAGCTTGTAAAATTCCAGAAAATTATGTCATGGCTTTAGAAGCTTCTGATAGGCTGGGGACAAAGATTGTACTTTTTGGAGAAACTTCCTCTGGTTTGATGAAACAAAAATAGAACTGTTTGGCCATAATGACAATCGTTATGTTTGGAGGAAAAAAGGGGTGGTTTGCAAGCCGAAGAACACCATCCCAACCGTGAAGCACGGGGGTGGCAGCATCATGCTGTGGGGGTGCTTTGCTGCAGGAGGGACTGGAACACTTCACAAAATAGATGGCATCATGAGGAAGGAAAATTATATGGATATATTGAAGCAACATCTCAGGACATCAGTCAGGAAGTTAAAGCTTGGTCGAAAATGGGTCTTCCAAATGGACAATGACCCCAAGCATACTTCCAAAGTTGTGGGAAAATGGCTTAAGGACAACAAAGTCAAGGTATTGGAGTGGCCATCACAAAGCCCTGACCTCAATCCTATAGAACATTTGTGGGCAGAACTGAAAAAGCGTGTGCAAGTAAGGAGGCCTACAAATCTGACTCAGTTACACCAGCTATGTCAGGAGGAATGAGCCAAAATCCACCCAACTTATTGTGGGAAGCTTGTGGAAGGCTTCCCAAAATGTTTGACCCAAGATAAACAATTTAAAGGCAATGCTACCAAATACTAATTTAGTGTATATAAACTTCTGACCCACTGGGAATGTGATGAAAGAAATAAAAGCTGGAGTAAATCATTCTCTGTACTATTATTCTGACATTTCACATTCTTAAAATAAAGTGGTGATTCTAACTGACCTAAGACAGGGAATTTTTACTAGGATTAAATATCAGGAATTGTGAAAAACTGAGTGGAAATGTATTTGGCTAAGGTGTATGTAAACTTCCGACTTCAACTGTACATACTGTGTGGAACCTAGGTAATTATTTATTAACAGTGCTCTCTCCTATTGGATTTGAGGCACATTGGAAATGTACAGACAAACATAATCAGAGATTAACCTCACTGGATGAATTGAGGCTGGGTGAGTTGGGATTTGAGCCGGACCAAACAGTGACAATGTAATTGGATTGTGACAAGGGGCAGCTATAATTCAGTGGATATCATAGCTCTCTTCATTCTTCATGTTATTTCCCAACATCACTCATTAATAGACAAAACATGATTACAGCATCATGGATGACCGTTTCGTGGAACATAATGCATTTGCACCACTTTGGGCTGTCAAACATGTGACACATGTCGGTTTTCTTGATGCAGGCACTGTACAGTGGGGAAAAAAAGTATTTAGTCAGCCACCAATTGTGCAAGTTCTCCCACTTAAAAAGATGAGAGAGGCCTGTAATTTTCATCATAGGTACACGTCAACTATGACAGACAAAATTAGAATTATTTTTCCAGAAAATCACGTTGTAGGATTTTTAATGAATTTATTTGCAAATTATGGTTCAAAATAAGTATTTGGTCACCTACAAACAAGCAAGATTTCTGGCTCTCACAGGCCTGTAACTTCTTCTTTAAGAGGCTCCTCTGTCCTCCACTCGTTACCTGTATTAATGGCACCTGTTTGAACTTGTTATCAGTATAAAAGACACCTGTCCACAACCTCAAACAGTCACACTCCAAACTCCACTATGGCCAAGACCAAAGAGCTGTCAAAGGACACCAGAAACAAAATTGTAGACCTGCACCAGGCTGAGAAGACTGAATCTGCAATAGGTAAGCAGCTTGGTTTGAAGAAATCAACTGTGGGAGCAATTATTAGGAAATGGAAGACATAAAAGACCACTGATAATCTCCCTCGATCTGGGGCTCCACGCAAGATCTCACCCCGTGGGGTCAAAATGATAACAAGAACGGTGAGCAAAAATACCAGAACCACACGGGGGGACCTAGTGAATGACCTGCAGAGAGCTGGGACCAAAGTAACAAAGCCTACCATCAGTAACACACTACGCCGCCAGGGACTCAAATCCTGCAGTGCCAGACGTGTCCCCTTGCTTAAGCCAGTACATGTCCAGGCCCGTCTGAAGTTTGCTAGAGTGCATTTGGATGATCCAGAAGAGGATTGGGAGAATGTCATATGGTCAGATGAAACCAAAATATAACTTTTTGGTAAAAACTCAACTCGTCGTGTTTGGAGGACAAAGAATGCTGAGTTGCATCCAAAGAACACCATACCTATTGTGAAGCATGGGGGTGGAAACATCATGCTTTGGGGCTGTTTTTCTGCAAAGGGACCAGGACGACTGATCCGTGTAAAGGAAAGAATGAATGGGGCCATGTATCGTGAGATTTTGAGTGAAAACCTCATTCCATCAACAAGGGCATTGAAGATGAAACGTGGCTGGGTCTTTCAGCATGACAATTATCCCAAACACACCGCCCGGGCAACGAAGGAGTGGCTTCGTAAGAAGCATTTCAAGGTCCTGGAGTGGCCTAGCCAGTCTCCAGATCTCAACCCCATAGAAAATCTTTGGAGGGAGTTGAAAGTCTGTGTTGCCCAGCGACAGCCCCAAAACATCACTGCTCTAGAGGAGATCTGCATGGAGGAATGGGCCAAAATACCAGCAACAGTGTGTGAAAACCTCGTGAAGACTTACAGAAAACGTTTGACCTGTGTCATTGCCAACAAAGGGTATATAACAAAGTATTGAGAAACTTTTGTTATTGACCAAATACTTATTTTCCACCATAATTTGCAAATAAATTCATTAAAAATCCTACAATGTGATTTTCTCATTTTGTCTGTCATAGTTGACGTGTACCTATGATGAAAATTACAGGCCTCTCTCATCTTTTTAAGTGGGAGAACTTGCACAATTGGTGGCTGACTAAATACTTTTTTCCCCACTGTATGTGATGAAGCTGTGCTGGTCTCACTCTGTGTTGACCAGAAGGGGGAGCCATTTTGTTAACACAGAGTCCTGCACTGCCCCCCTATATGGTGGCACTGCACAGGACATTTGTGAATCCTAATTGCCTTCCTACAGCTCACAAAATGGTGAAATTGAGTGTTTGTTCGATTACTTATTATCTTTTACAGAAGATCCATCTACAGTAGGTATGCAAACATAGGCCTAGATCTGGTCCCATACATAAGGTGGGAGCTGCATATTTGTAAAATATAATTTGTGGAAAGACAGGTACAAGGTTATGTTTAACATAAAAATCTATAATCAAAGACTTGCCAAGTTCTGTAGCTCAAAGACCTTACATGTGTCACTGTTGCCTTATTCACATTTAATATTTATGTAAATGCTTTATTAAATTATTTATTACGTTTTTATTTCAGAACTTCTTCTTAATCAGTTTGCCCTCAAGTATGTAAACACCTCCATGTCAAATACACACATATTTTGACCTTGTCAGTATTTTCCCATGTACACACTTCCTCTCCTCGCACATAGAGTTGTATGGTTTGTTAAACTTGTAAATAAATGTTTTTTGTTTAGCATACATTTTAAAATGAAAAATCGGAGTAATTTCATTAATGTGGAATTGCCCAGCTTTGTTTTCCTATCTGTATTTGTTTACTCTGGTTCCCTGTCAGTTTTCAATTACCTCATCAGTGTACACTAGCTTTTAGCTGAAGATGTTATGAAGCACAATAACGCTACTTCTCTAATAAGCTTTATGATTTTATTGGCATAAAATATCAATTTAATTAGGGCTGTTGTGTCAATTAACTGTATTTGGACATTTAAACGCACATCAGTTAAAGTGATGTTATGTCTTTATAATGAGTATGTAAATGTATTTGTTTCAGCCCAATGGCAACCCCACTACTTGGTTTTGATATAAAGATGGGGCTGGAGAAATGTAAGCACGCTCAAATTCATAGATGGAGCTATCCATGAGACTGACCATCCATGAGATCAAAATGATAGTTTTAACCATGTTTTGAAGCTGTACTGTGAGTTTTTACAATAACATTGGGTTGTGATATGTTAAATGATGAGCTAAATTACTTAATAATATAATATGCCATTTAGCAGACGCTTTTATCCAAAGCGACTTACAGTCATGTGTACATACATTTTTACGTATGGGTGGTCCCGGGGATCGAACCCACTACCCTGGCATTACAAGCGCCATGCTCTACCAATTGAGCTACAGAGACTTCTATGCGCGCTTCGAGGCAAGTCACACTGAAGCACGCATGAGACCATCAGCTGTTCCGGACGACTGTGTGTTCACGCTCTCCATAGCCGATGTGAGTAAGACCTTTAAACAGGTCAACATTCACAAGGCCACTGGGCCAGACGGATTACCAGGACGTGTACTCCGAGCATGCGCGACCAACTGGCAAGTGTCTTCACTGACATTTTTAACCTGTCCCTGACCGAGTCTGTAATACCAACATGTTTCAAGCAGACCACCATAGTCCCCGTGCCTAAGAACACCAAGGTTACCTGCCTAAATGTCTACTGACATGTAGCACTCACATCTGTAGCCATTAAGTGCTCTTAATTTGTAAGCTACTCTGGATAAGAGCGTCTGCTAAATGATGTAAATGTAAATGAAAGGCTGGTCATGGCTCACATCAACACCATTATCCCAGAAACCCTAGACCCACTCCAAAAGATCCACAGATGACACAATCTCTATTTCACTCCACACTGCCCTTTCCCACCTGGACAAGAGGAACACCTACGTGAGAATGCTATTCATTGACTACAGCTCAGCATTCAACACCATAGTGCCCTCAAAGATCATCACTAATCTAAGGACCCTGGGACTAAACACCTCCCTCAGCAACTGGATCCTAGACTTCCTGACCGGCCGCCCCCAGGTGGTAAGGGTAGGTAACAACACATCTGCCACGCTTATCCTCAACACAGGGGCCCTCTGTCCCCTCCTGTATTCCCTGTTCACCCATGACTGCATGGCCAGGCATTACTTCAACACCATCATTACGTTTGCAGACAACACAACAGTGGTAGGCCTGATCACCAACAACAGTGAGACAGCCTATAGGGAGGAGGTCAGAGACCTGGCAGTGTGGTGCCAGGATAACAACGTCTCCCTCAACGTGATCAAGACAAAGGAGATGATCGTGGACGACAGGAAAGGAGGGCCGAGCACGCCCCCATTCTCATCGACAGGGCTGTGGTGGAGCAGGTTGAGATCTTCAAGTTCCTTGGTGTCCACATCACCAACGAACTATCATGGTCCAAACACACCAAGACAGTCATGAAGAGGACACGGCAATGCCTATTCCCCCTCAGGAGACTGAAAAGATTTGGCATGGGTCCTCAGATCCTCAAACAGTTCTACAGCTGCACCATCGAGAGCATCCTGACTGGTTGCATCACCGCCTGGTATGGCAACTGCTCAGCCTCCGACCGCAAGGCACTACAAAGGGTAGTGCGTATGGCCCAGTACATCACTAGGGCCAAGCTTCCTTCCATCCAGGACCTCTATACCAGCCGGTGTCAGAGGAAGGCCCTAAAAATTGCCAAAGACTCCAGCCACGCTAGTCATAGACTGTTCTCTCTGCTATCGCACGGCAAGCGGTACTGGAGCGCCAAGTCTCGTTCCAAAAGGCTTCTTAACAGCTTCTACCCCCAAGCCAAAAGACTCCTGAACTGCTAATACCCCCTGTATATAGCCTTGTTACTGTTAGTTTATTGTTGCTCTTTAATTATGTTATTTTTGTTTACATCAGTTTATTTAGTAAATATTTTCTTAACACTTATTTCTTCTTAAAACTGCATTGTTGTTTAAGGGCTTTTAAGTAAGCATTTCACTGTAAGGTCTACACCTGTTGTATTCGGCGCATGTGACGAATACAATTTTATTTACTTGAGTAAGACAGTTGAACTAAGCTCATGAGGCATTTATAAGTTAAATTCTTCAATAATTGAAAGACCATATCATTATCCCATATTGCCCCTTTAATTAATAAAATAAGTGGTTGGACAGTATCCTCAAGTAGCCTCCAGTTTACTCAACATATGACCAGATTCAGGTAAAAATACTCCACTCGCCACAAACTATGACCATTATTTATTTTTTCCACTGTGGAGAAACACAAATGCTGATTTAAAGACGCTGAAGTGAGCATGCTTAGTCAAATCCACGTGGGTATGGTTATTCTGGGCAGCCTAAAGTTGAGCTGCACAAGTTAAAATGTCACTGGGGACAATTCTCACCATTTGGTTAAAATAAGTGAATGCATCGGAAGACACAAAAGCCTTAGCTTTATTCTACTTCATTGCACACCATTTCATGGGAAATATACCTTAGGTTTCTGAGGAGGGACTCTGCCCTCAACTTGGTCTCTTTGTTTCTTTCCCACTTCCTATTAAACATTTAAACAAGCCTGACAATGCCTGAAAAGCTTGGCCTACCATGAAAGGATGGGAAATACACAAGAGGACTTTGAAAGAGGAAACTAATGGAGAGAGAGAGAGAGAGACAAAATCTATTTAATCAAAGTAACCATAGGTTAACTTTTCTAGGTGTGTGTGTGTGCCGTGTGTCCATGCCTGCGTCCATGTCTCATAGAGAGAGTTGCATTGTTGAAAGTTGACAGCATACAAATCATTTTATTTTCACATAATATGCAGCAGTCTGTGTCAGGAAATCTGAATCACCAAAAATAATCCTTAAAATAGCTGTTTGACTGGGGAGAGACCTGGTCAAATGCATTGTTTATTGACCCCCAGATCCCATTTCACAATTAATTTTAACATTAAATTGAAGAAAACAAATATGCATCTACTCTGCATAGTAGTCTGTCCCAGTGTTTCAAACCTCAGGAGTATGTCTAAACGCACATCAAAAATAGTGTAGCTTCTTTCGTCATAGTAATTGAGTCAATACTATAAACACAATTTCAAAGATGAGTCAGACACAGGTGACTCCAAATCACCGCAGCTCATAACCTAATTTCATATGACAGCCATAGTTCATTATTTGATCAATCGATGCATTGATCACAGATGTGTGGACCTTTTGATCAATCAGACTCACCTTCTTGAATTGCAGCAGATTCCAGCTATCATGCTACTGAAATCACTAGCAGTGTTGATAGAACGGCACAGATCACCTACTGCATTATATTGACTCACTGCTGTCAGATAAGTGTTGGAGTGGTGGGTGACAAACATCAATGACTAATGCCTTTATACTGGATACTGATGAACACAATGATGTAGAATTGGTACAGACAATAATACAGATGTAGGATCTTAACTTGATCACTGTTTTGTTGCTGAGAATTTTCCTGCACTGCTGGAGATGCAAACTTGTAATGTATTCGAGGTTTAAAAAGGGTTCTAAAATATGTAATTTCCACTTTACAATTTCAGACATGATTGGTCTTAATAAAAAATTTATCAACCATTTACAAAAAGTGTCCATTAATTATAATTATAATCCACATAATATTTATAATTTCCTGTTGCTGCAGGATTAAGCTGGCTCAAATTAAGATCCTACATCTGTATAGTATTATATAAATAGAGAGCAGCCATAGAAGAGGTAAGAAAAAGCATGGCATCAAGCATCAACTACATTTCATGAATTGTTAGCCAGTCAGACATGTGATCATTTCAGATCCATATTAGTGCTCATGAACATATCTGCCTAATTGACTTCGGTAGCTTACTGTGAGATCATATTAGAGTGTAGAGGGCATTTCATTTCAGCTGCCATTTTGTGCCATCTTGGCCTTGAGCTGGGCAGTTCGGCCCACCACATACCTGTAGAAATTGGCTGTGATGTCACGTCACAGAAGAAACATCTGTGACTCACTTCTGCCAGGGAATCCAATGTGACAAGTATGTGCCCTTACGCCCGTATGGGTGCCACACATTGATTGGGTACAGGCAACGGGCAGAGGCTGGTGGCAAAGTCTTCCCATGTCACATTTGGATGCCTAGAGAGACATGTCAGAGATGGTTGAGATAGAGGAAAAGGCTGTGTCATTCTCTTTGGCAAAGGGCAGACATCAAGAACTTGGGAGATAGTTTCAGATGATAGCTGTGTTTGATGTTTGGCTGCCTTTCTCGAGATTCTAGGAGAATGTGATGGAGGTCAAGTGGGATAGGAACAAAGGTTGATCTTACGCTCTCTGTTCTGATAAAGATCTTCAGCTATGATGGCGTTAAACCGGCTGACATTTCTCTTTCTTTCTCTCCTCCTTTGCCTCTCTCTCTCTGTGTGTTTGAAATATAACATTCGGATGCTGTACAGTTCTCTGATTTCTATAGAAATTCCATGCAATTCTATTCTGGGGGAGTTCTTCATAATCAGGCATCTGTCAATGTCAGATTCTCTCTATACTGAAGCCCCATAGCTCTGTCCTATAATATTTTCTTAAATTATTAATTTGCCACTTCCAGACTACACTTTAAATGACACGTGCTCGTCTTGAGTGAGTCTAATCCTCCAGATGCGTCTTAAAATGAGATTAATCATCAGGGACAGCGGTGTTTAGATGAGTCGTGCACCTGCCATCGGAAATGTGCCATATCAATCAAACCCGAGGTGCTAATGATCATCTGCCAGAAGTTCTAGCAGAGGGGACCACCATCTCCCCCGGCGAAGTCATTGGCGTCGATCTGCACCGCTAGCGTGTTTGGCCTCCTCCGCAGTCCTAATAGCTCCGACACTTTGTCTCCTGCCGAAACACTCTCCTCGCTCGAAGATTAATTATTCTCGTCCACAATGGAGATCTGACTGGGTTCACTGCACCTTTGCCAGAAATAGACAAATAAATAGAATGCGGGAAATTAAATAAATAGCAGGCCTGAGACACAGCCCAGATGCATCAGAGGAGCTGCCTATTGTCCCAAAAGCATTTTTTTCATAATGGAGTGTTGACATTGAATTGTCTGACAAAACTTTGACAGTCGGCTGGGGAACGGACCTGTGGGGGGGAGTTCTCTATAGTTTAATAAGATTAGCCTAATTAATGTCTACACAGACACGGCTCCTCGGGAGCCCGGGAGTCATTCTCAACATCGGACTAAGCCATTCCAAATTGGTCTCAGACCATTTGATATTATTCTGTATGTAAATTCGAGACACTCTATTTAGTATGATATGTTACATTTCGTATGGTATGTATTAATTTGTGGATGTCCATCACCCATTTCGTATGATATGTTACGAATTACAATTTGCATTATATGTTAGGAATTTGCAAAACATACAATATGTTACGAATTTGCAAAACATACAGTGGGGAAAAAAGTATTTAGTCAGCCACCAATTGTGCAAGTTCTCCAACTTAAAAAGATGAGAGAGGCCTGTACTTTTCATCATAGGTACACGTCAACTATGACAGACAAAATGAGAATTTTTTTCTCCAGAAAATCACATTGTAGGAATTTTAATGAATTTATTTGCAAATTATGGTGGAAAATAAGTATTTGGTCAATAACAAAAGTTTCTCAATACTTTGTTATATACCCTTTGTTGGCAATGACACAGGTCAAAAGTTTTCTGTAAGTCTTCACAAGGTTTTCACACACTGTTGCTGGTATTTTGGCCCATTCCTCCATGCAGATCTCCTCTAGAGCAGTGATGTTTTGGGGCTGTCGCTGGGCAACATAGACTTTCAACTCCCTCCAAAGATTTTCTATGGGGTTGAGATCTGGAGACTGGCTAGGCCACTCCAGGACCTTGAAATGCTTCTTACGAAGCCACTCCTTTGTTGCCCGGGCGGTGTGTTTGGGATAATTGTCATGCTGAAAGACCCAGCCACGTTTCATCTTCAATGCCCTTGCTGATGGAAGGAGGTTTTCACTCAAAATCTCACGATACATGGCTCCATTCATTCTTTCCTATACACGGATCAGTCGTCCTGGTCCCTTTGCAGAAAAACAGCCCCAAAGCATGATGTTTCCACCCCAATGCTTCACAGTAGGTATGGTGTTCTTTGGATGCAACTCAGCATTCTTTGTCCTCCAAACACGACGAGTTGAGTCTTTACCAAAAAGTTATATTTTGGTTTCATCTGACCATATGACATTCTCCCAATCCTCTTCTGGATCATCCAAATGCACTCTAGCAAACTTCAGACGGGCCTGGACATGTACTGGCTTAAGCAGGGGGACACGTCTGGCACTGCAGGATTTGAGTCCCTGGCGGCGTAGTGTGTTACTGATGGTAGGCTTTGTTTCTTTGGTCCCAGCTCTCTGCAGGTCATTCACTAGGTCCCCCCGTGTGGTTCTGGGATTTTTGCTCACCGTTCTTGTGATCCTTTTGAACCCACGGGGTGAGATCTTGCATGGAGCCCCAGATCGAGGGAGATTATCAGTGGTCTTTTATGTCTTCCATTTCCTAATAATTGCTCCCACAGTTGATTTCTTCAAACCAAGCTGCTTACCTATTGCAGATTCAGTCTTCCCAGTCTGGTGCAGGTCTACAATTTTGTTTCTGGTGTCCTTTGACAGCTCTTTGGTCTTGGCCATAGTGGAGTTTGGAGTGTGACTGTTTGAGGTTGTGGACAGGTGTCTTTTATACTGATAACAAGTTCAAACAGATGCCATTAATACAGGTAACGAGTGGAGGACAGAGGAGCCTCTTAAAGAAGAAGTTACAGGTCTGTAAGAGACAGAAATCTTGCTTGTTTGTAGGTGACCAAATACTTATTTTCCACCATAATTTGCAAATAAATTCATTAAAAGTCCTACAATGTGATTTTCTGGGAAATGTTTTCTCAATATGTCTGTCATAGTTGATGTGTACCTATGATGAAAATTACAGGCCTCTCTCATCTTTTTAAGTGGGAGAACTTGCACAATTGGTGGCTGACTAAATACTTTTTTCCCCCACTGTATATGTTACGAATTCTAGCTAGGTGGCTGAGCTAGGGGTTAGGGTTAGGGGTTAAGGTTAGGGTTAAGTTTAGGAGTTAGGTTAAAGGGTTAAGGTTAGGGTTAGGGGAAGGGTTAGCTAAAATTGTTAAGTTTAGCAGTTTGCTAAAAGGGTTAAGGTTAGGGGAAGGTCTTATGTAACCATTCCAAACGTAACATACAGTATATACTAATATGAGTGTTCCATATTTACATTTACTATGTTACGTCTAGTCTATGAGACCAGGCTGGCCACTCAGGTCCGGGATCACAGGGCATCTGAGTACTGGTGTTTTGGAGGGAGGGCAGATAGGGTGTTTTAAGTCTTTGGGGAAAGGCTCTGATGAATAAAGGAATACTGAGTAGCCTAAGTCCTGTGTGGTTTGAGGGTTGAACCAACGATGCTGTAGTTTGCTGTCCCAGGTTATGGAAGTAGGCCAGTCAAGCATCAGAGCACTGCAAGTTCAAAGCTCAGATGGACTGTGTAGTACTGTGAGTAACATGACTATACATTTGCTTTAAAAACTAAAACAGCTCTTTTTTATTACAACAACTGCATTCATATTCATACCATTGTTTTATCTATTTAATTGGGGTCTCCCTAATAAATTCATATCTCATAAATGCATGTTCTAATTGAGGTTGCTAATATCAGAGACAGACTATCTGCAGTGGGTTGCAGTCTGTTGAAGATGGCCAAATAGAAAGTGATAGGTTGCAAGCTTCAATTTCTGTGCGGGTGCCGAGATAGATTCATTGAGCATTCATTGGACGCCTCCACACGTGCTATGGGTAAACAGATTCAAATGCTCTTAAATGACGCAGATGTCCTCTTTATCCTACTCCAACATTGAGTTTGCACGCTGCGACAACGCTTCTCTGATCAGCATGTGGTAGAACATCTCTTCCCTTGAACAAACTAATATGAGGAGGCTGGTTGACCCCCACTTTGCTTATTCCACCAATTTGTTGAGATGCCAGATCAAATACTGTAATGCTACCATATGACGGTTTGCAGTTGTCATATTTTTATATATATATATATATACAGGTATAGTTTGGACACACCTACTCATTCCAGGGTTTTTCTTTATTTTTTACTATTTTCTACATTGTAAAATAATAGTTCAGATATACAATCTATGAAATAACACATATGGAAACATGTAGTAACCAAAAAAAGTGTTAAACAAATCTAAATATATTTTATGTTTGAGATTCTTCAAAGTAGCCACCCTTTGCCTTGATGACCGCTTTGCACACTCTTGGCATTCTCTCAACCAGCTTCATGTCACCTGGAATGCATTTCAATTAACAGGTGTGCTTTCTTAAAAGTTATTTTGTGGAATTTCTTTCCTTCTTAATGTGTTTGAGCCAATCAGTTGTGTTGCAACAAGGTAGGCGTGGTATACAGAAGATAGCCTATTTGGTAAAAGATCAAGTCCATATTATGGCAAGAACAGCTCAAATAAGTAAAGAGAAACGACAGTCCATCATTACTTTAAGACATGAAGGTCAATCAATAAGGAATATTTCAAGAACTTTGAGTTTCTTCAAGTGCAGTCGCAAAAACCATCAAGCGCTATGATGAAACTGGCTCTTATGAGGACAGCCACAGGAATGGAAGACCAAGAGTTACCTCTGCTGCAGAGGATAAGTTCATTTGAGTTACCAGCCTCAGAAATTGCAGCCCAAATAAATGCTTCACAGAGTTCAAGTAACAGACACATCTCAACATCAACTGTTCAGAGAAGACTGCGTGAATCAGGCCTTCATGGTCGAATTGCTGCAAAGAAACAACTACTAAAGGACACCAATAAGAAGAAGAGACTTGCTTGGGCCAAGAAACACGAGCAATGGACATTAGACCGGTGGAAATCTGTCCGTTGGTCTGATGAGTCATATTTGAGATTTTTGGTTCCAACCGCCATGTCTTTGTGAGACGCAGAGTAGGTGAACAGATGATCTCCGCATGTGTGGTTCCCACCGTGAAGCATGGAGGAGGAGGTGTGATGGTGTGGGTATGCTTTGCTGGTATCACTGTCGGTGATTTATTTAGAATTCAAGGCACACTTAACCAG
This sequence comes from Coregonus lavaretus, assembly GCF_964263955.1. Classification (NCBI taxonomy): domain Eukaryota; kingdom Metazoa; phylum Chordata; class Actinopteri; order Salmoniformes; family Salmonidae; genus Coregonus; species Coregonus lavaretus. The sequence continues at coordinate 29,390,990 of NC_140016.1, read as the reverse complement.
CATGGCTACCACATCATTCTGCAGCGATACTCCATTTTCATTTAAATGATTTCGCAGACGCTCTTATCCGGAGCGACTTACAGTTAGCGAGTGCATACATTTTCATACTGGCCCCCCGTGGGAAACGAACCCACAACCCTGGCGTTGCATGCGCCATGCTCCACCAACTGAGCTACAGGGGACTATCCCATCCAATCTGGATTGCGCTTAGTGGGACTATCACTTGTTTTTCAACAGGACAATGACCCAACACACCTAAAGGCTGTGTAAGGGCTATTTTACCAAGAAGGAGAGTGATGGAGTGCTGCATCAGATGACCTGGCCTCCACAATCACCCGACCTCAACCCAATTGAGATGGTTTGTGATGAGTCGGACCGCAGAGTGAAGGAAAAGCAGCCAACAAGTGCTCTGCATATGTGGGAACTCCTTCAAGACTGTTGGAAAAGCATTCCCGGTTAAGCTGGTTGAGAGAATGCAGAGTGTGCAAAGCTGTCATCAAGGCAAAGGGTGGCGACTTTGAAGAATCTAAAATATAAAATATATTTTGATTTGTTTAACACATTTTTGGTAACTACAATATTCCATATGTGTTATTTCATAGTTTTGATGTCTTCACTATTATTATACAATGTAAAAAATAGTAACACAATAAAGAAAAACCCTTGAATGAGTAGGTGTGTCCAAACTTTTGAATGGTACTTTTATTTTTATTAACCCTTCCACCGCCATTGATTGATTCTTAGCATGTGGCATGACAGTCAAAATGGCGGATTCAATTTTACTCGTAAAGAATTCTAAAGGAATCAAATGAATAAGCGGTAGTGGTCCTCTGTAGCTCAGCTGGTAGAGCACGGCGCTTGTAACGCCAAGGTAGTGGGTTCGATCCCCGGGACCACCCATACACAAAAATGTATGCACGCATGACTGTAAGTCGCTTTGGATAAAAGCGTCTGCTAAATGGCATATTAAAAAATATTATATTATTAAGCAAATGAATAGAAGAACACTTGGTCAAATTGACAGGTCTCTCATACAAATGAATGCACGCAGAGTGTTAGTCATGCAGTATCGAGCAAGACTCTCCATGACTGTGGGGTGGTGGACGCCTTGCTCCCACATGCCCTTGCACTCGTTACTGCACATACACAGACATCTAATTTCCCCCGGATGTTTCATTTAGCAATGCATACCGGGGTCAATGGCAGGCTATCATTAATTAACATTGACAGCTAGGACATTGACACACACCTCAAACAACACAATTACACCCATGCCCTGACTCACAATTGCTGTATGAGGATATTATCTCTGGCATACCTTGCGATTCAGGCCCTGCATATATATTTTGTTATTATCTATGGCATTTATTTTTATTTCAAATCATAATAGAACATACAGTGGCTTGCGAAAGTATTGACCCACCCTTGGCATTTTTCTTATTTTGTTGCCTTACAACCTGGAATTAAAATGGATTTTTGGGGGGTTTGTAATTTTGTAATTTCTGGGGAGCTGCAAGTCTCTTGGGGTATGTCTCTATAAGCTTGGCACATCTAGACACTGAAATTGTTGCCCATTCAAGTCAAACCTGCTCCAGCTCCTTCAAGTTGGATGGTTTCCGCTGGTGTATAGCAATCTTTAAGTCATACCACAGATTCTCAATTGGATTGAGGTCTGGGCTTTGACTAGGCCATTCCAAGACATTTAAATGTTTCCGCTAAAACCACTCAAGTGTTGCTTTAGCAGTATGCTTATGGTCATTGTCCTGCTGGAAGGTGAACCTCCGTCCCAGTCTCAAATCTCTGGAAGACTGAAGCAGGTTTCCCTCATGAATTTCCCTGTATTTAGCACCATCCATCATTCCTTCAATTCTGAAAAGTTTCCCAGTCCCTGCCGATGAAAAACATCCCCACAGCATGATGCTGCCACCACCATGCTTCACTGTGGGGATGATGTTCTCGGGTTGATGAGAGGTGTTGGGTTTGCGCCAGATATAGCGTTTTCATTGATGGCCAAAAAGCTCAATTTTTGTCTCATCTGACCAGAGTACATTTTTGGCGAACACAAAACGTGTTTGCTTATTTTCTTCTGTAAGCAATGGCTTTTTTTCTGCCCACTCTTCTGTAAAGCCCAGCTCTGTGGAGTGTACGGCTTAAATTGGTCCTATGGACAGATACTCCAATCTCCGCTGTGGAGCTTTGCAGCTCCTTCAGGGTTATCTTTGGTCTCTTTGTTGCCTCTCTGATTACTGCCCTCCTTGCCTGGTCTGTGAGTTTTTGTGGGCGGCCCTCTCTTGGCAGGTTTGTTGTGGTGCCATATTCTTTCAATTTTTTAAAAATTGATTTAATGGTGTTCCGTGGGATGTTCAAAGTTTCAGATATTTTTTTTATAACCCAAACCTGATCTGTACTTCTCCACAACTTTATCCCTAACCTGTTTGGAGAGCTCCTTGATCTTCATGGTGCCGCTTGCTTGGTGGTGCCCCTTGCTTAGTGGTGTTGTAGACTCTGGGGCCTTTCAGGACAGGTGTATATATACATACTGAGATCATGTGACAGATCATGTGACACTTAGATTGCACACAGGTGGACTTTATTTAACTAATTATGTGACTTCTGAAGGTAATTGTGATGAGGTGGTGTTGAAGGAGCAGGCGCAGGAGGGTAAATCACAGAATAACAGGCTTTAATCCGCAAAATACAGGTTTACGCAGAAATGCGTCAATCACACTCCAGGGCACACTCCAGGCGCACTGGAAAATACAAGGCACACGGGAAAATACTCCTGTCGATACAAAATACACGAGCTCCACTGAGCTTCACTAACCTCCACAATAAACAATCACCCACACAGACAAGGAAGCAGAGGGAACACTTATACAATGACTAATGAGGGAATAAGGACCAGGTGTGTGTGATTAAAGACAAGACAAGTAATAACCTATAAGTGACCTCGTTGACTCTACTCAGGACTTTGAACGGCCCCACAAACCATGGGCTCAGCTTCCGTGTCACACCCTGGCTCTGGGACTCTATATGTTGAGCCAGGGTGTGTTCATTCTATGTGTTCTGTTTCTATGTTGGGTGTTTCTAGTTCGTCATTTTCTATGTTTGACTGAGTGACTCCTAATCAGAGGCAACGAGTGTCAGCTGTGTGCTGGTTGTCTCTGATTGGGAGCCATATTTAACTGTCTGTGTTTCACTTTGTGTTTGTGGGTTTTTGTTCCTTGTCTGTCTTTGTCACCGTGGACTTCACGAGTCGTTTATTGTTTTGGTTTTGTGCTTTAATATAATAAAGTATCATGTTCGCTCAACACGCTGCGCATTGGTCTACTTCGCTTCAAGACGATCGTGACAGAAAAACCCACCATACCAGGACCAAGCAACGTGTCCAGGAGCAGGCAGCCTGGTCATGGGAGGAGATATTAGACTGGAAAGGGTCCTGGACCTGGGAGGAGATCCTGGCCGGCCATGGAGTGAGACGGTGGAGAGGCGACGGAGAGAGGAGCAGCGGCGTCAGCAGGGTCAACGTCGGACAGGCGAGAGGCAACCCCAAAAAATTTTTAGGGGGGGGCACACGGCAGGGACGACGAGGGAGCAGGAGGTAGTGTTGCAGAGGATGGAGCATTTGGAGGCGATAAGGGAAAGGGTGAGAAATGAGGCACGGCGAGAGGAACTCGGTAGGCAGCTGAGGGAGCGGGGGGTTATGACGAAACCCAGTCCCGCTCCTCACACCAAGCAAGTGGTGTGCGTCACCAGTCCGGTCCGGCCCGTTCCTGCTTCCCGCACTAAGTGTAAGGTGCACGCCGCCAGCCCAGCCCGGCATGTTCCTGCCCCTCGCACCAAGCCTACGGTGTGCGTCGCCAGCCCGGCCCGGCCTGTTCCTGCCACTCGCACCAAGCCTACGGTGTGCGCCGCCAGCCCAGTCCGGCCAGTTGCTGCTCCACGCACCAAGCCTACGGTGTGCGTCGCCAGCCCAGCCCGGCCTGTCCCTGCTCCACGCACCAAGCCTACGGTGTGCGTCGCCAGCCCAGCCCGGCCTGTTCCTGCTCCATGCACCAAGCCTACGGTGTGCGTCGCCAGCCCAGTCCGGCCAGTTGCTGCTCCACGCACCAAGCCTACGGTGTGCGTCGCCAGCCCAGCCCGGCCTGTCCCTGCTCCACGCACCAAGCCTACGGGGTGCGTCGTCAGCCCGGCCCGGCCTGTCCCTGCTCCACGCACCAAGCCTACGGTGTGCGTCGCCAGCCCAGTCCTGCCTGTTCCTGCTCCACGCACCGAGCCTACGGTGTGCGTCGCCAGCCCAGCCCGGCCTGTCCCTGCTCCACGCACCAAGCCTACGGGGTGCGTCGCCAGCCCGGCCCGGCCTGTCCCTGCTCCACGCACCAAGTCTACGGTGCGCGTCGCCAGCCCGGCCCGGCCCGTTCCTGCCACTCGCACCAAGCCAGGGGTGCGAGTCGTCAGTCCGGCACAACCCGTGCCTGGGTCATCGGTGCCAATTCAGGTACCGCTCAACTGCTCCACTAAGGAGCTGAAGCCTACCACTCCTGCTACGTCCAGTCTAGCTCCAGCCAGCGGGGACAGACCGGACCAGGGGCGCTATGGGGGGTTTGTTGGAGGGTGGTGGGCAAGCCCGGAGCCGGAGCCGCCGCCGAGGAGGAATGCCCACCCAGCCCTCCCCTGTTTTGCTCGTATTTAGGCGCGGTCGCAGTCCGCGCCTTTAGGGGGGGGGGGGGTACTGTCACACCCTGGCTCTGGGACTCTATATGTTGAGCCAGGGTGTGTTCATTCTATGTGTTCTGTTTCTATGTTGGGTGTTTCTAGTTCGTCATTTTCTATGTTTGACTGAGTGACTCCCAATCAGAGGCAACGAGTGTCAGCTGTGTGCTGGTTGTCTCTGATTGGGAGCCATATTTAACTGTCTGTGTTTCATTTTGTGTTTGTGGGTTTTTGTTCCTTGTCGGTCTTTGTCACCGTGGACTTCACGAGTCGTTTATTGTTTTGGTTTTGTGCTTTAATATAATAAAGTATCATGTTCGCTCAACACGCTGCGCATTGGTCTACTTCGCTTCAAGACGATCGTGACATTCCGGCAGGGCAGGCGGAGGGGCAGATTCCGGGTCGAGAGCCAGACCCGATCCTCCGGTACAAAGACGGGGGCCTCACTGCAGTGGCAGTCAGCCGTGGCCTTCTGACGACGCACGGCGCGTTGGAGGTGAACGTGGGCAGCATCCTACATCTCCTTCGGGCGCCGAAATCAGTCATCCACCGTAGGAGCCTCAGTCTGGTTCTGGTGTCACGGTGCCAGAACCGGTTGGTAACCTAGAACACACTGGAAAGGCGTTAGGTTAGTGGAGGAGTGGCGGCAAAAGTTCTGGGCATATTCTGCTCATGGCAGAAACCTACCCACGTCCTGATTTACCCGTTCTTCC